>NW_028301713.1:38577500-39177500 GCF_037042655.1 Diuraphis noxia | reverse complement strand
TATCTAAAACCACATCTGCCAGGTACATATGGTAATATTATATAAATATTATATAGGTTAGGCACCTACATAGGCAATGATAATTTCTGGGGCCGCTACTTACTTACTGCTAAAATATTGTCGGGCCTCAACTAACCTATAGATACCTAAAATACTATAGGGTGGGAATTCACCGGTCTCCAACACCGAAAACCATGACAAGTCGAGCAAAAACTCACTCACAGCCTCGAAAGCTAACCAAAAATAACCGGTATTGGAATCGGAACCTTTTGAAAATCATGTAACCCATATTCGAAACCGGAGCCAATATTGTAAAGTAGGGATTTTTCAGTATTATTGATAATTGATGAGTTTTAGAAATTTAATATATGTTTTAGTCAGCTTATCATTATGAAAGTAACTGATAATGAAAATATAACATGGGCCCAGATATGAATACAGGACACTATATATGTTATTATATATTATACTCGTATATGCTATTGATTTTGATGTTACTACCATAGGTAACGTAATATAATGCGTACCTATATAATGAAGTATAAACCAAGTTTGGATTTTAGAGAAAGCCGCATACTAATAATGTGAAATATTTAGAAATATCATATTTTCTATCTGTATCAACGTATTAAGTTCAAAAACAAATAACTAATAAGATTAAGCGAGAACAGTAATAAAAATATCAACATGAAATAAACATAATTATTGAAGAAACTACATTTTGCAGTGATACACTTCCTAGAATACATTAATTATTAAATCCATAAACTGAATAAAAATCATAAAATATAAAAATATTTTTTGAATTTTTGAAAGTTCTGAGTATATAAGTGCATACTTATTATGTTTTGTACTATTTTAAGCGACTAAGTACATGCATTCATAGCAGGGATGGCTCCAGATGCATTTTTGTTAAAGTGGTTGCTAAGTTGAAATTTTCAGAAAACCTTCGTTAGGTATTATAATATTATGTTAAAGGCGATAAAAAAAACTTTTTAGAAATACGGCCTTGGATAGGTCCTCTCTGGAGCCGTCCCAGGTACTTTATGAGTGCATAAGTTTCGAGCTCAAGTTATAATTAATATCATCACCTATAACTGGATTTACGTGCGCACTTCAGCCAAGCAGAGTAAATAGTAATAGATAATAATTTATTATAGTTAAAATAATGTTTTACCATTATAATATTATTATAATACACGCGTCTTATATTACATATAGCTTGTATATAATATGCATGTAATCCAAATGTGTTCGACCGCCTCCACAGCCGTCACGAAACACCGACGCCGCCGCCACCGTATATTATAATATTGTGTGTATATAAATACTTATTATAATAATATAATAGCGTATAACATTATTGTCCCGCCTTCGGCCTAATCACGACGCGCGCGCTCTCCTCGTAGGGGCCAAGCGGCGTTATATTTTATCGTCACGGACTTGCCGCCGCCGCTGTTGTCGTAAACTCGTAATTATTAAATCTTTCCCGCACGCACAAAATATAATTTTGAGTAATTAATATCGTCGTCAACACAACGCCCGCCGCGTTTAAATTTCTCTCGTTTTATTTACCTATATAGCGCGCCGTGCGTAACTGACTCCGTCACCTCCGCCACCTGTAGATACGCGTTGTACATCTGTACCTATATATTTGTATTATAATAGCATTGTAATACAATCTAATATGGACGAAAAAATTATAATAATTTAATTATGTTATCGTACAGGGTGATTCGTCGATCGTGGACTGGAAAAATAACTTACTTTTTTTTTCCTGGTTAAAACCGATAGCTGCAGAGGAGGATCTGTTTGCACAATACTACTCCTCTGATGCAATCGTTTGGTATCGTTATAATCATATTATGTACTTAATGTGATAAATTTCTTATTTTTTTTTTTGTGTTTAGCCAAAGCTCAAGAATATGTTACATTTTAATTTTTCTACAATTATTGTCGATGTTAGTATTAGTATATTATTATTTTAAAATGTACTCACTGCACTTTCTAAGATATTGTACCGGGTAGACAATAAAATAATCACCCTGTAAGGCTGTAAACCACATAATTTATTGCATACGGACAAAAACAAAACCGTTTTGCCGCTATGCACCCGTGTGATAACTGCGTTACAATAATAATAATAATAATATTACCTATATATTATATATATATATATATATATATATATATATATATAACCGTTGTGGTCCGTATAAAGCACGACCTGCTCTATTCCGTCTCAGATATAATATGTTATATATATATATAAATAATATACATCTCTGACCGTGTACAATAATAATAATAATAATAATAATAATGTTTATATGTACCGTGTTTATAATAATAATAACGTACTGCCCATAGGGTTCGGACCGCCGCCACGGTGTTTCAACACACCCGACCGACCGTATTAACCCGTTGACCTAATATCGTAATATTATAGTTATATTTACGGATTTCGTCAACTCTTTTGTACGCGTTTTTTATTTTTATCATATTATATGTTTGCGACGCAATTCGTACGCGACTGCGACGATGGCGTTCTTTACACCCGAAGACCCACCAACGTGCAGCAACAACGAAAACATTCAATAAAAATAAACAAGATCAATACCATGTGATTATGATAATTTATTGATAAACGATGTAAATTATGCGTAATACGAGAATGACGAGAAAAATTATCGATCGCGTTTTACACGATGCGTAAACCCCTCAGCATAATATTAAACACACGCCCAATGTCTTTATATCACTGATATAATATGACGAAAATAATTATGGGCTGGTCGATCGTTGACAGATGTATAAAGATTGAAATTAGATCAATTTAACTCGAGATCGCCAAAATATATTTGAAAATGCTTAGATGTTGCACCTGCCACCTAGCTTGTAATTCTCCATTATCAGTACTTGGTGGTACGTTGGACAGTAATTGAATGTTTTGCTTTTAAGACATAGTTTCGCGGCGATTTTCACACGGCAGCACAATATAATATAATATTATGTTTGGTGATTCGCGGCTGAAACATTAATAATATATTATACCTTATAAAAGAGTGGCGATTCACATCCACAATCCATGAGAATAAGTTAATTGATAAAATAATTTTCAAACACAAAGATTCGCGCACGTAACAATAATCATATAAAATTATATGACACTAGTATACTACGTAGGTAACTATCAAGTTTTTGGGTGGCCGTGTTGCCGTTATATCGTGCTGTGTATAATTTATGCGAAAATAAAATGTAAAACAAATATCACGCGCGGAATTATGAGTGTGTGAGTAGGTCAGCGGTGGAGTAGTAAATAGCGATCACAAAATCTATCTATCTATTATTGTTCGTCGGCTTAGACAGAACCCTATATTTTATAAAATAACGAATACTATAAAAATGTACCTATTTTAAAAGTAGGTATTCACTTAAAATTATTTAGTATATTATTTATAATAACTTTTAAACTAGATAGAATTAGATAAACCTAATGTTTTTGTTAAATAATCAAATTATTACTTTTTAATTTGTCGTCCAAAAAAATAATATTAATATATTGACTTTATATTATTATAAAGTTTATAAAACAATAATAAATAAATACATTTTACTTTTCTAGGATAATATAAAATAATCGTAAACGTAAACACTACAAGGTTGATGACGTTATTTATGATGAGTGCCGTTTATAATTAATGGCCCAAAACCGTCCAGATAGCCCCGATACAGGACATTTTGTTCGGTTGTTAATCATTGGTGTAGCTTGATGAATTTTTTTTTTTTTTTTTTTGAGGGGAGGGGGGGTTAATGGAGTTCTTGGAGGCTATAGTCCCCCTATTACCTACCATTCTACGCCAATGTAGTCGGTTAAAAATATATAGAGAAAAATTGTAAACCACACACATATTTCAGAGTTCAGATAACAAAACAATAATTTAATTAATAACTAATTATACCTATATTCAAGATTAACCGAAATATACATTTAATTTTTTTTATTATTATTTTAAGTTTTCCTGACTATAATCATCTAATCTTAGGGATACAGAAGTAAGTTTTTCAATATAATTTTAAAACAATTATGAATTTTAAAAATTTAATAGTAGGTATGATAAATAATTATTTGTCACGTTACTAGTCATTTAATTTTTGCATCATTTTTTTAGTCGACGGTTATATTAAAATTATCTTAATTCTTAGTAATTATCCTTTTAAATTTATGTACGAATGTACATCGATAATTATTATAATAACCGTATGCTAAGTTTTCACGATCAATTAATATTATTAACAATATTAATCTTTTAATTTCACCCATACGAAGATTCCGTGAATGTATTTAACAATAGAAAGTAGGTACAAATTTAGCAGGGAATCGGACTGTGAGGCAATGCGCTCAGCATTATTATATTGTTTGTGCTAAAGAGAAAAACCGGAACAGTTTTTCTATGTAGGCGCAAAAACCACTTGTAATATTGTTTTAGGCAAAGTAGTACTCTGAGACTCTTAGTGTAATGTATATAATATATATCATATATTATTTTGTTGTTGATTGTTACGAAGACAAGCTAATTCTGTCCACCGGAACGAATTACTTATAAGTTAACTGGGTTTACATTGTATGAAGAATATGTAATTATACATATACCTACCAAATATCATATTATATTATTATGTGTAGCGTTTCTAACTTCATTAGGTAGAATTATCGTCAGTTTTATCACAATGTAATTACTTTTTAACTATAATTATTATTGTCTCCGGACAATATAATAATATAGCGGCGTACATTGACGACTATATAGTATATTGTATATGTACACACGCTTTGGATAAAAATCACAATAGAGCATTATTGAGAATTATAATATTAATTAAAGACACGTCAACACCTATTTTACTCGTATAGTCGTATGTATATATGTATTACATGCATTTAACTCGAATATTATATTATAAATAATTATTATTGTGTACTACCTATATATTTAGTGATGGGTCGGACTGTTAAAATCTAAAGCTGAACTGACCCATTGATGTTCGGTATGTTTTTAAATTTGAATTTGGTATGAAAAAATTATGTACATTTTTCATAGTATCGTCTACCGTCAAAAATCGAACTTGAAAATATCCTTAATCAAACAACATCTAAAATTAATTTTATCTATTTTATTGTTATTAAAATTTAATTATTATAATAGGATTAATTATTAAACTATATTACCTATTATTTTTATATAATTACGATTAGGAATGATAAAACAAAATAAAATGTTAGTTTGAATTTCAATTCGATAAAAAATTGTACGTAATAGTTCGGTTTGGTTCGGGTTGCAATGCTTTGAAAATGATCGGTTCGAAAATCAGGTAAACCCATCACTAATATATATGATTACGTAACATATATCATATATGTGTAAATAATAAATTAATAAATCTATAACCAAACAAACGTCAATTATTGAAAACACAACCATTTACAAATGCTGCGTGTAATGTACATAATATATATATATATACATAATATACATCTGTATATTCTAAAATGATCATGATTTACTAAAAAAATTATATAAATAAAAACCTACGCGGGGCTCTAGATAATAATTTTACATTTCAATTTTATTAGAGGTTAATTAACTCTAATATCAAAACTAATAACAAGAAAACTGGAGGACGAAAATTTGTTAGGTATGTCGTAGGTACATGTGTAAGACAGAGACGACACTCACTGCGGGTGTGACATCCTCTCAATGAAATACATTCATGAACTACTTGTCAGCCACTTCAGAATAATATAAGCTCATTTCCGTTAAGAAATAAAATACAAATTTGACTAAAATAATGTAAATTTAAGACACGAGGTTCGAGTATTGTCATCTATTACATCGTACCAAAAAAATTATTTACGCACGTCGTGAGTTTTTGGAAAACCTATATCTCGTTATAATATATCTCCCTATAACGTCGTACGACAATCATTACAAAATTCTCGTTGCATACGCATTAAACCAAGCCAGCCGCCTAATAGGTACCACATTGTTGTGCTCCCACTCGTCGTTTTTGTACAAACGGCGGCGTTAAGTCCGTGTACACCATACATGCGGTGCCGTGATACACAATTACAAAAAATTTTCAGTAATGTACACGTTGAAGCGGATATATAATTATTGGAACGTACTATGTAGATATCTACTACTGAGCAGCGTTAGAACAAATTACTGATATAATATAAATTAAGTAGTTTTGCCAGCGGCGCCAAAAGCATAGTTCGTGACGAGTAAGATTTTGAATTTCTTATAGATTCGACTTCTATGAAACCGGTTTAAACGGAATATACTGATGAACATTGTCGAAAATGAACTGTGCACCAGAATGAAAACAAAATAACAACAAATACACATTATTACGAGTACATTAATAAAACATGTCCATTATTGGTCAAAAATTGAAACTTTGCGAATTGCCATTAAAACAAACATGGATTATAATATAAATTTTATAGAAAATTGAAAAACCACCGACTGACGATAATATACGAATATTGCTTACTATGATAAAAATTTAAATACCTACCGGGTGATATCGATACGACAATACAATAGATTCTATCGGATAGAACATGATTATAGCGTATCATAATATAAAGTCGTCCACACCTAATATGCATAAATTCAAACATAAATAATATTAACGCGACACCGAGTCGGGCAATCGAAACAAATAACACAGCGTTTGCCACGATTGATTTGGCCTCTGACTAATAGTGTTCGTAAAGGTAGTAAATATTATGTACGCTTTTGTGTGCCTCAATAATAGGTATAATATTATAGACACTGCAGATGCGGCGTCCTTCGCATCACATGTGCCCGAGGTGAGCGGCATCAGATCTGGCCGGTAAGTTGAGTGATGCAATGGATCGGCCCCTTATCGTCTCAATGGTACATAATATTACCTATATGCACACAAATGGGTACTTCTGTGCGATTGCGAGTCTCGCAAGTATGTATAGTATTATTATATTATATTATACGTGATGCGCGTTTAGTCGCGATGGACAAAGCGAGAACACGTCGCCAACCCATCTTCCAGAAATCGTGCGCGACGGCACATAATGAAATCATTAATAACGCAGTGGCCGGGCGAATCAATGGCATCTGTAGCAGCTTCTAATCTCCTGGAAAGATTCTGAAAGGAGGGCAGGTGGATCCGGCTATTTTTTTTTTATCCTTCTTCTTGTTTTTGTGGCGTTCGTTGAATTCGAATGCAATCTCTGATCTCCATCGCGGATACTGTTTGTGCCGTCTTACACACACACACACAAACATAGATTATATTATAACTATATATACCATCATATAATATAACAATATGAATTCGCTCGAGCTGCAGGCACGTTTATCCGTCGAGAATGAACGCGCGTGTCCGTATACACGAAAGATATCCGGATATAATATATGATATTATGTGGAAGAAAAAGAAAAATTGCTTCCATGATGCGCATAAATTTATTATTATATAAAATATGTGACTATACATAATGATGCTGCATAGAAAATCATAAGCTGGAGAAAATAAGATTGACTGCATCATAAGCTATTTGTTGATTATACTTAAAACACTACCTAGGTATCTGGTATATATAGAAATAAGACATATTTTTTCATTTAAGATGTTTATCACTTTTACCTATAGAAATTTGACAAGCCAAGTATGCATATATACAATATCCACGAAGAACACTTGGGATGACGTTTGGAGGATCTATGTACAGATTTTTAACTACACTTTTGATTATAGAACCTCGTGGACATCACAAATGAACGTAATAATAGATCAACAAATCATCCTAATATAAAATATGTATAATATATAATATACAACAAAATGCAAATACTAACATTTTATAATCCTACTGCACCCCACAGATCTTTGTGGCTGCAACTTTCAGTCCATTTCTTTACGACTTTAAAATTCTATATGGTATTACAATGATATATCGTGTACAATATTAATCAGGCATAATATTTTTGGTTACTTATCGCAATAAAGTTATACTGAATCGGGTCCAAAAATAACCTGCCCAGAACCTAAAAATATTAGTAACCGAAGTATTTTATTTTTCATTTGAAAACTGTACAATATAAGTTTCTTAAGAACTTAAAGTCATAATACTTTCAGATATTTACATTTAAAATGTTTGCACCTATAAGTGGTAAAAATTAACTTATTCTCTATATTAGATACCTATCTAGATATTATATAATTATGCATTATGTAATAATTTAGAAGATATATATATATATATATATATATATATATATCATTTACTTTACGTGTAAAATGATAAATGTAAACAGTAACTATATATATTATATAGTGTAATATATTATTATACAATACAAGCACGTTGTGTGTTTTTCACCATTATTATTCACAAAGCGTTCAAACACAAACAAAACACGCCGACTATTCAAGTCTCTCGCCTGGTATCGAGTCGTTCATGCTGCAAACGTGTGTCCTTCCAATGCGTAGAGACGACAGCAACGATTGTTACTCCAATTTACGAGCTACCGGAATTGAATTTAGACAAAGAGACCACGAGTGCCACCTATTAGTCGTGTGTGTATATTATTATATACATTATTTATATAATCTATTTACCAGATACTTACATATTATACATAATATATACACTATAGTTCTCGGTGTGAAAGAAGCATTGGATGGACATTAAACTGACCGGTCGTACAAGATTTGTTGTGACCTAACCTAACCACAATCTATAATATACTCACAGTATATAAATATCATTTGTGAATGGTTTAATCGTTTTAAATGAGATATGATTATCCCTCTTTATAATGTGATATAATTATTGGTAATTTAAACAAAATTAAAGTAAGTTTCGAAGGCCGATTAAGAAAACGTTAAGCACCGGAAAAATATTATTTATTATATAGGTAAACCTGACCACTGTATTTTATATACTCACTTATAATAGGGAAATTCAGTTGTATGCACATATTTAACACTATACTATTGCATACATTTCTCATTAAGCTTTATTTTTAATTTTTAATTGTTAAAGGTAGGTAGAGCTATCATTTCTTCTGTCAACATTTTATTCAATTTATAAACGCCAACATTGTTTGTTAAAAATTTAAATCCTACTTTTGGTGTAACTGCTTATTTCTAATGATTTTCAAGTATGTGTATTGTGATTGAATAAAATATTCATATTTTAGTATTAAGGAATATAAGAATAATTTTAATTGATACGCTCCGCAATACATTTCAAATATAACACTCCACAACGATCTAAATATTAAATCAATTGAAGAGGAATCTGTATTATTTTACAAGCGATTCTTTTCACGTCTGGCAAACCATAATAACCCACTAATCAATAACTTAAATAAATTAACACTTCCTGATAATCCTCGCCGTCGACTGAAAAGGAGATGGTGCAGAGATCTCTTACAATAATCACTCCAACTCTCCCTCTCCGGAAAAAAAAAATGAAATAAATAAATAAAAATATTATTACCTTTCTTCCCAAATCTCCCATCACGCAAAGAGTGGGTGACTTCTTAATCACGAATACCATGTGTATTTTTTTTTTTTTTTATTCTGTCTCTTATCACTTATATAGGTACTCATTATGCTAAAAAGTATAGATCGTATAATTATTATAAAAATAAAAATTCATGTTTAAAAAAATATATTTAACAATATACTTGCAGTTAAGTTAAAATATAAAATATAGTGAAATAAATATAACTAGAACAAGGAATTTAATCATTATCATAATTGTTAACTAATAAGTACGTTTAGTACCATTTTGAATAGTGAAAAATAAAATACTTAAAAAATTACTATAAGACAAGACTACGTAATAAATGAATCACTCCATATAGGTACTGGGTATACCTACATGCATATTATACTCGTATTACCTAATACATTATGTATTCCAACGTGACGATGATACGGCTATATACATTTGCATTTAACGTTTTGAGTAATATATATTTGACTAAGTATACCTACGTTAAGTAGGTTCAAAGTAATCAGACTCCTCGGGCATCGCGTTATAACCATCATTGCAGCGTAAGTTAAAAAAAAAATGTGATTTTGTATTATACTCTTATTTATATCGTTGCGTGTTAAGTTCTCACATATAATTTGTATGCATTTGTAACGCTTTAAATTAACGCGTTTGAAGGAGACTACCTACGTATTATATATGTGTAGCAAACACGTCCGTCGTTGAACGACATATTATTACATATTGTATGTAATATATATAATATATATACATAACATATGTATAGTAAAAGCTTAAGACTGTCCTTGGTACCGGTATTATATTGATAATATTAAAAAAAAAAAAAAAATACATACTTGTATGTATAATTTTATATATTATATACATATTGTTTTTATATCGTTAATATAAGATACAAATATATACTAACAAACGGAAGAAATGGTAAATGGTGTATAATGCAATTGTTTTCAATATCTATGACATTTTTCTAATTTAAACTGTTATGTATAATACATGGCGTTTCTTTATAAATAAATTAGGTACATTTTATAACTTATGCAGTATAATATAATCAGTAAAATTTGAAATAAATCCAAATTAGTTTTTAAATATTAATTAATTTGCAATCTATTTATCATGGTACTTAAACTGAATTGCATTCAAAATCTATATTATTATTCATACATTAATTTTATAACGTCGTCTAAATATAATATGTTTATGATCACAGTTTCCTTGTCTGAAACTCTCGTGGTAATAGACGAAAGTTTTAATTTATTTATAAACTATACAGCCTTTGACCTCTGTTGGTTGAATTGATATTTTTAACGAAGTACTAAGAATTTTTATTATATGATCTACGTTAAATAACTATGTTATTCAAACATTTCAGTGTAAATACCATAAATAACTAATTTATATTATTTATGTTTCAAAATAAAATAGTGAAATAATTTAAATGTTAAGTATTACATTTAGGAAAATATAATCCTGGGATCTAAATTATTTTTGATATCAACTATAATTTTGAATACTGGGATCGTCACAACAAAGAACTAATATAGTAAAATATAATATTATTTCAATCTATATACAAAATACATTGGTGCGAAAAAGCATTCTTTGACATTATACTTCAAATATTTTATTTTTATGATTGGTTTATTTAACTTGGATGAATGGGTTCAATCATTGATAAGGTATATTATATTCAAATCATTTAAGCCCATGCAGACGTGTTAAATTGCGAGGGGGAGGGATGAAATAAAGGTCATAATTATTTGATTGAATATTTGTGCAAAGAGATGGAGTAAGAGATAATATCGTGTTGGATTTAAGATTCGATTTAAGAAGGTGTTGGAGTTTTTAAATCTTTATTTTATTTTTTATTTTTTTTTTCCGGAGTTATTTGTTAACTATTTGTTGGGAAATATTTCTGTCAATACTTATTGATAGGTAAAATTTCTAATATTGAGACGCAGGGAATAATGTATGGGTTCACTTGTTTATATTTACATGACTAACTTTTAAGACTGAATGAGGTTTTGAACTCTTTTAGGTGAATTATAAGCAATTTAGAGGCTTGCATTAGGTGATTATAGAAATAATGGGATAGGAAGGAAAGAGTTTTTGAAATATATGTCCGATATTATATCAAATAGTAGTATTGATACAATCAAGTGGTTTGCGTTATTTTCCCTCGTGAGAACACATCGTTACATTTTAAGTATAATCTACTTAGAATTTATAACTATATGGTTGCACACAAAGGATCACAACATTATGCCAGCTAAGTGAATCACTTTCATTTTTCTAAAAAACGTATATGTTGGACATTTTAAATTTATTTGTATTGTTTTTATACACCCGGAAATATTATAGTAAATATTATTATATAGTAATATTAGTAATAATAATAATGCTTTAGTATATTATATTATTGAACGCGAACACGCGCGCTTGTATTTTCGTGTTTGGCGCACATGAACGTATATAATATGACGTACTTGTATCCATATATTGTATATAGTATTTATTATATAATATATTATATATTTAATAATAATAATAATATCAATGTATATTTAATATATTTTATTATACGCACGATATTATACCATGTACCTATATATACATAAGGACGGCAATCGTTAATCGGATCGATTCACGATATTTTCTCATTAACTGTTTAATTAATTTCAGACACGAAGAATATCTCAGTCGTCGTTTATATGCATATATTTATGGTTGTATCGTGTATGTAATATTATTATTATATTGTAAAAATATCGTTATTATATTATACACATCGTTTAATCGCTATATATAACAATATTACAATACTAACTACCACTACCACTATTACTACTGATGATAATAATGCAACCGATCTCTACTTATACTTCTATTACGGGCGAGAAGAATATTTAAAAAATTATTTTATTAAATATTTTCCCGTTAGCGTGCATGTAGTATTATGCGACGGTATTTTCCAGTGTTAATTACCCTTTTAAATTGATTGGGTCATCCGCGAAACGCGTTTTATGTATTGCAGGGTTATATTTATATTGCATGAGTACTATTTAGGAAGATGCAAACAATATCAATATGAGGTTGTATGATCACCTCGGCTTTCGCTCTAATCCTATGATCCGAAGCTTATCGTGTAATTCAACTCTTGATAACCACCCCAGTTAAAATTATAACCATCAAAATATTGTGCAAACACTTTCTATTTCAAAATAAATTTACCAACAAATAAAAAACCAAACAAATAGAAAGTGATTCCAATGGGTGGTTTCTTTTATAACGGTGTTCATTGAAATGTTTCACTCGGGTTAAGTTCATAATATTATACTTTTGTTGTGTTGTAAGTCTATGTCCACAATGTGTGCTTAAATTAAAATAGGCAAATTATGCTTTGCAGATTTTTATGCTACATAATATCAGAGCCCGCGCTAAACCTTTCGCATAACCCTGAGCAATAAACCAAAGTCACCTATAATTTACAGTATATACGATTTCCATATACAATATTTTTCTATTTTTCATTGTAAATTTTAAGCACAAGGCCCTGTACAAATTCACCACTTTGTCCCCGCTCTTTATGCCAGCCCGCCCAGCCCTGTATAATATGTGACGTGAATATCTGCAGTCTTGCCACAGTCATACACAATATGCGTGATGATTAAGCTATTCGAATTAGTGAAAAATATTTTTTTTATCGTTGCAATCAAGTCTACGATACTTTCTAGACATTTCATCAATTTTCGTATTTTTAAAATATGTTGGTACAATGTTATTTTACTCAACACATTTACATGTACTATACTATACTATACGATATACGAATCGTTTCGTTTTACAATTTAACTGTTATTACTATTAGGTATAATTATGTACTTATATGTCAGCAGGTTTAAAATAAAAAAAATATATATTAGATGCGGTGTTAACTTAGTATAAAATATTATAATGTGTTGATTTTTAATTACCGACGTGTTATGTTGTTATGCACATAAATAGGCAAGTATTACTGAAGTACCTGTACGCTTAGGTATCTATCTATATAACAATATGATATACCTACATAATATGGGTACTGGGTACCTATACATAAAAGCATGCGCGTTATGCGCACTTATACATAATTCATCGGCAGACATTTAAATATAATGCGTAGGCGTTTTCGTACACGGTCTTCTTCACTTGTATATATAATTAGTCAATTACCGACATTGTGTTTTCACACTCGCCGTCGCAGGTATTCACTTACAGACGACGCGCTCAATAATAAAAAGCATGCCGTACAAGCAAATTCTAGTCGTGCTTCTCATATATTAAAATAATGCAGTGTTCGTATCGTCGTGTATTAGTATCGATTTTAACAATATAATATTATTATCATTATTGCTAGATACCAAGAATGAACTAAGATAATATACCTCAGTTGTATCTTAGTATATTATCTTAGTTCATGGGGCCTAAGGTATAAATAATATGGTTACAATAATCATCTTATCATGCGATATTGATATTTGATGTACCTAATTACAATCGTAACACTTATTATAATGTATTATAATATTATGGTATTATATTATATTGTGAGAATTACCTATATTATGTTGTACGTATATGAATTATGTCCAAAAATACCAAGACAAAATGCATTATATTAAATTCAAATAGACCACCTTAAAATTATTAGTGTAGTTTAGCTTCGACGCTGAAGCAAATACAACAATATTCAAGTTACTGCAATATTTTGCCTTTTTTGTAAATACTTTTAAATTTCCACTAAATTTATATTGGTGATCAAAAGCTTATCAATTTTCAGACTGACAGGTAATGATCTGAAACAGACCACATAGAAAAATAACATATAAATTAATATAAAGATATATAAAATAATAATAAATTTTAATACGACATAATTAATATTTACCATATGAAATACTATACAATACCAACCATACAACTAGAATTCAACTGATAGCAAAAGTTCACTGTCTAGTACTATAATATTGAAATCTGTGTATAAATCATCGAGATAAAGAATGCATATATACATTTATCTCGATGGTATAAACTATAAATTATATACACAGGTACCTGTTTTATACTTTCATCTATAACTTTGATATGTTTTTGATCGTCAACAGTTTTACTATGGTTACAAATGATTTAATTAAAATAGTCCTGTCGTCCCCAACTATCTAGCCGCTGGGCGCTGAGGTTATTTTTAGTCTTGGAAACAAATAAAAGTTATAGGGGTGTCTTTGTCTGCAAGGCGAATGCGGTGTGTGACTGTGTGTAGTACCATGACTGGTATATTTTGCCAAAAAAAATGCCAAAAATATTCTTATAGGTAATATAATATCATAAATGTCGATGTTATTTAAAATTAATTAATTCTGTAGTATTAATATTCGCATTTTCACCGTTCCAAATGTCGTACATATTATGTTTATGGTTACGTATAACGACATTTATTTAGTTTTTCTATGAGGTCGCGTGTCGGATTGTACCTTTTACGATGGTAGCTTTTACGTTTCTGTGTATCTCTCAATCGAGATCGGCGAATTTTCCATCCGAATGTTCTTTAGACGATATATTATAGGTACCATTGTACTATGGTGGATACTTATGGTATATGCGAACGACGATGGTATCAGTATATGCATACTACATAATATTATACACATTATACATATATTATATATGTGTGTGTAAACGATATATGGATAGAGGATACGCAGTAAGATGATTGGCGATCAAACAGTCATATATCGATGGCCTATCGAAAAATCACCGCTGTAAAAAAATCATTATATCTTACCCCTGCAGTGCATTGTAACCTACTACCTAATATTATAATCGTAATAAATTGCACACCGCTAAATGATTCGATCGAATCGAATTAATAATGATAATAATAATGGTAGTTGTACTACTCGCAATAAAACGTTGCACACTTATAAGCAATAAACCATTCCGATAACGATTTTAATCAGTTAATTTATTTTACTTGCGCGTTCGATGCAGCTATTATACACTTATAACGCACATGCATACCTATATGTCCCTATATATAAAATATATTCGACGATTGTCGATTACGGTTGTGCTGCACTTATATAAATATATTATTTTACATCTTCTTCGCGTTTATCCCACCGGCGTTGAATCGACCACCCCACAGTCCTGACTGCAGGCTCTTCGAGGTCCTTATCTATATTGTATACCATACGAGTTACCTACTCTACATGTAAGTATATATGCATAAAGTACTATCGTTCTAATTTTTCATATTTATTTTTTTTTATTTTAAATATATCACCTATATATTTATATAGTATCTATGTGCGGTGTTATTAATTACAGAACAAATGGGTAATTCATTATCGTCTCGAGTGAGTTATATAATAAAGACATAGTATATATTCTAATTTATTATAGTTAATAATTAATTATGCCATGATTTAAGTTTTAATTCTCTTATATTTTAATTTTATGATATTGTAAAAACATTATAAAAGCGTTATAAAAGTAATTGGTGTATTGGAACAATTTTACTAATAAAAAAATAAAAAAGTTTTATTCATTTAGATACTAGTTATACATCCAATATAGGTACAATGGTTTATAATTTATTCGTATCATTGTACTTTAGTATAAAATATATACCTAACTATAAAATAGTGAAAAAAAATAATAATTATACATATAAAAACAAGAAAATATCCTCACCACCTTTTTAGATTCTGAACGAAGTGATGAATGTATTGATTTTACAATGATGTGTGTGTTTTTTTTTTTTTTTTTGTTTTTGGGTCTGTGTACAGCATAACTAGTCGAAATAATGCTTCGATTTCAAACTTTGGGGGTAGTTTCCGATGTAGAAGTGAAGATCCTTGGTGCATTATAGAGGTCAAAAGTAAACATTTTCCAACATTTTTCAAAAAAAACGAGAAAAACAAAAAAAAATGACAGAAAAACGGGGATTTTTACGAAAAATCAGTTTTCGACCAAATCGATTTTTTTATATGGTTGTAATTCAAAAACTAATCACTTAATCACTGTAAATACTTGAAATTTTCACCAAATGTTTATGGTAGTACTATCTATATACAGTTTAATTTTCAAAAATTTTTGACTTTTTTGAGTTATTTATAGACCACTGAAATTTTCGACTTTTTTGAGAATTTTTTATTGAAGTGTCGGTAAAAAAATGTTGGACGACCAAAAAAACTTGAAAATTTAATACAAGGTTCCTTATGAGTTGTTCTTATTGTAGCTAAAAAAAATTAAAAATCGTAAGTCACGATTTTTTTTAATAAGCGTTTATAGTTCAAAATTTTACGAAATCTGTCGAAAACGCGAAAATATGCAAGTAATTTTGAAGTTGAAAAATCATAAAATTTTTTGCGTTTATAACTAAGGATTAAAAATACAACGCTAAGTTTTCCTTTAAAGCAGTTATAGAGAAAACTCGAAGCATCATTATAGGAAAAATTTTAAGTGCGTTTGAATTTTAAATTTTTATGAAATAGCGTAACGATAACGATTTATCCTCAAACGGTTTTAAAAATTTGTTATTATTCAAAAAGTATAAGTCCTAGATACTTGAAAATTTTACCAGTTATTAGGATTGGCATTTTCTTTACATGATTTAATTTTCAAAATATTTTGACTTTTTTTGAGATATTTATAGACGACTGAAATTTTCAATTTTCATATCTGAAAATTTTTTTTTGAAGTGTCGATAAAAACTTTTTGGCCCTATCAATATACTTGAAAATTGAATACAAAGTTCCTCATAAGTTATTCTTATAGTATTTAAAAAATTATAAAAATACATAGGCACAATTTTTTTTAATTAGCATTTGAAGTTCAAATATTGACTTAATACGAAAAAATTACGGCAATGTTCAAATTATCTTAGATAAAAATTCATAAAAATTTTTCTTTTTAGATCTAATATTTGAAAATTGAATGCAAGATTCCTTACAAATTTGTCAATCTTTATCACAAAAAAAAATGTCCACCGGAAATTCAAATTAAATTTTTATTAGCATTTGAATTTCAAATATTGACAAAAATTCGTCAAAACCATGAATATTTGCAAATTATTTTGTAGTTCAAAATTCATAATATTGTTTGTATTTATATCTAAGGTTATAAAATTTAACACTAGTTTTCCATAAGTTTTGCTTCAAATAGCTATAGAGAAAATTTGAAGCGTCATCATAGGAAAAATGTTTTGAGCGTTTGAGTTTTAAATTTTTATGAAATCGCGTAATGATAACGATTTATCCTCAAACCAGGTATTCGTATATATAAGGTATTATTAATTATGATTACTACATGATAACTACACTAATTGATTAACCATGCCTTATGCAAAATGCGACTTTATTGAAAATAAAATATTTGTTTCAAAACAGAATATATGACAATATTTAAATATAATATATCCTAGACTGACAAATCATCTCCGTTCAGAATCGTTTTTCGTATATAATGATACCTATCATTGCATTCAAATTTAATCCCATCCATTACAGTAACCTACTGTACAGCAGAGCGACATCCACGACTTACCCGCTTTTTATTTTTACTTATGCGTCAGTATAAATAATCTATTAATATAATATTGTTTTATTTATAACGTTGAATAGTATGATATATTTTATTATTAATCTATAGTCTGGCAACTATTAGATTTTGTAGAGTTTATGTGGACGGTATGGTTGGTATGGTTAGAACGGTTGTTACAATTGATACGGTTGGTTCAAACACGTGTATGTGAGGTCACTTATCCATGATCTGAAGCAGACGCCGAGCCACACACCAATATTCTATTAAATGTTCTATAATAACAAAAAACTTACCTGGTAATGTCATTGTTTTGTGTGTATTCGTTATACAATTTAAACAATATTTAATAAAATAATTAATAAGCATATTATATTGAGGTTAGTATCACATAGATTTGTGTCTAGATGGCAGAAGTCACCTATTTGGTATCGTCCCACTCTTAGTGTCCGATTATATTATTGTATCATAACATTCATATAATACCAATCACTAATTATTTGTCTAAATACCAACCATTCGCTTATTTATTTTAATAAAATCGTTACTGATAAAACCGCTTAAAGTTGTCAAATTGTAGTTTTGCCACCATGATAAAATCATCGTTAATAAAATAATTTTAATTCTAACCAAATTTGGTCTATTCCACAGCCTTTTTAAGACTCGTCATCACTTTATGCAAAGACGACGGACTGTAAACAAATATGGTTTTTCCGTTGTACTGATTTCTGTTGAAAAAACTGTCGTAACATATTGTTATTATGTAGTAGCTGTCACCGTCGTCCATTTCAAACTTGGTGATCAAGTGAGTTTCTTTGCTCCATAACATATAACTCCGTTCAATACGATTCACCATAGGATGTGGCCGCTCTGCATATTTCGCAGCCCGGACTCTAGCCACCATATCCGAATAATTGATGTGAATAAATATCGATTGCTGTATAAATACCATATTTGCATTCCCGAAGATTGGTTCTTCAATAGCTGGTAATTCACTCTTGTTTATAAACAAATTGCAAATCACAAATCATCACAATCACCGTTATTTATCGTTTATCTGTTTAAGCTTTATTTCAGTTAATATTTACTTCATAATATATCCTAATGCGTCGTACTCGCTGAATTGGTTCGGTCAGCTGTTGGTGATCTGCTGTTGCAGATATTACATTCGTCACCTCCGTTGCAGGTATTACATCCGTTACATCCGTTCCAGGTATTGCGTCTAGTGCCTCCCTCACAGGTGTTGTAACCAGTGTCCCTGTTGCAGGTATTACATCCGTTTCCTCCGTTGGAGATATTGAATCCAGTGCCCCCGTTGCAACCATTTCCTGGCCGACCAGTTTAGAAAAACATTGTTTGTGATATAATAAGTTACATTCTGCAAACGACAAGAATTCATAATATAATGTTTATTATATTCAGACGAGAGTTTGAATGTTCGAAAACCATAGTTTGTGTGTGTGATGGTGCCCTTCAAAGGTTATTGTCTCACTGATCTCATATAGGTACAAATTATATATATATATATATTATAGGTAAAACCTAACCTCTGCACTTGAACATCGATGTCCATAGACGTAAATTTCGAGTTCCGCATAATGAGCACTTTCTAAAAATGTTCCGCACCAAAAACAAATTATGGCCCACACTACTGAAAAACAATAGTAAATTAGATTAAGCACGACATATAAAGTTTAAGTATAATGTATAAAATGTATCACCCGTCTGTACAAACGAGCAAGTTATTATTCAGTTGTGCAGTGATAGACATGTTGCTTAACATTATATATTTAATACGTTGTTAAAGTCTATAGGACATGTAGTACATTTAAGTGATTTAATTATCGGCGAAAAAAGTCAAGACCAACTCGTTACTAATGACACATTTTAGAATGCATATTATATATATTATATATACATATTATAATCTGTGGTTCTACAATCAACGTACTACTCTCGTACAACTATCGTTGCTATGAGAATCATCAACAACAGAATAATGTATAATTCAGCTATACACGTTTGTTGCAAATGGCCAATATTAATTTTAAAGTTGTTTTCTTTTTTAATTTTAATAATCCATATGAATGCGTATCTCCTGAAAAGAATAGAAGAGTTCTTGAAACTTATATGAGGCGTTGTATAATGATGTACATTCGATAATAAAGGTACAAGTATATAAAAGGACAGTACATTCAGCACAAACAGTAAACACTACAAGGGCAATACACTATACAGTTATAAGCGTAATAATTACGTTTCGTTTTCCAAGTTAGGGACGTCATTCGAAAATCTTATCGGGATTTCGTCTTATATGTATACAACATTTTTCAAACAAATACTATACAATTTTAACACCAGCATTTTAAATCATTGTTTAACTTACTAGTTATCACAGTAACTCATAAGAAATAACATAATATTAATTTCCAAAATATATACTATTAACCATAAATAATTTATAATTGTCTATTACATTCAAAGAAAACGTAATTGATATTGTTCTAATATCCAAACCTATAGTACCTACCTGATCATTATGATGCACATCACATATATGTGTCAACGCTTAATTGATCCGATTACGAGTAGCAAATATAACGAAAATCAAGTAGTATAGGTACTTAAAATTTTAGGTTCCGTTCATCTATTATTCAATAAAACTTTTTTCAGACAATAATTTTTTCTAAAACCAATACAATTTTAGTAACAATACCTAAAATTAAAAAAGCGGGTAAGTGGATGTCGCTCTGCTGTACATTAGGTGGTAGGGTGGACCACTGACTTGGGTAGGTTAGATTTGAATGCAACGATAGGTATCATTGTATACGAAAAACGATTCTGAACGGAGATGATTTGTCAGTCTAGGATGACAAATATATGAAACAAATATATTATTTTTCAATTAGGACGCATTTTGAATAAGGCATGGTTAATCAATTTTTCCAAAAACATTGCATGTAGTTATTTAATAATAATTCATAATACTTTATATTATCATAGATATACATATACCTGCAGGTTTGAGGATAAATCGTTATCGTTATTTCGTTAAAATTTAAAATTCAAACGCACTTAAAATTTTTCCTATCATGATGCTTCGAGTTTTCGCTATAGCTACTTGAAGGAAAACTTAGTGTTGTATTTTTAATCCTTAGTTATAAACACAACAATTTTTATGATTTTTAAACTTCAAAATTACTTGCATATTTTCGCGTTTTCAACAGATTTCGTAAAAATTTGAACTATAAACACTTATAAAAAAAAATTGTGCCTATGTATTCTTATAATTTTTAATCACTATAAGGATATTTTATGAGAAACATTGTATTAAATTTTCAAGTATTTCGATACAGCCAAAAAAATTTTATCGACACTTCAAAAAAAAATTTTCAGAAAAATTGAAAATTTCAGTGGTCTATAAATAACTCAAAAAGTCAAAAATTTTTGAAAATTAAACAATATATAGATAAAACTAACATAACAATTTGGTGAAAATTTCAAGTATTTACAGTGATTAGTTTTTGAATTAGGTACAACCATATAAAAAAATCGATTTGGTCGAAAACTGGTTTTGCGTAAAAATTCGCGCTTTTTTTGTTTTTCTCGATTTTTTTTTTAAATTGTTGGAAAATGTTTACTTTTGACCTCTATAATGCATCAAGGATATTCAATTTCCCATCGGAAACCACCCCCAAAGTTTGAAATTGAAGCATTATTTCGACGAGTTATGCTGTACACAGACACACAAAAAAAACACACATCATTGTAAAATTAATAAATTCATCACTCCGTTCAAAATCTAAAAGTGGATTTTATGAAAATGAGCCGTATTAATCACATACTTCCTCTGAAACTGGAGGCGCACAGAATGCCTATGAATAATATATGTATTACTACAATAAATTTATTAGTACACATAATTTACGATATTAAATATAGCACAGATTTCCGTGGGTTCGACTATGATATACGAAGACGAGTTGAAGAGTTTACGTAGGTTACTATACTTATATACAATAATGATTTTGTGATATTATAATATTATAATAGGTTAAGTCTAGGAACCCACGGGCGGCGACGGGTTTGCTTCGGAGGCCCTGGGATACAAATTTATTAAATTTAATTTAGTCATAAATATCGCGTATTCGGATAACGAAACTGTCACGTCGTTGGATTTGATATTATAATACGTTCTATCGTTATAATATATTATTATTATGGCCTGATTTAAACGATATAATATTATTGAGGTAAAACGGTCTGACGATGAAGACGTAAACGGTCGAAAGCCTCGGAAGAAAACAACGCCGCAGCAGTACGCACCTCGATATTACACATGGGTAATATGTTATACTCGTTTGGAAACGATGATGATGATTATAATAATAATGTTGTTGTTGTTGTTATATTTTTTTTTTTTTTAAACCGCTAACGTCCTGCAAGGGCATAAAAACATAGCTGGCATGTTATGATATACATGCAACAATTTATTAATACAATGGCACTTGTTAATTGGCATTCGAGTGCACCAGCTCGAGTCTTCAGATATTGTAAAATTATTTTGAAAATCGCGTGTTACGCCCAGCTGCCGATGACGAAGACAAATACGATCGTTTGCATAATATTATTATATCTAACATAGTTATTTCATTCGCTGTTATTATTGTTGTATAGCATGTTCACGTTTGCATCGGCTAAAATATGTACATATAATAATAATATTGCACGTGTACATGACAATAATATTATTATAATATTATAGGCTGAAAGGAGGATAAATAATTAATTATAATAATTGACTCAATGTAAATTAAGTCTACACAATATCGTTCAGTTAGAAATGAATTGTAAACAAATCATAAATTTAACTGACTAAGTTTAAAAATAGTTAAGAATTTACTTGTCTTAATAATTAGTCGGTGGATTACATATAATACATATAAAGAGTTTTTTATGTTTTTAATCAATATGATAATATTTTATGTATTAATTCGATAGTATATAGGTTCATTAATGTATAAAACCATTAAAGTAAAAAACGTCTAACATTTATTAATATTAACTTGATGGATTATTTTCAAATCCATTGAAACAATAATATGATAATAGTTATTGGATAATTCAATTAAACTGGTTAAGTTTACAATAAGTTAATTCGAATATTAACTATTGCTATAGTTAAGTAAAATATATAAAAAAAATTTTCTAGTTAATAGCCATTGATTGTAGTATTATGTGTACTCGTTTTGTATTTACGTGAAACGACTCAATCGAATATAATACAATAATTTATAAAAAGCGTTCGAGCAACTCGAGCCACCGAGGTACACCTACGCCGTACGTGCTGTGCGTATTACACTATTACACACATTACTACGGTAGTACAATAATGTATTAGGTTCTTGTAATATTGTCCACAACTTTTCCATCGAGTCTAATCTATTATAGGAAGCTCAAAACGCTAGCCTGGTTGGATCAAGTAGGAATATTACTAAATATATTATACGGTATACATAGGTGCACGTAAGTATAACTGCAGCGTGAAGTGAATGAAAACTCGCCGGCGGATTGCAGCGTGGACGAAACGACTGTAAACACATAATAATATTATAAACACCACGCGACGGCGTAAGGCCGAGTGATTCGTATATTCTTATTATTTATTATTATGATATACAGTCGTCGTAAGTGCTAGATTGAGAAGAAAATATAAAAAATAATAATCATAAAAATAACGAAATAATCGTCGTGCGTATGATATACAAGTCGTTGGGATAGACTGCTCAGAATAATATTATACCTCAATTATTATTATTATTTTATATTTTATTATTACATATTTATATAGTATATATATATGTGTGCGCGCGTGCGTATACTTACGATCGGGTGCCGGTGGTACTCGTGGTATAAATAATACGGTAAAAGGTGTCAGCGCCTCGGGGGACGTTCGTGCGTGGGCAGATATATACACGCGGTGTATATACAGAGGGATCTATAAAAATATATATATTGCACACACACACACACACACACATAATACGGATATCTATATACACGCGAACGCCATATTATTATCCTCGACGAAATATTTCCATATTTATACCAAACTCTGCTGCGTAAGTTATATATTATTTTAATATAATGTGTTAACGCACATAAATAATATTTTGCTCCGCGTTTTTGTGACAGTCCGTTATTTTTGTATACAATTGCATAACTTTCGTCAACACATAACTGACCAACCTATCGAGTCTATATAGAACTGCGACGCAACACACATACGATCATGATAGACCTATAAAAAATATATTATTAATAAGTCTATGCATACTACATGTCTACATACCTAATAATCTTCGGGGTGAGCTACCTATTTTTTCCTTCCCATTTTTCTTGAAATTACACCTAATGGACAAGTTAAAAATGTACGGTGTCTGTATTTTGTATATTGACATGTGTCACTATAGTGCAGTTTTAGTAACGGGTAGTGTTATATGCACACCTAATTCCTAACGATTGAGCTTAATGCGAGCATAACATATTATATATATACCTCATACCTATAGTATTATAATGAAAATAAAATATAATTGGTGCAAAGTTTATCAATGTGTATAATGTATACGATTTCATATTATAATATCATCGGTGGTGGATCATATACATTATTATACAGTCGATGCCGTCTGCAGTTACACGCATTTTAAGGTTTCGGTTATCTGCAGTCAGAATTCTCTTCGTTTACACGGTACGTAACACATATTATTACTGTTGGGTCTCTCGCGCGTGCGAATCGTTAGCAGTACCTACATATGTATATAGCCACATAGATACGATTGTATACACAAACACGTATACGTATAGGTACGTTCTCTACAACACTTTATAGCCTATCATTGTGTTTGCGCATTACGCAACGTAAATAACGTATTTTAATTTAACACACTTCGGACAACAACTATAACGCGGTCCAAGAGAGCCAACTTGTGTAAATCACGATTCCAAACACTATAACACATTATATTATATACCTATAGGTTTATGATATTATATATTATAACCACGAACTGGACTGATTTTGTTGAGCAACAATATACGACTATTATACCAATGGTAGATGTTTATCGTTCTAAAACATCAATAAATAAAACATAATAAATAATAATATAATATCACTATATGTACTTTCTATATTAAAGATAATAATTTTGATAAATCGTTAAAACCTAATCTGGAAATCTATAGGTATTAACATTTGAATAAATTCGCATTTGGTTGGTTTGTTTATTATTTAAATCGATTGCTATACATTTATAATTAAGAAGCCGACGCATTGACTCGGGATCTATTTAGCTATAATATGGAAGCGGGCTGATAAATATAGTTGTTTATATATCAGACGACATAACTGTGATACGTATGATAGATTGGTATCGTAAAATATAACCAAAAAATAAATAAAATAAAATTACTGGTTATTTAACCTTTTATGCATGTATGGTTTTGTACCCCCCCTCCCCTTTGATCAAAATCGAATTTTCAGCAAAGATATATGTTTTCGGAATTGATATATTTTTTCTAACCTTTTTATTTGCTTAACGCTATGTTTATCGCTATTGAAACACAATTCAATAATATATATATATTTTAACCAAACTTAATAAAATGTAACATGCAACGTGCTATATAGGTACAATTAATATTGTATTGGAATCGTTTTGGGTACAGATATATAGTGTAGTGGGAAAAATTCAAACGTTTTGTTAGGGTTTTAATGAATTAAGATTTACAATTGATTTTTAATGTATGGTATTTTATTTTATTGATATACCTACGTTTAAATGGTAAAAAACAAAGCTATTATTAAATAAAAGGGTTAGAAAAAAATAATGATTAGGTATGTATTTTAAATTTATCGTGTAAAAACATGATAATTCCGTAGTAAATATTGGTGTACTTAAGATAGATTTCTGCTAGTGATTCAGGCAGGTTTTGGCTTGTTCAGATATTATGGAATGTTCGACATTCAGTGAGAATGTTGCTAATGGTGATTTGAACATCGCAGGATGTGCACATTGGGGGTTCTTCCTAGGCCATTAGGAAACTATGGGAGATTTGTATGTGACCGACTTCGAGTCTAGTTAACAATTTTTGTTAATTTATGATAGAATGATAATAAATGTTTACAATACAAAATGTTTTCACATGCATTTTTTAACAAATACCATTGTTTTTTGGCGATTAATTATAGTTTTATTATTAGACAATACGTACCTATTTCATACTATTTCAATTTTCTTTTTGTTTCTGACAGACTTTTGCCAACTGTTTGCTACACTACTCTCTTATTGTATAATTTTAATATTTAATATTTCATATACGTTTAAATAAATTTGATATAGATATACACAGAACATACAATTAGTTAATCTCAACTCATCATCATATTGTATCTATTCCTTTTATCAGTATAGTAAAATATCTACTAAAAAGAAACCAAATGTAAAAAGTTACCAAAAAACTTGGATGGCTCAAAATGATTTTATTTAAGTGCAAAATGATAAACAAAAATGAATGAACATTTCTAAAACTGTACATTATGAAATATAATTATTCTTCATTATGAGCGTCATCAAGACCGTGCGGCGATTATAAACGATCATCGGTCACACACCAGTGGGCAGTGGGTATTGGGTATATTATAATTTTTAATAACTAATATTGTTACACTTATTTGTGGCTGTATCCGGGGACGGAAACTATTTGACACTGACAACAATCATAGCTCGGATATAAATGGGAAAACTTTATAACAATTCAACTATGTATAATATATATATATAAGTACAATAATATAAACCATTAAATTATAAAGTAACAATAATGATTTAACCGAAAATAAATCACTACATAATATAGGGCTTTCGTTAGACCGTTTTTTCTTGTTAAGAAATTATAAGATGTTACATAATATTTAAAACATTTTACCAAATCGCATTGTATCCGACGTGAAACGACAGCAAGATTTTATCATTAGAAAAGTCCTTAAAAAAATTTTAGGCCCTATTTATGCTTCCTATTTAAAAATATGGATTTAAAGAAAATTTAAAAATTATAAGAACCAAAATTTGAATTAATAAATTATTAAATGAAAAAGTTGAGGTGAATCATTAATAATAATCCTTACACACCATAGTTAGCAACTATGCTACGTTGCGCACCTACATATTACATATTATTATATTATTTCCGTTACACAGTAGACGTATAATAGAAAATAGAAATAAACATTGTAACTCAAACGTGGTGGGAAAATACTATACATCTAATATGAATCGCAACGCATTGGTAATTGACAACAACTTTCTTTATGTCTCTGTTGACTGTTAAACAATAATAATATACAATAATAAAGACATCTGACATAATGTGCGTTTTCAATACACTCTTGTCTTAACGTGGAATCTATTTAGACTAAAAATAAAAATGGCATCATTAGAGCACAATAAATTTAATACCGTATAGCCATAATAACTACATAATATTATATATTATTATTTTAACAAGCAGCTGTTGCAGTACGACGACACGACAATGACACAAATGCAAGACGTTAAAAATTTTAGACCTATTACACTTAATCGATACTCCAGTGGTGCACGATGCACTTATATTTAAATGTTGCAGTCAATTATATAAATATACCTAAAAGTAGGTTCCAAACCATATTTTCATAAGTCCGTCAGTTAAAATAGAAAACAAAATATTATAATGATTTACAAAAAGAAATTAGGTTTTTAGTTTCGAAAAATTATAATAATAATATCTTATAAATAATACTATAATATACATGTGTTATCAATTGAAATATAATTGATTAATAAATAGTTAAAGTTATTTTATTTTAACATTATTTTGTTATAATGTATGACGTTTGTCCTTTACTTACAATTATCAATTATTTTAATACATAATATTATGCATTAATATATTATATTCAGGGTTAAGATTAATAATAATTTGATACGACTAATTAGAAAAGATTTCGTATAGGTGCCTATCTATTTTCTTAATCACCCAACATAAAAATATATTATATAATAAAGTATTATAGTTCATACAAATATTTTTCTACAGTACAAGAATAATATAATTTTCATTTTTCGTCATTATTAGTATGTGGGTTGTATAATAGGTACTATATTATTTTTCAATATCATAATATTATTGTAGTCAATATTGACATTCGTTCGAAATCAAAATAATGATTATTGATTAACATAATAATTTGTCATTGCCATGCTAAAGTTTATAGCGTTAGATTGTGTTTGATTTTATAAAAGCTACATCAATAGAACTTTATTACTACCCATATGATCTATGCGAACATTGTTTGTGAATGTTCTTAAATGTATACATAATGGTATTTATTCGTTATACTGTGTTCAATAAGTTTATGGTGTTCATAAATATTATATCAATAGGTGCCGTGTGAGGGTGTAGATAATTAGCAAACAGGTACCTATACAACCTGCTATTCATGTATAAACAGCACTAAATTGTGAAAACGTCGAAGGGCTTAGAAATAATTGGCTTGCAGCGCAAGCTCGTTCAAACACCATTTACTTGCATTGGCATATTTACTGTTTAGCAAAGGAACCAACTCGGTGAGGTGTTAAGAGTATTTAAACTGTAACTCCACGAAGTTTAATTTTAAATAATTCTGAAATTATATTATTATCTTAAGTTTAGTATTAACTTTTTATTTTTCATAATATTAAGCACCTCCAACCTCCAGTTCATTAAAAAAAAAAAAGTAACATTAGGTAATTGAATTTACACCAAATGTTTGTTTTACAATTTTCTATACTTCAAAAGCTTTTAAAAATATTTTGAGTTGTTTATGGATATTTTCGAATTTCAATTTTTTTTAGTTTTTTATTTGTTAGGTCAAAGAGGTTGACAATGTAATACAAGAATCTTCATCTATTTTTTAAATAACAGTTAAAAAATATTTTAAATATTTACTAAATACGTGTAATATTAAAATATTGACCAAATGTATAAATTATTTTGTAAGATGTTTAGGATTAAAAATTTAAAAGAAGATTGCACTTACAATAATTTATTCTGTAACCAAATTTAGAAAAATTATAAGCATGACGTTTTTTATAGTTATTTTATGTTCCAATTTGGACGAAATTACGTATGAAAACCAAGAACAACGATTTTAGTTATTTTGTTGTAATTTAAAAATATTTTTCATGGGTCATTGAAACTTTTAGAGCATATTATTCAATTTCAAATGCAACTTTTTTGACAAAAGTGAATTTAATCTAACATAGTACTATATAATAGGCTAATATTAAAATAAATTACTTGAATCACAATAATATCATAAAATATAGGTATATCATATAATTACTAATGTAATAGGCTGACAAATCGTCTTCACTCAGAATCGTTTTCTTATAAAATGATTTTATATCATTGAATTCAAATTTAACATATCCATTTCAGTGATCCTGTAAACACCTTATGTGCATCAAAAGAGCGTTGACCACCTGATATTTTTTATTAATACTTATTATTTCGCATGATATTTATATGTGTGCATGGATTTCTAAAATGTTACTATATGATGTACAACGAATACATATTATTTAACATTATACATAACATACTATCTGAACACTTTTTTATCTATACCTACTATATATGTGTATCTCGGTTTTAATGTATATCGGTTTTAGTATACCTCAGTTCACTTATAAATCAGTGTAAATGTAGGTACGTAACTTTGTGAAACTATTTAACCTAGATGGGCAACTGATGCAAATCGTGGACTGGATTTAGTGTTTAATGTTATTTTTAAAGTGATTTAATGTAGGTACTTCTCCATTTCTATGTATGCTACTATTATACTCTCTAAAAAAGATCTCTGAGATTTTCGTCAATTACAATATTGAGTAGTTTTTGAGTAAGTATACACACATACATTTTGTTTCAAGATATATTTACTTTATCGAGGCCATAAAGACAAAAATTTGATGCATGCTTCTTACGGATCTTTTTGAGTAATCAATGACAACTATTTACAAAAAAAAAAAAAGTTTCAATTTTTTCTATGAATCTCAAGATCCCGGTTTGACCACCTCTATGCAATTTCTTTCTTATTGTACATCTAGTTTAGATCGTTACAGGAACCACTATTCCAAATTTCAAGTTAATACATTATGTAGTTTTTGAGATGTAGCAATTAATGTGTGAGTGAGAGAATGAGTGATATTTATAAATCGTATAGATTACTTTTATAATTTTTTTATACATTCAGTGAAATGAAGTCAGTCGTTAATCGATATCGTTAAAATATGAAGTACTTCTCTGCACGCCGAACATACAACACTGCGTATATATTATACCTATTAATATTTATAAATTATATATAAATATTGCGCAAATAATTTTATATATGTTATTCATCACAGCTTAATAGAAAATATCATCCACCCACGCGTAGGTACTGAAAACGCTACTAGCAGAGAAATAAAAAATAAAAATGAATATATTTAAATATCAATGTGTCAAATTTTAAGATATTAAATGAACCGGTTGCTTTATTTTACATTTTAACGTTCCATACGTATATACATTTTAAACGTATCCAAATATTACAAACTATCTGTACAGCTGACTACGGGACATTAATTTAATAATAATTTTGTCATGAAGATCATTTAAATTAAAAAAAAAGTGTTTATACCAACTCCTTATATTAATTATATTAAACGTGACTCGTGATGTAGGTAAAAAAAAACGACCGCGCAGTTCGTCAAAAGCAGCAGTTGTAATTGAGATTTCGTTCTAAATTCTTAATATTTTATGTAGTATTTTATGAAGAAAAAAATATTATTAAAACTTGTATATAAAACCAAATAATTAATCTGTCGTGATAAAGCTGCCTGACAACATTTCATATTTCGCGTTTTTGAAATGAAGATTTTTTTGTAATTATAATACAGGTAACACTTTACCGGGGCTTATAAATTTCATCAGGAACACATATGTAACACCCGGCGTATGTGGCGTATTATACGACATCGATAAAAAATTATAACGACAGTATAATGATAATATAATATATGTATTTTATTCGCAAGCGCAGTTAGAGTATATACTCTTACTAAATGTATATGTAGTTATAATATATATACATATGTCTACATTACAAGATCACGAAATCTTTGATTTTAAAATCTAAAAATTACATTTTTTATAATCATTTGTAAAATCATGATAATTAATTAAAAAAAAATAATATTAAGGTATTCTGTAATACCATGGTTTATATAATCTTCACGAGGTAGGTATACCCATTAACAGTTATCAGATTATGGATTATTTTTTATTTCAACGACACATCGGTAAAAGCTAAGAACGTATTTTATTTAAGTGCCTATACCTACGATGAAATTGCATATAATGTTATATGGGTCAATGTTGGAATTTATTATAATATTGTTGGTACCCATATTATTCGTGTTTAATTATTATATTCCTAACGTATAAAATATTGTAATACTTGAATTTGATGTGTTCTATGTCTATAACCTAATATTAAATTATTTCCAGTAAAAATTTAAATAAATCGGTCAAACATTTAAATATAATATCTATGATAGTGGTATAACATAAAGTTTGCAACAAAATATGAATATTTTATTTGTTGCGATTAATAATTGATTACTAATCTAGTCATATATTATCAGGTATGTGTTAAATAATGTTCTGTTCTGTATTAATTAATATCCTACGGGTGTTTATTGTAAAAATGGAGTAAAGACTAAAGAAAAGTTAAATTATTCTAAAATTGATAAATTATCCGTAATATAACAAAAAAACTAAAAGTAGGTATGCATTAAAATCACTATAGTATGTGCAATATTTTGCAAATTTAAATACCTAGGAATTGCCAAGCTAAAATAAATATGTCTAATAAATTATTAATCATGGTATTAGTTTAACTTGTTATATAGTACGAATTCGGTATTATTATTTCATATACTTTTCAAGTCAAGTTGGAAATGCGACGGTTAATATTGCATTGATATATTGACAAAAATCTATGCCTAACTTTGATTTTTGACACACCGCTAAACCAATAAAACTACCATTAATATATTAAACAGTGTAATTCCTATAGCTGCAGAAGTTCTTGGATTTCGGTTCAACGGTCAATGCTAACCATCGTTTGATTTTATGCTCGAGCACACCTCACTGAATTACATTTTATTATACACGTATATAACATATTATAGATATCGCCGGCATTTTCTCTTTATTTTTTATTTCCGATCTTAATTGACGGAAAAAGTATTTTTCCCGCACAACACAAAATATATGTTATACGTCACATATTGGTAGATATAATATATAGTTTTTAAAATACACACGATTGAATTCCCACACAAAGAACGACGACGACGTGATAATCGTACCAAAGCACGTGTACCAATACACACACTCATACATCTATGTACCTATACAGATAGGTGGGCATCTATGTGTGTGCATAGTGCATATATATTATGTATGTATTAAAATAGTAGCTGCGTATTATGTCGCATAATATGTGCGTCGCATCTCACTACTTCTGCACCGTCGCATCGGCTAATGAAGACGTTATACGCGTCCATCCACCCACCGCCACGACAGTCTGAGATTTGAATAAATACATAGACTACATCCGATAGAATATTATTATATAGGTAGGTTGGATGATAAAGTATAAATATATATATATATACGTTATAACTATATATGTATGCACACACTAGGTACGTGACGACGTACTTGCAAAACGTACCTACAATGTATATAGACACTATTGAATAATATAATATAATAAACGTACACTGTTCGCATATATGTCGTGTCACGTGAGTATGTGTGTGCATGTATGTGCGTGTGTGCTCGTGTTTGTCTCGTTACGTGCCGCGTTTACTTCCAAATCGATCAGCGTCATCGGTGACGCGGTCGGTTCTCATCAGTGTCCGTGGGAATGATCGGCGGGCGGGCGGGCGGTCGCGCGCTCGTATACGTATATACAAAGGACGTCGTCGCATTTTCTCTCATAATAACAATAATAATAATAATAATATTATTATAATATTAATATACCTACATAAGCAAACGGACAGACAACGACGAGGCGGATTATAAAGCTCGCGATTCCGACTCCCATGCGAAAAAAATTATAATCCATTAATATATTATTAGGTACCGACTATTATCGTTCTTGTTATTCGTGAGACGATTTCGTTTTCTCCTCATCCACGTAAACGCAGTATAGGTATATTATTGTTAGTTATTAATTATTATTCAAAATTAATCTAAAACATCTATGATAGGTATGACAGTGAGTATAACATAATTACACCCAGCGCCGCGGCCGAGATGAAATTTCTATTTTGATTATAAAATTGGACTTGCAGACAATTTTTACAGTTGTTGGAGTGTTACAAGTTAAGAATTTACCCCAATTTTTCTCCGTTTGAAGTTCGTCTAATGTTTATAATTTATATTTATCGGAACTAAATGCTTATGAAAAGTACTAAATGTTCGTGAATTATAAAACAGTTATAAGCCTAGAGTTAATAATCTTAGGAAAATTTAATTGATTTGATGCACTTCCATAATAGTAAGTTATGCTCTTAAAAATTACATAAACGATGAAATAAGGTACTTACATACGAATACAAAGATTATAAATATAGATAAAAAGATATTTCAATATCCATACATTTATAAATTCTTTATGTTTCTTTTTTTATTGAAGATCGTAAATCATAATTATCTATATTTTAAAAATGTTTCATGGATAAAAATTATTATTTTTATTATAATATTATACACACAAATAATATATATATAATATTATCTAAAATTATCATGCAGTATAGGTACTGTCATTGCCACGTTTTTACTTTGACCATAGTATCTATTATACAGATGCTACTTTGCTCTAGCAAACCTATTTAGATCAAAATTAATATAAAAAAAAAAAAAAAACAATAGAACAACTATATATCAGTTATGTGAGGTCAGTCCTTTCGTATGCATGTGCCATTGGCACAGTGCCACGTGGGCAACAACGAAATGTGATGAAGAGAAGCTACTAAGATTCGAAAGAAAGATTATAAGGAAAAAAAAAGGCCCAATATATAGTCAGGAAAAACAGAAATGGAAAATAAGATCAAACAATGAATTAAGGGCGCTGTTTAAAAGAGAAAACGTAGTTCAGTTCGTTAGAAGCACGAGACTAGAATGGATGGGGCATGTTTGGCGAGCAGATGGGAGACTACTGAAGAGAGTCTTAAGCGAAAAATGGAAGGAACGAGACCACGAGGGAGACTATGTCGAATATGGATAGACAGTGTACGGGAGACAATGATGGAACTTATGCAATCAAGAGAAATAAATTGGGATATGGCAAAGGACTGCAGAGGGAAATGGAAAGATTTAGTTTCAACAGCAAAAATGGCTTGTAAAGCTAAGAAAAAAAAATAGTATTTATTAATATCATTTATTAAAATATTTTATACTTAGTAAATTCATTTTTAGTGAATAATGTATACCTATTTATACTTTATACATTTATATTGGTCCATCACAGTATCACTTTACAACTATAATACATAAACAAAAATAGTAGGTTGAAAAATATTTACGAGTAAGTTACTCGAAATCTAATCTTAAATATCATGGAGTATAATGTACATATATTTAGGTATATGCGTACATGGTTGTAACACATAATCGGCTCCTGGAATATAAATTATAGAAAAAATGCATGGATAATATTTACATATGCAATAAATACCCATGTGTACACATAATTCAAATAAATGTTTGGCGGTTCTTTAAATAATTTTTGTATCCCATAGCTGTATAAAATTGAAAATCAATGTTAATTCGTCCTTCTATAATATATAGGTATAAGTAAATTAACTTTTTAACTACTGACTTATATTATGCATAATTTTTTGCATGGACTCGTTTGTTGTTTGCTGAGAGCAGGTTACATCAGGTGCACTAGATATTTAATTTAATGACCATCTGAATTTGTTTCTAAGGATGATAATATTCTTTCGGTATAATAAAAAAATTTGCCCAGGGCATGAAACATGATGCACATTGAACAGAGAAATATATTATATGCATGTATACTTTTATACATTTAAGAGTCGACAAATTATGCACGTGATTATAAAACCCTACAAACATATTATGTGCTTTTTAAAATTTAAAAATATGCAAAAATAATTAATATATGTGTAGCGTATAAATTTAATTGAAGTTAATTTGCACTAAATATGCGAAAATTTAATGGCAAATTTGTATTTTTTTTTTTTTAATCGAGATTTGAAGTCATTATATCTTAACAATCGACTATACTTAAATATGCATTTTATTTTCACAACTTTATGAAGGGAGTATACAGTAATATAGAAATATCTCAAAACTAAGCATTAATAAATAAATTATGAAAATTGATGTTTTATATTAAAATTGGTATGAATGCTAATTAATTCCTCATTCTTACGACATCACGTAAAATGTAAATGTTCACTCCATATTAATGTTGTATATATCTACATTATACCTATTATTAGGTAACTACTTATATGTTTTTATTTATATAATATTATATTTTTATACATATATATTTTTTAAACAAGACTATAGGTAGATTATATGTTTATACAAGTAGTGGCTGACTTTAAAAAAAGTACAAAACACACAAAAATAAGCCTTAAAATGCAGCAGTGTGCCAGTGCAGTCTAAACGAATCATAATATATGTATTATATATATACATCGAATTTTATTTTAAGAATTTCTAATGTGATTATGCACCGCAAATATTACGCGATTGCCCGAGATTCCGAGCCATTAACAATATCAATAGATAGGCTGGTACTTATAAACAAGTAATTAAAAAATATATAATACACTCTTAAACAGAGGATATTAACACGTGAAAAATCAAACACGTGAAATGCAGACGTATTAGGTACACCGCATTGCAACTCATAAACTTAAGTTACGTATACTGTATAATATTAATATGAGGAAGGAATAGTGGTAATAAAGGTCCGTCGAAAGTCGAAAAACACAACGTAACAAGTGTGTGAGCTGCAGCAGTATTTACATCAATATACCTATATCGTGTATAATATTTATGGTACCTACAGTTCAGTGCGTGATTCACATTAAAAAGTCCGATGCACTTATTATAATTTATAATATTATGTATAATATGCAACGCCATTTTTATAACATTGGCAAATATCGAATAAACTGCACAGATCAGTTAGGGACAAAACATTAATGGACGTACCTATATTTTAATATGTAAAATGAATATTTAAGTAGACGCTTCGAAACACTTTGATTAAAAGAGTTTTATACGTTACAAACCTGTATGTGTTTTAATCGGGATACAGCACCTATACGCGCGATAAAAATCAATATTAATTTTTACGACACCCTGTTTATATTGAAACATGTTCAACAATGATTGTAATTAATTAACGATAAATGTCTGAAAAGTCGCAATACCAAATTTTATCGTATCCATAAGATTTATGATAGGTAGGCAGTTATAGGTATTAGGTCGTGCAAGTAGTTATATATGCAATATAATCATTTTGTACTATTAATTATAATTAGGAATACGCTAATCGATCGTGCCGAGCTTATAATAATAAATATTACATTATTTTGATTTGAAATGTCACAAACGACTTGATATTACTCGTATATAAAACATAATATACGAGTACTCGCGTTAGGTTTTCGATTTAATATGATAAATCATTACTGTAATTATGGTATCTGCCAGCAACTACCACGTATTATACTTTTTTCTTAGATTATTGAAAAATAATTGAATTTTATTAAAAAACATAAATAATGATTCTTTTAAATAAAAGAATAAAAATATTTCTTGCTGTATAAATTCTTGTATTCTCTGTACACCATATCTGTATACTTGCGATCAAAGTCATTATTCAATCTCTTAAAAGGAGAAACCTTCTGCAGAACTCGACGACTTCCTTCGCTAACACCAATTTATTTTTGTACTGCAGGTACAAGATGAAAATAATTGTATCTACTTTCAATATGTATTCAACAAATCGGTTAATAAAAATATATTTACATAAATAAATAAATTACCAATATAGTGATATCGATACAAATACGAAAACAAAATGTACAGATTTTACAAGTTTCAATACGTTAAAATGAAAAATTGTTTTGCGCCGCAGATATTATATAAACGTCGCAGTAACACAACAACTTGGCACCCATTTACAGTATTATGGCGTTTATGGAATATATCAAAATATGTAGATACCTATATAGGTATATCCACAGTAGCAGGTATAGAGTGCAACAAATTAAATATAGTGAATCATTGCGATGACTTGACACGCTGCTTTTCCGTTTGAATTCGATATGACTATATCAGTCATGTTATCATATACCACCGGTGATTTTTTTTTTTTTTTTGCAGGAAGATATCTCAAATCCGTTACCAGTTGGTAGGTATAAGGTATACTGTGAGATCGCACTCGTGAAAAACCGTCGTTTCACGATAATAACAATACGATAATATTATTGCATTACGTTGCGGCGAAAACGGACGACGACTACACCGGTATATTCTCACGCATCGGTAAATCCGTCGCGAAAACGGATTATTTTTCTAAAATCCGACAACGGATCTCGATTAAAAACGCGCGCGAGATTCGAAGAACGGGAAAAATGATTATTATTTTATATTACTATACATACATTATACACGCCTCTGTCACGTCGTCGCCCTCAGACTGTCGGCTGCGGCGGCTTGTCACGTCATAACACTATTATTTTTATTTTATTCGTAGTTATGAGTTGTTTCCTGGATTTGTATTCAGATTTTTCTAAACGGACGATGACTGGTTGGTATGTAATACAGAAACGAAAATGTGTGATAAAAATATAATAGTATAATATTGTATTGTTCACGCGCACAATACAATATAATACGCGATAATTATAAATATCTATAGAGTGATATATCTACGGTGGGAAGTGTATAAAATATAACATTCACAAATTATTCGGATGCCCCTAAAGAAGAGAACGGCTTAACCGATCGGAACGGTTTAATATAATTTTCCATCGCCGTGTCCATCAGCGGATATAGTGAAAGGTTAGAGGGTCGTAACAATAATAATAAGGTATTATCACTTTGATAGACGGATGGAGATGTCATCTGACAATTATGATGTTGTTCCAACCGAACGCATTTCATAAACATCGCGTTTGTGTCAATTAATGGTTGTTCTAGCGCGTAGCTATGCGACAAATATTTTTTTGGAAGAAACAATACTATACATAATAATAAATAATATGTGTTATAAATGTACATCTAAAACAAAGAATGAAATAATTACCGCAATAAAATAAGTGCATAAAGTCGACAATTTTTATAGATACAGAATGTGGTTTCATATACAATCCATTTGTATGAAATGTATGTACTGAAATTCTTTAAAGATTTGTTGAAGAGTAGATGATTTGTTAAAATATTATTATTAACATATTATCTAATCTCCACATAGCTATAACGACATTGTTATGTATGCCAACACGTAAAAACTTGCATATGAGGCTACTTAACGTCTTAATTCCTCCCATAACTAAATTAGTGTGAACACCCATTTTCACATTATTACGTCATATATATTAGCATCATTCGGTTGGCAGCACGTGAGCTAAATATATGTTTCCGAACAGATTTTAATGAATTTATCATAAAACTAAGTAGATGGTATCATATTATAGGCTGTATAATTACGCGTTGAAATCGACTTGTGAATCTTTATAATACGTTTAGTAAACAAACACTAGCAGCACTATAAACGCTTAATAGATCGGAGTTGTACTATAACAATAAAAATCCCTGGACCCTGATGATAAAATATTATTACGTGTACCTATTTGTTTCGTTAGATTTTTTTTTTTTTAGTGAATTCACATTTTTTTTAGTTAAGCTATTCTGGTACTATGTGATTCATTATATACAATAAATATCACTGGACAGGTCGTATCTGCCTAACTATATATTATTATCTTATACACTTTAATATATATATAATGTACATGTGTATACGCGACGATGAAACCGGAAACAAGGCGTGAGGAGAACACGTGTTTGGTCGCGCCGCTAAAAAGATCCACAAGAACGCGTTTTTCCACATTATCGGGGCTGCAGTGGCGGCGGACGAAGGCGAAGAGGACATGTTGCAGACAGTGTCTCTGACCAAATACAGCGGATGACGTCGTCACGCGTGTACACATAAGTACATAACATATAGGTATAATAGGCAAATGCGTATTTTTTTTTTCGACGGAGGGAAAGGATAAAGCTCGATCGAATGAAATAAAAAAAATAATAATAATAAAATACCCCTGAGAATAATAATAAAAATATGTACACATATATAGACGAAGACAATGGTTCGTCTCGTTAATAGTCGTCGGCCTACAATGAATCGTATTACTTTTATTATGGTCAGTCGTATTATATATTGTATGGCCATTAGGCACTAGACGGTACCAACCGCTGTGGTTATGTAACAATAATATCGTCGCATGCCGTTTGGTCAAGTTGACCGACTCCTCCTCGATCTGAGCAAGTCGTTGGCGAAGTTCATCAACTCCACTTAAGCATTTACACACCGTATATGTTATTATTTAACTTACGTTACAAAAATATTAAGTAATTATTATTTATTATTATCTGGCCTATCGTTAGTTTGATACTATCAATATATACAAGGTGTAACAGAAAGAACTGACTTTTGTCCTAATTAATATTTTTAACTTTTTTTTTATTTATCATTAAAAGACTCTATAGAGGCTATATTTAAAATTTATTTATTTTTATGTTAATTTTTTAGTATTGAAAATAAAAAATTTTAAATTTGATTTAAATTTTTTTAGATAAATTAAAAATAGCTAATTTGTGAATCTGATTATAAAAATAACTTTGATGGTAAAAATATTTATCTAAGTCAAGTAGTTTATTTTTTAGACTTTTTAAAAATATCAATTTTGTTTTGATAAAGTTAATATATGGTACCTATACTTACTTAAAAAAAAATATGATTTTGGGAATTTGCTGAATGAGAATATTTCTTAAATTATTTGATCATTATATAATATTAACAATTTTCGTCATAGGTTTAATTAGTATATTTTATACGGGGGAGGCTAGATATTCTCCTCGTAAAAAATGAGATCAACACGCTACTGTTAATAATATCAATCTCTATTATACGATGCGTTTGTGGTGCTTAATTCATGTGTATACGTAACGTATACGTGCGCGCGGGTAAAAAACGATTAAGGAAATAAAACTCGAGCGAAACGAGATCCCGTGCACGTTTCTTTTCCCGGACGTCGTCGTCGCAGGTTATTAAACGAACCGCAATAAAGTCATAAAACACGTGTTTAAAATAAGGTCCGAATCCGGCGTGACGTTCAGCAGCTCTCGGCCACGTACCGGTCCGACTCTCCTAGACACGGCAGTGCCGCTCCGAAAACGACCGACGACGACGTTGTATGGTATGAATTATTATTATTATTATTATTGTGTAATGTGTATTATTGCCTACGTACTGCTACGACCAAACATGCGTTACTGCTCTATATATTATTTTTATTTTTTTAGATAATATCGAGTTCGTAGGCGGTTTCACTTTTTTCTTCTTCTTTTTTTTTTTTTTTTAACGCGCTAGTATTATTGCCATTTACGCCCGACCGGCCCCGATCCCATATATTATATTTGTATTGTATACGTGCACCGAGAACAGAGTATAATATATATTATTATAGTGATCGACCGACTTCAACCGAATAGACGTATACTTTAATATTTTATTAAGCGAATCTAGAAAAAATGTGATTTGAACTTTTAAGGTATAGGTATAGTTATAATAATATTGGATAGATATTAACTAATATTTGTAATTTACAAAAACCCCTGAGTATTAACTATTTTTTATGATTTCAATATTTTATTTTATTTTTGTAATTAAAAACTAAATAATATAGAGAAAGTAATATCATGCATAATATGATATTATAATATCATATTATGTTGGAAAAAATCGTATTTCTTTTTACAAACTAGTGGTAAATAAATAGGTACACATTTCCAAATAAGTTTCAAATTTTTAACCCTCTCGTTACGCGCATGTGCAATGCAAGTTTTTTTTTTAATAGCAACCGTGTTTTTGATACCAAATTCGGACAGATTGATATTTCTTAAGTCGTTTTGACCCATTGCTCTAAAACCAAAATTAACTGAATGAGAGCCATTCAAATTTTAATAAATAATACATTTTTAGAATTCATTATAAAATGCATAAAATCATTTAAAATTATTTATTATTGGTTATTTTTTGGATATTTTTAGGTATAATAATTTTATATCCATAGTATGTTATACTTATTTATAACACGCATAAAAAAAGAAGTAAAAATATTATTTATAAAAATGTGCACTTATATACCACTAGCTTGTAAAAAAAAATTCGATATATTCCAACATAATTCGGCCGAGAAATTCAGTATTCCCTAAATCGGTAAACACATGGTATATATACACATAGTTTAATGTACATGGAGGTTTTTAAGCATAATCGAATAATTTCAAATTTGTTTGTGTGTAGATTTTGTGTACTTTTAATTGCATATTTGTAATTCACATGGTATAGGTCAATATCGATCGGCATTATCTAAGGTCTGTGGTCATGTCTAACAAAATGTATAGGTATATATGTATAGCTTGAAATTCATTATTCATCATTCATATTGCCGCTTCAGTGGGTCAGTTTTATCACTTCTTAAATTCTCTAAAATCTTAACTATACCATATATTTAAAAATACTGTATTTTCAAGTATATACATAAAAAAAAAATCCAATTCAAGAGAACGTTTTTAAAAAATCACCCTGTACTCGCGTAAAAGTATAACAAAGTTCCGTCACTCTACACTCTGCAGCAACGCATATTTCTGAAAGCGGAACGAGTTTGCAGCATGTGCATATCAGGGTACCTATATAGTATATGTAGACAATCGCGCACATCATATCGGAGAAAATACATAACCAGATCACAATATAATATTGTCACGATAAACACGCATAATACGCTCGGACGGTTGTTGTGTAGGCACGTAACTTATTGGCGCGAATATTATTACAAACCTTATTGCGACGGCGTCCGAGAACAGTATTTATAAAAAGGACGGATTTGATACGATTTCTCTCCCGCGATTTCCGTACGCAATGACTGGTTAAAACGCCCAAGTGCGAACACGTTTGGGTCATTGTTTCGTTGCCTGTACCATTATTTTTTTTTCCCGCAGATTTGTAATAACGGGTCGTGAATCCACTGCGTATATAATATGCGTCTATAGAGGCATTTTAAAGAGAAAGACTGTTTTTTTTTTCTTTCATCTTATTTCTGTGGCCATCGTCGGATCGTTTGTTGTGGGAAACCCGAGTCAGACTGCACGGTCAGCGGCTGATATAATATTATACATATTACCTATATAGGTATGGATTTTTTTTTCTTCAGTTTATCATTTATCACGATCGCTGTTAGAGAAGCGTTTATCCGACGGGTTTAATTGGATTTCACGGCAGGAGAACAAAAAATGACATCGATGACAATGGTCCGTAGGTTCATAATATACATTATACATATATATATATATATATATATATTTAGAAATATATACGCGCTCGTTTATAGTTATATATTATTTTCGAAAAGCACAAAAAATGGATATCAACTGCGTGAAAACGCCATTGTGTTTGATCCGCGGATTCCGCGTAGAAACGAATGCTTCTTCATGCTCCGAAAATATTATCATGTTTTTCTTCCTCGTCATCGCGCGTGCACGTCGCGGGAAACATAATATATTGTATATTGGTACGATTATTATACCGTTTAGATACCTATACGTATGCTTATCGTAGATCCACACGATGCATGATAATATATAGGACTCGACGCGAATAACGGTTTGATCGGTTCAATATCATTTATATTATAATATTACACTATTAAACACGTCTATAAATCTGTTCTACATATTATTATAATAATAAATTGTTTCACGAATAATACAAAATATTACACGTAACAATATGTCTATAGATATATGCTTGAATCATGTTCTGTTTTTCTTTTATAGCGAATGAAATACGAATACCAAAACACATATTATTATGTATATTTCGTTCGGTTTTAACACTTGCGCTGCTACCACAACTCGGCTACTCGGTCTTAAAACGACCGTCTTATAAGATTCCTATCATCGGCGGCAGCTTTCGACGGACATTTTATCTTCTCGTTTGCGAGATAATCTGAACAGTAAACACAATATATAACGGATGATATATACGACGCTGTTTTAATACGTAGGTATACTATTACACACACACACACACGTATATATAGACACACACTATAATACACGTACCGATATGTGTTTGTAATTTGAATCGTGATAATTAATCGATTTTCGTGGGCCGGTGCCAAGAAATGGGGGGGGGGGGAATGAAAAAAATTACTTTTGATCCGTACGTATTTCTCGATGGATTTTAAGCTTACCATACCCGTACCTATAATACGCAAATACGATAAAACTGTGCGACTATATTTTTTAGCTCACAAACATCATCTCGACCCGACGGCATTAATTTTTTGGTTTATGCTTTGATGAATACAACTAATATTTATAATTTATGTAAAACATAATCTTCTTAAGTGAAATATTTATATATATATTTTTTATACACACACACACACGTGTATACAATTATATTATATAACATATATATATATGCCTTTAAATCGTTTTTAAATTGGCTTGGATTTTAAATTGGAATACATAACTTGTTTGCTGGTGTATAATTATTACAATTTTAATTCGATTTCCGATTGGGTTATGATATTATATTAATTTTTTTATATATTAAAATTAAATTCGTCACTTACTGGCCAATTATATTGTATACCTCAATTATGATTACCATGTCCATCCCGCACCTATAACACCACTGTAACGAGTTTAAATCTTAACTGCTACAGTTTTATCCTTCGTTAATAAAAATATAAGTAATACGCGTATAATAATAAAATGTTAACAACTATTGCGGAAACTCGGTCATAACCGTGTCCAAGGTATTCCATTTTGTAAGTAAATCTAATTTAAATATGTCTTTAAGGCTTTTTAAATGAAACTCGAGTAGCTAAGAGTTTGACGCATTAAAATTACACACTATGCTGTCCACGTGTAACTATATTGATGTGTACACTGCAAGAATATATATTATCATCAAATATTATGAAGAGCCCAATCTCCATTGATTAATTATCTCGTTATATTTCAGTCAAAATGAATTGAGGACGGACGAGGTTTGTTTTGTTATTTATTTACGTACAAGCTTGTTACTATATTATCTGTCCATGTCACGTGTGTATATCGATAGAGTGTTTTGAAGATGGTATTCTGAGTCTACGGCAGCTGTAATACTACGATGTTGGCTAAAATAATTATCTTAAACCAGTTTAAATATCATCGTTTACTGTGCTTAGACAAGTAATCGATGTATCTATAAATCATAATAATATACTCATATGTTGTATCATGATCAATAAATTGAACGAATAAAAAACAGAAATATCTGCAATCCTATAGTTTCAATTTTAAGCAATTATTATCAGCTCGTTACCACGAGTTTGTATTAGAAATACTTATTTATTTACAAAACCAGCTTGAATTCTGCATACCTGATGCAGACGTCTAAAACGGATGCTTTATTTAAATTAAAAAATAATTCATCTTGAGTGGTCAACGTGCAGGGTCGTGCTCATAAGTACATACCTATAATAACAGAATTTTACATTAATTGGAAGAAATGATTTTTAACTGCATATAGGCTTTTTAATAACAAATAAATCACATATTATATTAACACCCATCGCTCAAGGGCCCTGAACACAATCACTACCGCCGCCACTGTCACCCAAGATAAGCCGGTGACCTCCACTCCTGGTACCGCATCGAATTAATCAATGCCAATGACGTATTGTCGTATTCTAATTGCAATATAACTACTTAAGTATGTGGCGCTGAAACCTCCTAGCGAGAGAAAGGTCAGGAAACGACTCTTCTGCAGCTAGAACTGCAAAACAATTTAAGTAGTTTAAACTATATTAGGAACCTATTATCGATTCGAAAGAAAAATAAATGTTTAAAAAGTTATAATATAAGAAAAATACAATTTATAAATTACTAAACAAAAAAAAAAAATTAAAAAAATTACAACTTACTGTACTTTTTTTATTCATCGAGTATAAAATAGCACACTATAATAATATTTTAATAATTTTTATTTCGTGCAAAATATTGTAATTATCATGGCACCAATAAATGTATTGTTGTTGTTGTTTATTGGTATATTTGTCTCGATAAATTATTATACACGTGGTTGGAAGGTCTGTGTGAACAAAATCGCCGAACAAGTATATACAATACAAAAATGCGTATTACTTTAAAATACTCGTAGATGCCCATGATTTTTCCAGATCGGGTCACCAAATGATGGCTAATGGACGGACTTTTTCTAGCTCACAGACAAGAAATTAATTTTTAATTAATTTTTTTCTTTTGACAATAAATTATTAAAAACCAAGTCTTCCATTAATATTTTGATTACATTTTTTAATTTTACATTTAATTTAGACAAACTGCACCGTGTATAGGTAGGTACTTATATTAAATTTGTATGGCTCCAAAAACTTCCTAAATTCTTGAAGTGGCCCTCTAAAAATGTTAACCAGTAATCCCTGTTATTATAATGATTTCTAATAACAAAATCTCGTGCATTCAAACTGTCTGTTTTGGGAAAATAATGATGGGGAAGCACTCACAGGATAGATTTATGATATATCTCGATATATATGAATACCTATACAACGCGCGTGCACACACACAATATAATCACGTAAATCGTATATATTATCATTAATGAAACGAATATGCACTTTTCTACTGTTTATTACCTGTATTATAGCTATATCTCGTATTATTTTTACTATACGACCTGGGCGTTCGCACGTGCGCCCCCGCTCGCTCACTAGCTGAGGCGACACAATGCCGTGCGCGACGGTCTTTTAATTGTGAGCAATTATTATTTATAAAGCAATTGTTTGGTCGGACGACGAGTGCAATATTATTATGTACTGGACGTACGTACCCCCTCTCTCTCACACACTCACACACACTTGAAAACCCGTATCGACTTTATAAAAGTACGTTACAATATCATTCTATATACAGTATACAGTATATATACAGTATATCATATGCGTAAAAAAAAAAAACGCGTTTTCAATAATACAGTATATAAATATAATACACTGTCGCCGCGAGTGTGCATATTATAATGAACCTACGGCGGCGGCGTTTATGTTCCGCGGCCGATATTGTAACGTAGGTACACGCGCGCCCGAATGCGAAAATAGGTATTCGATAATGAAATAATAATAATAATAATAATACTTCTGTGTATTATATCGTATTATTCTATTGACCCGATCGTGAACCACGGATTGTCTCGGCAATAACGATAGCGCCCATTAACGATGTACCTATATACTGTTTTATGTATGTATAGGTAAGCATAAAGTATGTAGTTGATATAGGTCCGTCTTATGCGTATAATAATGTGCGGCGTCTCGTTGTTTGACTCTATATCGACGTTGAAAAAATAAATTTCCGTCCGATCTCACGTCATATCATTATGGTGTAACATCGTGATATAAAATGAATAAATTCAATCACATTAAATAACAATCACATTATTACATAACATTTATTATACCCAACTGAATTAATGCTCCCGGTGAGTCAATTTTTAGTTTTGAAAGTGTCGCAGTCCATAATACGTCCAGTGTCCACTACAATACGCAGTGGACGGTTTTTTTCTTAACTGCTGTATCAGGGCCCACATATAAGACCCATAGAATCTCAAATTACTGAAAATTTGTGTTTGATAATTTTTTTCTTGATACGATCATTATCCATACCTATGTACAAATTTTGTATCTAAATGGACATTGGAATAACATTAAGACTTAATATTATTAAAAAATAATAAATTTCTGTTATAGTGGACATCGGGTCAATAACACTATGCAGAAGTAAAAATTTGGATTTTACAGTCCTAATACAGATATACCTATCAATAAGTTTTTCATTAAAATGAACATTATTAGCTAATATAGTATAGTATAATATTAATATATTATAACCTACTACAATATCATAAAATATATAGTAAGAACTAAGGGCTTCATGAAGATAATATATATATATATATATATATATATTTAGGATCTGCATTATTATACATTACATAATATCAACTTGGTTACTGGTTAGGATTAATTCTTATGTTTCGTTTCGATAACATGCTAAGGATAGATTATTACAGTATACATATAATATTTATTTATTTTTTAATTACGCGTATACTTGCTTAAAATAAATGTTTTACTTAGCTTATATTACTGTTATTTCTATACAGTTAACACAAACATTCATGTTTACCAAGTGTGTTTATCTTTTATATAATTATTTTAAATACGTATAATATGTATACAAATATCCAAGTACTCAAAACGTAAAGTTGTAATAAGTTAGGTTGAAAAAAAAATTATTCTTATCGTAGATTCTAACAAATAACGGACAAGATACAATTGTCTTATATTTTTTTTAAACTTATGTAATGAAAATAATATAAGTATACTAGGCAAGCTCTCCACGCTCTCATCCTTTCTTCCGTTTTGATTGTTAGAATTTTTAAATTTTTAAATATTTTAAGTACTAGACTAGAGCACAATATTAAATTAATTTTATAATTTATGTAAAATTACATTAATATAGATTATCGTTTTATGCTGAGAAAGTAATTCAAAATTCATTCGTTTTGGATGTATAAAAATTTTAAAAAAAATCACTGCAAATCATATAATAATAAAACAAGTGTTGTTATCAGTTATTAAATGAAAAATGAAGTTGGTACAAAATGATGTTAAGTAAAATCTGAGAATTTGAAAATGTATGATAAAATATATTTTAAGTATGATTTTATTTGAATTTTTTCCATTGTATTCAACAAAATGTAGAATAAAAAATTATGATAAATATTTCAATTTTTATGATTTTTTTGCTTAGTATTATTTCTTTAGTCTATATAAATTAATGGTAGTTATATTCGTAGGTTTGAGAAAAGGGTATAATAATATGTTTTAACATTAATAAATTTACAAAATTAGAAAGTTTTTTAGCAGATATCCAATGCTTTAATTTGTATAATAGAAATTTTATGTTAGAACATACAACATATTGAAATACTATACATATTCAATGAAAATGTTTTAAAAAAGTAACTAAAAAGCCATATTCTGTTGTATAATCGAAAATTTATTTAGCCAGAAGAGTCCACTAATTTGTTCAATACCATCAGTTTGCGAATAAGCATGAAATTAATGAAATCGGAAAAAAAATGTATAATAAACAGCTTCCGGATGGATTGAAACCAGCATACGGTTTCGACAGCAGCACGAATATGAATTATGAATACTATTAAAACTTTACGAGCAAACCAATATTTATAACCAAATCTAAACATGCAAGCAAACGTAATGTAAAATATAAAATTACTAATTTGTTGCCTTTGTTGCCCAAGTTGTAAAAGATCAATAATAAAAAAAAAAAAAAACTTTACGAGGCTATAATATTAAAATAATACCTATTCGATATAGATCGAAATATGAACGATCGATGCGTATTTTTTCACCCGTATAATTCGAATATATAATATATCATATTTAATATGAGTTATAATAATTATAATTATTATTATTATAATTATATCATTTATCATAAAATAATGTTATGGGTGGAGGACATAAAATGATCATTGACCATTGTAATAATTGAATTCAATTTGTAATTTATTCTCGTAACGATATAATAATAATAACGATTAACAAAAAAATATAGACGGTCGGGTTATTATATCTAAGTCGAGACGTGCCTAATTCCCATTAGAATTGAAAAAAAAGTTCTTTATGAGAGAGCATAATACCATAATACAATTATCATATCTGTACAATCTACATACCTACGGGTACCTGCTCTCGAATGACGCCTAGATTACCTATTTTGGCGAATGGAGTACAACAATACCACATATAACAATTAATTATTAAAGTACAATATTATTTTTTTTGTGATACATTATAATGCGTTCAGGTGGAATAAATCGGACGCGTGAGACGCATATTATAGGTACCTATATGGGATATTACATTTTATACCACGACGGCAGCTGCAGGCCAACTGGAGTTTGACTGAAAGAGAAGACGAATATCTAAAATATCTAAAACGTCTATCCAATTTGATTGTTTTCTAGTTTCGCGAAATATATCACAACCACAATGTACCTATACTATATGGTGATCATAATACTGCGTGTAGAAAAAAACGACAGATTTTCAAAATAGATTTATAATTTTAATTTGCAAAAATTGTTGTGTATTTGCTTATAAATTTGGTATGATAAATTTATCATACATTTTAATGGTAATTTTTACTGTATACAATATATATTAATTTACAAGCCATAGGAGAAGGGAAACTTTTTAATAACTAATAATTTATTTCAATTTTTTTGAAATTTTATTAGAAATACATTTGTTGGTCAGATAATTTTTTTTGTACCTGCTATTTCGGGGGGGGGGGGGCATCCGCGTTCGCCCCGTTTTGTACATAATATAGGATTGGAAGGCCATATCGTATCGCAATTACATTATATATATTTAATTTTAATAATACATGGAGTTTGGAGATCCCATGGTTTAAACGGGATGAACAGCGTCCCGTTCAAAATTTATCTGCAGGACAACTGCCAAATAAAAATGAGACACTAAAAAAGGTCCGATACCGAATTAAACGGATCGCTGCGGTTTAGGTTTCAGGCGTTTGTTAGAAATACATAATTAATACACACTATAATATCGAAACAACATTTGAATTCAAATTTCGGAAGCAGGTGGCGGATTGCAGATAAAATGTCACTCTTTATCATAAACGATATATTATATGAAATACTGCAGGTAAGTGGTAATTGTAAACAGTATAATATGGTCTAGTCGATCTGGCGGTATACATCGAATATTGCAGTAAACTGCAACAACGACCGATGTCCCGTCCGCGTATTATTGGTTAATTTTGCAGTACACTGTCGTTTTTTGTCCTACTCTCGTGAAATTATATTATCGCCTGCGTAATATATTATATATATATATATGGGCATAATAATTACGTCGGCAACGGCGGCGGCTGTGACACGAGCCCGACGGGGCCGTTTTCGCGCGATCGGATCGCCGCCGACGACGCGTGTAACACGAATATTTCCCTTTAATAGAGCGGTAGCACAGCGGCGGCGGACGAACGACGTATAGTTTTGCCGTATAATATTATTATTATGCGCGTGTGTGTTACGACGAGCGGACACGAACACCGAAGCACACACATCAGCAGCTGCGTGTGTGCAGATTCACGGTACGATTGCGTACCCGCACGTGTGTACAACAACTGCAGGCGTATATAGCTAGGTATAATAATATAATACATCGTATAATATAGGTACGCCATATTATATTCGCGTGCTTGTTGAACAAACTTGTCGGCCGATCGCCGTGTGCAGAACCGACCGCCGATTTGTTCGCGTGTCGTTACGCCGTTACGGCTTTTTGCGTCGGCTGCAGCAGCGGATGATGCACAACACGGCGATTTCGACGAGATTTCATCCGCTGCACGCGTGCGAGCACGACAACCGCTGCAACCGCCAGCCGTCTCTCGTGCTTCGCAAACTTTTATTATTATTATTAAACACACATCGGTGATTATTATTATTATTATTATTGTGTTATATTTTAAGCGAACACACGTCGAAACCGCGTATTACGCCTGTATATAGCTCGCGCGAGACGTCCGAAGACAGATAATCTTCTAACCGAGAAGACGTCTTGGTGTCGTGAGTCTGAGTATATCTGTGTGTGTGTGATGGCAATCTAGAGACACGCGAGAGAAAACACATAGTCACTGTGATATTCGATAGTACTGCGAACGCAAATATCGCGCGGCTGCCGAAGTGAAAAATGTATAGAAAATTATACACATAATTCATACGTTTTGTAAGAACTACATTGGTTATATAACGAGAATTCATTTATAAAATGTTTAAAACGATTTTTCACCTCGAATCACATTTAAATATAAGTTCAACTTCTACTGTCAATGAAATAAAATAGAATAAAAGGTGAGGTGTGTGAGGTGCTTGGGTTATAATAACCTCGTATCTACGTTTTAAGCTATTACAGGGAATATTCCATTTTTTTAGTGAAAGGCTTGATGTTCCTTAGTTTATTTGATAGGGGAACGTTGGTCCAGTTCTTTTGCTATTTGTCTAGAATTTTGAGGTTGATGGTGACGTGTGACTCTGATGATGTGGTTAGGTTTAGTTATTGGGCATTGTGAGGGAGTGTAGCTTCATATGCGAATTTTTCTGCTGTTTCGTTGCCAGAAATGTCAACGAGAGAGGGGACCTACGCACAAATGTGAATGTTTTAGTGGATGTTGATATTAGTTCCTGGATTTTTCACTATTGTAATATTTTTTATAGAACTATTAGTATACTATACATATACTTTTATGTATTTGCATTTCTTCCTCGGTCAATAAGATTTAGTATTTTAGTGTTTTCATTACAATATGTTTCAGTTTAAAATTGTTCAACAAATTTCAAAGGAATTAAATAGGTACTACTTTGTACAGACACTTTAAATTGTTCATTGATTTTTTTGGAGAATATTGGTACATACTAGTTTACTACATATTGTCTCTTGAAATATGCACCAACATTCTTGAGCACTTGTTTTGTTTTTTTCGGTGCATAATTTACATTTCGATATCTCAGATAATACCTATATTATATATACATAATATGATGTTACCCAATCAATTTTTTGGTGTATATAAATTCGGTTTTATCTTGATAGTTTTTTTTGTTGTATATATTACAAGGGTATAGTATTGTATATTTACATCGTATATCCGTATGGGATACGTAACTATATAATATAAGTACCGGCATACCTATGCCATACAATAGTATACTGTAACTGCTTTATTCAACCATATACAATAATTAATTATTAATGCGATACAGATTTGAAACCTAAATACAACATTAAAGTTTATGTTCTTACAGTACGTTAAGAGCGAACGTGAAAAAAAATGCATAACTATAGTTTGATACATCCACTCGGATCATATGTTTTATATTTATATTTATGACAATAAATACAGCCACTGTCATTAAATTATTATTGTTATATATCTTCTCTTTGTCGCACCATTTTCCCTCAGAAAACTATTGTTCTCTCTCTCTCTCTCCCTCCCTCTCTCTCGGCGCTCCCTTCATAAAGTTACACATATCCATATGTATTATATTATACGATGGCTGTTATCGTACCTATACTTATATTATACCTAGTGTATGTATTCCTAACGTTCTTTAAATAATAATAACAATAATGATAATACGCTGTTTTTATATGCATTATTGTTTCTTTTTTTTCGCCTCGTAAATATATACAGACGTTGTCCACGACTCGCGACCATAAGCCGTCGCCGCTTTCTCGCGTTAATAAGCTAGGTCGGTTTTTTTCATTTTGTATCTCTTATACGCCGTTATAACAAATCGAAAAACTCGAATAATCTCGGACTTTCTATATACATAACGCACTTGGACGACTACTATATACATCGCTAATGCGTTGGTGGAACAGTGGCCCGAGGGATGCATATTACGGTGATGATAATAATAATAATAAACGGTTTATCCGTAGATGGTTGTCCGTTGGCCAGCCCATTATTTGTATAGTGAATTCCGCATTGGTGAAGCCGAGGCGGGTCGATTAGATTCTAATAATCGGTTGATTCCACTAGACGTGCCTACCTATTTATTATTATTTAGCGAAGAAAAAACTATAAAATTAATAATTTAATAACAGTTGGTATTGCATTAGAGCGTGTGATACATAGATTTTCCACTTCAAATCTTATAAGACATAACCATGTCATATTATACTCAGCATTCGCTCAGATTTTGACTATAAATGCAATTCATTATAGTGATTTAATCATCCAATACTTAGTGATTTCAATAAAACATACATTTAACATTATTCCAATTATGAATTTGTTTAAGTTTAGGATTTGTCGTATGTTGTAGACAGTCGTCACTGTAATATATACATAATATAGGTGGGAATATTTATTTTTGTAAATTGTTAAAGTAGGTCAGGCCAATGAAGCAAGATGTGCTGAGGCATCAATATATTTTACTATATAACACTGCGGTCGAGTTTAGTCCAGGGGCGGCTGAGTGATTCGGCTAGCCCGTAGATACGACGGTTGTACATGTGAAACGTCAATCGTAGCTAGTACGGGCTATATAGGCAATCTGAATTTGCCAAATGACTTATTTATTTATGTTTGTTTTACATTTGAATAATAGTGTTCCCGACCCAAAACCCGAGTTTACATTTTTTTTAGTCATTCTTAAGTTCTTACCTTTCATAGGAGCATCGCCGGGATATACGTACTATGTGTCAATGAGATTTTATTAAACTGAATAGTGCCAATAGGTATATGTAATCTTTGAGTCATTTCACTAGATAGGAACGAACTAAGAATCGACAAGTGCATACCATCGTACCTCAAAGTTAATAGTGCCATTCTAATTAATTTTAGAGAGTGTCATTTCATTAGCTAGAGAATACGAGGGTAAGGCGTATTATAGTTGTTTTACCTCGTATTATCCAATACTGGTGATACCACAGATTTTTGACCAAACGACTTTTTGGACCTATTCTTGAGGTAATTACCTATCGCATGTATTTCTCTTATTTCGAAATGTATACACATTATATATATATAGATAATATTAAGGTACCACAACATACTAAAAAAAATATTTATAGGTATGTATTTTTAGAAAGACTTTTTAATACCTTTATTTGTTGGTATATTTTTAATTGTTCAAAAATGTTTAAAAATAATCTTAAAAAAAACACTTTACACTATATATGCAAATTTTGGATAATATATATTTTTTAATATATTCATGTGTTACTGAACTTTATACTTTATTATGTAATAGTCACAATATGAGAAATATGAAGAGTTGTTTTATTGTATAGGTACTTAAAATACTACAAAATTTGTGTACCTAAGGCAAGGACGACTGATTATAGGTTTCATTATTACACACAGCTTATAAGTCCGAATGACAACAAAGAAATTATTTTAGTCTAGTCAAATATACCTACATGGTTTATTTTTTTTCTATTTTTATTTAAATGGAATTCAAAGTTATTTTTTAAATATCAAAACTGTTACAGGTTAAAATATAAAAATAATTGTCCAATAATTAGGTCTAGAATTTTAAATCTTATGTTTATAATGTTTTTATTGACAAAAATGTGTAGAATACTTATGAATCATGTTTATGAACAAAATGATTTTAGGAAAATGAAAACGAATAATTTATCACGGTTCATGATGGTAACGAATTGACTATACATTATATTAATAATACTGTTATACGCAATGAACAATGTATAATAATATTTAAAGAAATACCATGATGTTATAAATCAGACCGATTATCATTTTACTCAGTTATGGATTTGAATAATTGGACAGATATTATTGTAGGACAATGTGGAAAAAAACTACCGTTTTTACTTGATCGGTATTATATGGATAAAATGATGACAATAGACAGTAATCTGTAGAAGTATACACATATATAAATATATTATATTGTGTAGTTTTTACTATTACAAAGCGGGCACGCAGATGACGAGTATTTTTTTTTTTTTTTGGACATTTTCGTTACAACCGTTATTGTTATTATTGTTGTTGTTGTTGCAAGATACTGACACAAAATTATTTGCGCATATAAAGCATAAAGTGCGCTCAAATTATCTATATATAATAATATCTAGATAGATAAACTATAGTAGTGCTGAACTGTTCTCGTCTCATTTCGTTCACACCGACTGGTTATAGTAGTGTATTTTTGTTGTATAAATATTTTTTTATTATTATTATTATCATTCATGATGAACATAAATTGCTAATTGAGATTTTGTAAAAATTATTTTTAGACATAGTTCGATGGTGAACTGCTGACAGTTATAATACTAAAGATGTTATACAAATTTATTGGATCAGTCCTCCTATTTCGGTATACTGTATAATATGTAGGAAAAACTGCAAACCAACAGTATACTACTGTATAGCTATTTAAAAATAGAAATTGATCTCTCTCCTTGGATCAAAATCTGAAACATACACAATATGTTTAAGAATATAATATATAGTGGTCCTGCACGAAACCCGTACATACTTTCCCCTGCAGGTTTCAATTAGTGGGTGTATTCAAGAGATCTGCACGCGTATAATATATTATGCGAAGACAGTTTATTAACAAAGCGCATTAATGCGTTGTGCAATTTTTTCATTATAATAGCTTTTCTGAACCAGTTTTAACATACATAGTAGGTACCTAAAGGTAACACAGATGAATAATAGTGGATATACGTCGTGGATGACTCCGCGTATTTTGTATCCGAATTTAATCTACAAAACCGATATTTATTGATTTGGTTAATGCGATATGTGTCTATCGTAGGCACCTACATAACATTGTGTAGTTATTATACCTTCGTTTAGTAAATAAAATGTAGGTAATCAGCCAGTCTGGTCGCGTTCAAAAAAAGGTTTTTAAAATTTGAAATATGTGAAATTTGTCTGAGAAAGTTATGTTCGGGCTTTGATATTATATTATGGTTTCTGTATTATCACAAAAAAAATAAAAATAAAAATATTATATCTATGTATAAATGTATATTTATATACGTGTTTAAATAATTCAAGTGGTTATACAAATAATTAGTTTCTTATTTTAAAGATGGAAAAACTAAAGAATTCTTATGTTTTTTAATAATTATGTACCTACATTTTATATTTGCATATAATCATTAATTATAGGAAGGATTTGTGTATAATGTCCTAATCCTCAACCTTCAAAGTCTTCATAAATACTTATAATGAACTGTTATGACAGTAATCATAAATACTTTCATCTTTTCTCATCTGTTATCTATTACCGATGAAACTAAAGCAATTAGTACGCTCTAAAGATGATACTAAAGGCTTCTTCACACGTTGCCATCTCATAAATATAGCTATATAATTCACTCACAATCACAAATTCTTAGATCATTATTAATTATTATGTATCATTACATATTATTATAGGTACTCAACTTCATATTAATACAATTTATATAAATTTATATTTTTAAGTATATATCAAGTCATTCATTATTTTTTAATACAAATAAATAAATGAATATCTAATTATCTCGTTATTTATAACATTGTACAGATTTTCATTCAAGGTACAGAAAAATATACACATAATATAACCCGTCCATATTTGAGAAAATGTATAATTGGTATATCATTACTTATTATATAATAATAATTATAGGTATATCGAATCACCTTGTTTATAGTAACAAGTAAAGTTAATGATACCTATATTGGAATCTAAATTTCATAAAAATTCACTGCAAAAAATAGTAATTTAATTCTGATTTAGATAGTCAACATTTGAAACAAGACATGAGGGGTTCTAGGGTTTCTAAATGTATCAAAAATAATCTGCATATAATAATCAGTACTGTACAATATAATTATATATTTTATGAGAGGCGCAGCACTTGAAGTAAATAGCAATAAGTCGTCGTTGCATCTATTACAGTTTTAAACTATAATATAGGTACCACAAAAAATTAATAATTTTTTCGAATAATTTGCTCACAGTGCTATTATTAATTTTATTTAAGTATTCTGTGACCTATTTAAATAAGGAACATATCACTTGAATTTTTTTGTTGTTACGCGTGATAAAATCAATGTGTTTGCATAATATGATGTACGTTGAACTAGTTTTTACTTGAAAAATTACTCTCACAATATTTCATTTTAAATTATTTTTAGGTGTTTTAATATACATTTATACAGCGTTATGACATTGACGTTCGATAACAGTACGATCAATTTGAAATTTCATCCTAAAATATGTAGATACTATATATTCCAATAATACTAGTCTCTACCTACTGCAGTATTCAATATTTTTTACCAAAAAATAAGTATTTTTACGCAATCTATGTATTGCCTTACGTGTATGGATGAGGTAAATACAATAGCCACACAAATATACGAATTATTTTATCATCATATTTCCTTTATATAGTGATAGTTTTATTTTATTTTTTATTTTATTATTGCATTATAAAGTATAAAAATAATACAAAAAATGCTCTACACGAAATATTTGTAAAAAAAAAACAATAGAAGACGTTAACATAATATAAAAATAATCCCCCAATAGTTTAGATTTATTTAAATCAAAATAACATGAAACGAGTTAATGTGGAGTATTGATCATTTTCCGTTCGTTTGAAAAGAAAAATACTGTTGTTCTGAGATCCTTCATCATCACAAGCATTTGATATTGATTATGATATATTGGGATTTTGAACAACCTACCTCTGCAAACCGTTCAACTAGTGACCTGCAGTTATATAATATGATAATGGTATATTATATTTTAAGATATTTATTTTAAAATTTTCAATTGTATAATATTTGGATAGGTATTCAAAAGTTTTTTGTCAACATTAATTTCTAAACCAAAATATTTATTAAAAGGTGCACTTTGATATTATTTATTATAATGTATTACCTATACATTTACATATTATTAAAGTATTTACCACTCAATGTTACAGAGTACTACAATTACCTAAATTATGATATTTGAATATTTCCTATGTATAGTTACAATACATTGTTGCAATATATTAATTAACTATGTCAACAAATGGAATCACAATGTTAATAAATGTTCGATTTCAACATGAAATTCTATACAAACAACATCGATATGAGGTTAGCAGCAGGTGATCTTTTTAAAACATTATATTTGGTGCTCATTTGTGTACTGTATTATTATTATTACGGAAGGGCTAAACTACCTACAAAGTACAAATGTATATAAATAATATATAATGTATACAAATTCAACACACATCGTGTACACGCATTATTAAATATACAGTTCATTTATCCGTTAGCATATAGCTGATATAGGTACGTTTGAAATATAGCATTTGAATTAAAATATATTAATAATTCAAATTGTACTGATCGTACAGCATAACAACATAAACGGGAGTGTCAGTATATATGAATGTATACAATATTAATTTTCAACGAGTTCTAAAATGGAGATTTCAACCAGGAATTTAGCAATTTTAAATTTCTTTATGACATTCGGTAAATAGTTCAATTTTGATTAAATACAAATTAAATCGATAGGTGCGTTGTTGAAAACTTGAAACCTACTTATCTATCATTCATCTATGTAAAATTATTCAATACATTTTTAATGGAACGTACATACAATATATACATATCAAGATTCATAAGACACATTTGGATCGAACTAAACGTTATGTATAAAAATATCTACCCAAAACAAAGAATTTCATTCAAAATTTCACCTAGTTATAATATGACAGTAATTTATAATATCGTATACTTATATAATAATTATATAGGCGTTCAGTAAGCATAAAATTGATCATTAATATTTGTATTTTGATAATATAGGTAGGTATGAGGTAAAATACCTAATGATATTTTTATTAAAAATAAAGTAGGAATCTTAAAACTGTTTGTAAGATTACGTATATTCCTGTATAGTAAGTTAATCATAATAAACTCATACGGTACACAATGCAACGATATAACAAATTCCATGGATGAAAATTTATTGGTCACGTTTCTATTAAGATGACTCTTTAAAATTCTGTGTTTTCTGTTATTTGGTAAATATTTGATTTAGCTTCAGGATGATCTACTAACAATTTAGGTGTCATGATGACTAATGGTTAACGATAAAGTACCTAGAGTTATTTGATGACGAAATGTATGAACATAATTTTCAGACATAAAACAATTGGCTATTTCATCACTGGTGAATTGCAGTTTTTCACTTTTTTCAGGAAAAATACATGGATTATCTAAACTCATTAATTTTAAAAACCACTCAACCCTAGCTGACGAATGTTCTAGTCTCATTCCTCCGTAGCAATAAGGTAATGACATTACAATTAAATACCGTCAATACCCGCGAATAACTTACCTGTTTAGCTTGACCAGACCTAAAGAACAATTTTATATATTATTATATTGAAATTTATAAAGGATTGTTTAAGTCTAAAAATTATGTTTCCAATGTGGTTGGATTATTCATAGGAGAATCCAATTTTATTCCTTCGTTCGTCAAAAGTCAACTGTCGCAGATTGTAAAACAAGCAACAGCAATGTTTGATATGCCATGACTGAAAAATAAATAAATAAAGTATAGGTTTTGGTTAGAAGATAATGCCTAGTCGATAATATTATACAACTATTATCTATTAGTGGGTTTTAAAAATAATTTTTGGGTTATTAAGTTTGAGAAATTTTCTCTTAACAATTTAAGAACTAGAAACGAGATATAAATCCAGTCCTGACCATTGCGGCTTCGATAGACAACGCAAAATGTAGTTTTTCTTCATTTCGAATCATATTGCTGGGAAATGAAACTAGTTGTATGGTCCAGTTATGTAGTTCAGATCAGTTTATAAGTATAATATTATATTTGATGTCAATCTAACACGAGTTGTAAATGTTATTATCTAGACGTGCCAAATTTCCTTTCAATACCAAACAGTTGTCTAGACATTTGCTCGCAAACGGCAACGAATAATATTGATATTAAAAGAATAATGTAAAATTGTTATACAATTAAATATTTTTTATTCCATAACTTAATTAGGTATTAGTTATGTTATAGTAATTATGTCAATAAATAAAATAGTTTTGTGCACAAAATAATAAAATATACTCGTAGTACCTAATATAGGTAATATATGTGTAATGGTTATAGCTCTAAACACTTAATTATATGTTGATAACGTTTAATCCGTACTTGTGACGATGAAAGCTGCTTTGATGATGTGATAAAAATTGTCTTGGAAATGTTTTATATAAATTTTAAAAATTGTTCAATAAATATCCACCTTGTAGGGTGTTGCCACTAGGTATCATTTTTAATCACAAGATGTATATTATATATAATATACATCTTGTGATTAAAAATGATACCTAGTGGCATACTTTAATTTGTCACTTATAAAACTTACTCATTGAACAAAGAATATGTATAGATTTTAAATTTAAGGAGGTGTTACCATTGGGTTTCTTCCTCATCACGTCATTCATGCTACTTTATTCTGTTTTTTTAATCTTATTTGCTTATTGTAATCACTGTGTACAGATTGTAAATTGTCTTTCTTAATAAAAAAAAAAAGGAAAAAGATTTTAAATTTATTTCAATAAAAAAAAATGTATATATGTATATCTACCTCGCAAAAATTTTACCTTAAGCGTGAAAAATGATATAATCTGAATGATTGACTCCTCTAATGATAATATTACACACAATATTGTACAGCGTCAAACTTTTTATTCAAACGAAAGGCATATATCTATAATATTATACTATTTACTATCGTCCATCATAAAAGTTTAATTATATTTCATTTTTTGTTTAAAAAGCCATTCATTATGACTAAAAAAAAAATATATTTTATCACGGAATATTTATATAGTTTATACAGGTACTTAGGTACATTACATTGTACAAATTTTATTAACATTGTATAATACCAATCTGCGTAACATCGAACATTTTTAAGTACCTATAATAACTATAGGTATGTTATAGGTTATGTACTCGGATTATTACTAAGGTCTTCTAATTTGTAGTTAGGTATTCGACTCAAGGATTTGTAATCAAAGTATCATATTATTATACTTTTGTTGATGTTTATCTTAAATTTAAGGTTAAGGATCAGCAATTCAACGCATACTATTATTATATTTAATTGTACATACAACAATTAAACGACTCTATGCAGTACTTATTATTGTGAGCCACATGCACATTATATTCGCTAGCTGCTGCGCTGCAGAATGTGCATATTCAATTGAAAAGAAAAAAACCTTCAATTATTTTTCATTAAACATTGTTTTTAATCGATAGGTGATGTAAACTCGGCTACTGCATTTATTATATTATTTTCCACGAGAGAAAAATTCTTCCTAAGACATAAATAGCCATGTATGGTATATATTTTTAAACGTCACGAAGCAATACTAAACACCATAATCAATATATGTAAAATATTATATATAGTATGATGTAAAACTCAAATAATGTATTTAAAAAAAATCTATATAGCTACACATATATAATAATATTTTACTATAACATGCCTGCAGCTAGTCTTACACATCTATACAATTTTCAGTATTTACATGTACCGGGTACCTGGTACCTATATATATATATATGTATATACATATAAATACGCTGCGCGGATTAATAATAGGCGTACACGCGACACAAATACATATTATAATATTAAATTATGCAGCTTGCGCTTGTAATAATAATAGTTGGTTTGGGTCACTTGCACTGTTTCTTATATACTTGTATAATATATTGCACTTAGTCGCCGATCCGCTGCGACATCGTATGCCTCTATATAATCCACCTATACTTACGATTTAAAAACGTGTGTATGTGTGTGTGTAATTATTAGGTATACTAAATAGTTCACTCGCGATAATGAAGCAGAAAAGCGCAATAATTGGCAATTTTTCAATGTCAGCCATGAGTGCAGTACACACGTACCGGTTGTGTTTCAGTCCGGCTTTATTGTACTTACGACTTATGCGATACACAAGCGATGAGACCTTCACGGACGTAAAACTGTAGGTACATAATGTTGTTATATCTTATATGATATACAGTATTTATTATATAATTTTTCTAATTGTTCGTGATTATAATATCGAACACTTGGTACATATTTATGTAAAATCTATAAGACGACAATATTATGAAAAATATCGTTATAAAACCCTTGGTTAGGTTAAATATTAATAATAATATTATTATTATATTATAATTTAATTTAAACAATTCCGAATCACTCTAATGACATACATAATAATCAATACATTTTTTTAAATTACACTGTTATAGTGTGATATAGTGTCGTATTGGACTACTTATTTTTATCACGTTGATTCCAAGTACATTGCGTTACATAGGTACTTATACTATAATTATATAAAAATATGCGTTGTAAATGTTATTATATGTATATAAAAATTTATATTTTTCTGATAAAAATACAATTTTTTAAGATTAGGCATTATGATACATCTGTTAAGAATGCACTTATGACTTATTAAAAAAATTAAAAATTTGTTCCAGCAATAAATTCTAATATTTAAAGGTTACAGCAACAACATACCCTTTAAACTCTAGTATTATTGGTCGTAAAACAACTATAAAATATAACTTAAAAATATTTCAAACATCACCACCTCATATATTTTTTAAGTTTAGGCAAAAAAAATACACGTATTATAGTGGTTTTTGAATATTTTTTGTGGGCCAACAGTGTATGACCACTTATAATATAAACGTATAGTAACGTAACCGTACTATAATAAACTATACCTTAATAATATTTATTCACTCCGCATATGCCTTAGCCGGCGATAGTTCAGCGTCATCGCCATTCACTGGACTGTTGCAGCCTTTCCGTCACCAACGTCGTAGTTTTCCGGTTCGATAATCATCATCATTATACTATTAAAATCGTAACCGTATTGTTTTATAAATGACTATAAATACGCCTCCGCAGACAGCTATATGGTGTTAATTAGAGTGCGAAAAAACTCGTACGCATTGTTGTATAATTGCGTTCCATATATATATTTATTATTAATTATTAGGTACATTGAATACGGGTGGCGTAAGGTGTATGCTAAATATATATATATATATATATATATATACATTTCATTTCATTTCACGTGCGTCGTTTTCCGGTAATACGAAAAGTATAATGTAACATCATCGGGAAACGATGGGATGCGCGAGACTGCAACGATGGGAAAACTATGCACATCACATTGTCTGCGGCCGATACAGAACGAATCTATTGTACAGGTATTATACCTACGCGATGTATATGGGTGGTGTACACTGCGTGACCCATTAGCTCGATGCCGCGAGACAAAAGACAATTAACGCGGCTCATTGTCGTTAATGATAATAATAATAATAATAATAATAGAAGTAGTAATAATAGACCCGGGAGGATGGTAAGAAAAATTAGAAGAGAGTGATAGAGAAAGAAAACTGAAAAAAAAAAGCGGATTGTAGAAAAATCTCGTACGGTCATCATCGACCGTCGTCGTCTTCAGTCGAGCAGCAGTCTGTCTTGTCAGCAGCAGCTGTTTCGCTATATCTATATAAATGATTATAGTCGTTTACGTGATCGAATTGAGACATTTCGCGGCGGGACCTATAAGGACCTGGAATAGCCCGTTTTGGTAGTGCCGCGCGCTACGATATATCGTAAATTATCATCGGCGTGTGATCCAGATTGAGACATTTTCGTCGTGATTTATACGTACATGGGCCGCTGAGCAGAAACCGCACGGACGGGCTCTTTAGCGGCGACCGCGACGTATATCAGTCACCATTAAACGACCGTTAAGACGTCGATGACTACCCTTTGAAAGACGCGTAAACTATTACGCACTGTACACAAGTGCGAACGCATTTTTTTTTTTCAAACGGTCGTCGATGATATTTTCTCTCTCTCTCTCTCTCTGATTTATTTTTTGCATCGCCGCGCGCGGGTTCATCAATCGCTAAACGCTGTCGCACGTCTCGTTTACCAGCGCGAAAGAATATGTTTTTTACACTCGCCGGTCGACCAAACACAACCTCTCACACTGTACAACTGTATGCGGAATATAATATATGAGTTCACTTGTACATAAAATAATATATTATATAAATATATAGCTCGCAGTGGCTTATCTAAGATTAGATCGCGTAAACGCCGCGTATTTCTCGAGCTCAACCGTTTTATATGTATATACTATATATACGTACGTGTCCGGTAGGTATTCCGTTTTTGGCACAATCCTCGTCAACCTATATGTGTGTGTGTGTGTGTGTGCGTGTGTATGTATCAAATATAGTCATATATAAGTAATATAAGTTTTATACATTATGAGGCCGTTACGGGAAAATAATATGTGTTCACACTTGGATAATGTCGGCATTACACGGATAATATTAACACATTTTATAGCATTGTAATGAGTTAGTGTATATATCATTACACTATCTTTACTTAAAAATTTAGGCTATATAGGTAATATGTACATTTTACAGCATTGAATCTAATTTGAGAGTATTTCTTGTTTGTTAGAACAATGATTTATGTTTTATTCAGGAAAAATATGAATATTTTAATTATAGAAAAAAAAAAATGAAAAACCCTAAAAACAGTGTAATTATCTCTGATGTGTTGTATGTTGCTTATTGTATGCACTTCGTTATTATGACATGATGCAGATTCTCTATAATTTGAACTCAATAAATAAAAAATTGCAAATACAAAAATGAAAAAATAATTCTGAGCGGAGTGGTGTGTCAGCTTCTAATGCTTCTATTATATCCTAGAATATTTAATTAAGTTTTCTATTAGTAGAATGCCGCGGTATATTGAACTTATTTTCGACAAAAACATCACGAATATAGGTAAATATTTAATTTTATTCTTATTTTGGTACTATAAATGTTTATTCACACAGTATGCATACAAGTATGTATTTGATGATATATCTCTTAGTGCATTTTAAGAGAATTAGAACTTTTGAATCTAAATACCTAACTCTAAGCTAAAAAGTTTTAAGTTTCAAAAATATACTTATCACAAAAATACGTATTTTGTTTGAATGTTATACTATAGGTAAATGTATAATATAAATGTTTAATAAAAATTTTAAGTATCTACAGATTTGTCAGATTTTCTTTTTAGAATTCAATTACAGAAAATCAAATCAATATTATAGTTACCGTAAACTAAGTCATTTTCAAATTTTGTCTCACTGGGTTAGACTAACCTTTAAAGTATTTACAAATCCAATTTTCTACCATAAACTACTCTAATAAGTTACTAATCAAAGTTTCTTCATTTTTTTTTTAAATTTCTTCTGATGCAAGAAAAAAAATATAAATATATATATATATATATATATATATATATATATATATATATTGTATATATAAACAAAGCATACTTAATTTTAAAACAAAGAAAGTCAACGATCCGTTCGTAATCTAAAAATATTAAAAATTTGATATATTTTCAGGGACAGTTGATTTTACGAGTACCTATAGTAATGAAGTATGGCTTTGTATCGAATTAAATAACTCTCATTAGGATTAGTGTGGGAGCAATCGTAAAATAATTGCGTAATTTATATATATTTTTTTTTTCGTACTTTGTCCTTATTTCCTTTAATGCCGATTAGAAAAATTGAAGATGTTTAAAGATTAAAGAACACGGGGTATACGAGATGATACTTATTTAGTTTTCACATAACCGACGAAGATGTCAATAATATAATCTAGGATTAGCTATTATTAATAAATTACAAAATTATGGTAAATACTATAGTGATTGCATATATACATAGAAGTAAAAAAATTGTATTCCCATAACGATGTGTTTCAAGTGCCACTAAATGATTTAATCTCCTATAAGATATAAATAAATATGAAAATTCTATAAAGGAAAATATAGAATTATCAATAAATTAGCATCAAAAGATGCTTTAGTATGTTTTAGTAAACATTAATTGGCTTAACATTTTTTTATTTCTCGAGTTTCAGTAGATATAAAAATAAAAATGGAATAGTTAGTGATGGTATTAATTATCCCAAACAAAGAATATATAACATCTAGAAAATCATATTTTAATTGGTGACTTAAATATTTTATTGCAAATAATACTACTAAAATGTGTGTAGCTTTTAATATTAAAAGAATTTTTAACCATTCTCAGAAATTCGAAAAAGTGATGCAGAATAGTGATGTAATAAACATATATTTTACTACAACAAATTTTGTTAAAATAGTGCACATTTAGAGTTGTTGGTAATATAATTTATAATAATTATATTCAAAATAAGTGGGTTTCGGATTAACAATAATATAAAATTCGTTTTTGTTGAGACACCTACCTATAATACACCACTCATCATATTTTGTACTTGGCATTATTGAGGTACCATTTAATATATTTTATTTTATTATTTTATACGTTCATTTATATAACTTTCTGGACGATAAAATTAATTTATAATATAAAAAAACTAAAAAAATAATTTTATGCCACCTATATCGTGTGTGTATGTTACGTATGCGTACGGTTTTAATTTTATATAAAATATTGTTTGGAATCTTCATAAAACTGTTAAATCGACGTTTCGATACATCGCGAGTAGGCGATGACGTTGAGTACCCACTTGAGTTATGTACATAGAAAAACAGTAAATGTATGTTAAGACGCGCGTGTGTGTACCACCGAATGCCCACTACGTATATTAAATTCATATTACATATATATAGATACCTGCCTATGCGGATTATCGCTTCGGGTTTGCCATACTTTTCTTGATTCGAGAAATACGTTATTTATTTATATAATGTACCTACTTGCGTATAATAATCTAATATATATTTTATACACAGTGTTCAAAACGTGAAAGATCAATCTTAAATACTAGTGCAGCAATCCTTTGCGATGCACAATATAATTACACAGACGCGCATATACGAATAATATGTATGTATAAAAACTTGTTTTTCCACGTGTCATCAATAATACGTTTTTTCTCTATTCAATACTCATGATAGTTAATGTCAACACTGTCATACAATATTTTTTATGTAACTTTTTTCTCAGCACACAGACTCACACATTTTCATACATGCATACCTATATATAAATATACATATTATACCAATTGTATACATGTATGTTCATTATTTCCATTAGAATAAAATTAAAGTCCGTTTAACCGCAGATACTTCGTGAATAATACCGTTTACCTAATGATCTTGGCAAAACAACTAATTTTTCATAGGCCAAAATACTGCAAACTTGTTACACTGGCGACTTTAATGTGTTGACTTGAATCACTGACGAAGCGTACAACCGATTCGTTATTATTACACGCGGTGAGAAAACAAATTTTTCGCTTTAATATTTTATGATGTTATAATATTATAGATTGCTGCAAGCCAAAAATAAGTACAATTTATCATAAAGTCATTGGCGTATTTAGCCCGGTTGGTATACATAAAAATGTATTTGCTGGTTAAACGAAGACTCAGTGACGGATTTGAGGAGAAGGGGTTGACGTGGCGATTACCCCTCTCTAAGGCTTTATTTTACTTGAATTATAGCGCAGTATGATAACATATGAATATGAAATTCATAAGTCATAACTACAACTTCTAACTTAATAATAAATGATACAAAAAAAGTATTTTTTTTTAATTTGAAAATCAGAAATGTGTATTTTCAGTCCTTTTTTTCAAATTAACAGTCTTTGTTATAGATAGAATATAGATAGAACCTATCAATCTATGATACCAATTCCCTTCCTACTCAAATGATGTTCAGATCCGCTACTGCAAAGACTTGATAATTTAATTTTTAAATATACAATAATAGGTACTATTGTTTTGAATAAATGTAGAAATATATTAAAACAATTATTACAAATATTATGATTGTTTTTAATTACCTTTTGGCTTCAGTGCATTATAATTGAATAATTTAATATTATAATGGTGATTCCACCTTTTATATCCCCAAGATCCACCCAGTTTCATCGCTGTAATTGAGTACACATCAATATTATATCATAATTCCTTATTATTATTATTTTATTGCATAAGTAAAATATACACACATTCTGTTGAAACGAGTATACACATCGTATAGGATTTATGTATATATTATAATATATAATATTGGAGCACTCTGTTAAAAAATAAACCTACAAAATGGCGTCAGCGCTCTACTTTGGATCAGGATTGTAACTATTATTATCACATATTTGTTTTTTAACACAGAATATAGTTATTAATTTTAGTATATGATGAATTAATTTTATATTAATAAAATGTAAATAACATTTTTAAATAATATTATATAACAGCGTCTACATTATTTTTATTAGATTCTCGCACGCCGACGACTGCTGCGCCTGTATAATATTATATGATACAATACACACAGCTATACCTGTTTTGGAAATCGATTCGAGGATATAGCCAATCAACTGATGTGTTTGAAACTTATCATGTTCTAAATTCCATATAATATATATGTACTGTGAAGTGTTGTGCCCGAAGTATTGGAAAACAAATTGTTAACGCGATCAAACCGCAATCTGATATATTATTGAAAAAGTATAAATTGTGAATGTTTATAATATGCACTACACATACACCATCACATCTCTGATTTAAAATGTTGTCTTCTGTACCGTCAAGAATAAAAGTATACTGTGAGTGAACGAACCATTCGCTCTTTTTCTAACACCTATATAGTCTATCCAATGAGTTTGATTTACTGCACATTTGTTTTAATGACCTGTCTTTTTTATTTTAAATTCCAGACTTTTAATAGTCATATATATACGACTATACAGGTAGTACTTAAGCACACAAAATAATTGGTTCTTATGCTTTTTACCACACCTAACCATATTGCTGTTCGAACCTACATATAATCTATCTTTACTATAATGTCACCTATTATGCTTCCTATCGTTCACCTTAATATATAATAATATTGAATATTTTCTTCTTTCGCCTACCTTTTAATTATAATCAATATATCATACATCTATATATGCGACGTATTTCAATCTCGTTTTTTTAAAGATAAAAACCGGCACCTTGTTGATCCTTAATTTGGTATAAGACAAAGATAGTTAATCTTTTATACACATAATACAACACCTATTAATAATATTAACAACTAACAACTAACAATATAATATAATAACATTGTGTATAGGTAGCAGGTACGTACGTACACTCGATCAATGGCGTAATATAAATAGGTACCCAATAAAGTCAGAACTTGAATTTCACTAATATATCTGTAGATATTATTGCGCGTGTACATAATAATGATTATATGTAAAATATTAATATATAATATTATAATATGTATATAAAACGCCGTCATCGTGTACGTGCAGCAGCGGTATTTATAATAACAAGTATATATGTTCAATGCGTGGCGTCAGTTCCGGTTTCCAGAAGATTATCATAATTTATGGCGGTCAAATATGCAAGTGTGTGTGTGTGTGTGTGTGTGTACCTATGTGTTAATGTTTATACGTGGTTATAGGTTTATAAAAACGGGCTGCAAGGTCGACACAGGGAGGTTGTCACTTCCTATGCGCGGACACGGCGAATTATGTGTTAACATATATTATTCACGCGCTAACCCTTTTATTCGTCGGCTCACATGTAATAAGAATATATATACTTCTACTACTGCACCTGCGAGCAGACGTTATAATAATATTATTGGTATACGCGGAAACGTTGACATTTGATCCAAAGACTCTGGGGCATGTTAGTATAGAAAAAACCGTTGCGGTCGGAAGCGTAACGGAGCTCCATTGAAAGAGATAGAGAGAAAAAGAGTGAGGGTGCGTGAGAAATAGATTAGGTGAGAGAAGAAGAGATAGAGTGAGCGTAGAAACAAAATAAAAAACGAAATTTATTATAATCGTATTCGTGTCTACTTGATAATTAATTCGTTGTGTATATTTTATATTATCATAATGGTTAGTTTGTAACAATAATGGTTATAATATCATGTCATGCCACTGCCGCCGTGTCGTGTCGTCTATTCAATTGAACTGTATAAGATGTACATACCTATAGGGTTAGACCCGACCTAATGTTTAAATGTTAAGAGGAAATGTCATAAACATGTGCAATAACTTTAAAATGTATCATGATTTAGTAAAAACGGAAAACAGCATAAAATGAACCCTTTTTGTTTTCGTTAAAACAAAAACCTATACGATTACACATCAATAATAATAATGTCAAAATTAAACTAAATAATAAACATGGTAATGGAGTATTTTTTTAGTATAATATATAAATATAGTAGTACCTATGTAAGTTTTAAAACTTTAACTCCAATTCGGGTTTACTTCGGGAATACCTGGTAAATAATTACTTGAGGCTAAAGTTTTTATTATATTATTTAGGTATTTATTTTAAATTGATGATAATATTTGATTAACCATATTATTTTTATCGTTTTTTTATGTAATAACTAATAATTATTTAAAATAAAAACATAACAATTAGTACCTACCTATCATTGTGGAAAATTAAAATATATAAATACTCGAGACAGTGGTTTTCCCAAAGTGTGGTAGTCCATTTGCCTTTTGCTCCATTTCGATTTTTTCCCGTCACATAGGCATGTAATTTACTTAGCGTAAAACTAAGTTTACCTCATTAAATCTCGTTGAATATTAATCACCATATTTTATTAAACAAATAAGTTTAAACTAAAATTGTATTTGCAAATTACCTGCCCCCATATTATTAATTTGTATTATGAACTATTGTGTTTTTGTGCATCTACATTAATTTTTTAAAATTTTTTTCTGTCTTATATGTATTAACACAGATATTTCAATATTCGACATTATATATTAAAATATAAGCTTCCCAATATTTTAGATATGAAAAAATGATAGAAACATTATCATAGATTTTAAAAATAATATTTGAGTACATACCTATACTTTATAAATAAGTTTAATGCACCCGTATAGGTACCTACCAATAAGCCGCGGACTTGACATGTTTACGGACCTCCGGACGTGGATGACTTATTATACCGTATACGTCACACCTACGTGAAACGAAAATAATAATAATAAAAATAATACGTATACGATAATATAATAATATATGTATTTCATTCACAAATACACGCGATACCGCCACCCATGCGGCCGGTTCGATATTTATTTGCTCTGGAAATGGGATAGTCTGATTACACTTTGGCACGTTAAAACATTACACATTATTATCCGCGTCCGATTAGCATTCGAGTTTCTCTCTTGTTGTGTTTCCATCTCATTACAATATATGCGTCGCACCGATGCATTTAATATTTATATATATATATATGTGTGTGTGTGTGTGTATTGTGTATATCAGTAAATATATAATAATGCATATACCTACTATTATTATTATGTTATGCGCGCTCAGTAATGGTGGTGAATAAAATATATACCTTTGCTGTGGACCGTAGAAATAATCCTAAGGATTTATGTTAAACGATAACGTCATATAATATTATACTCCCATATGACATATTCAAATGCATATAAAAAAATTATATATATATATAACATACATAATATACCATATAATACCCATATGCGTATTATAATATGTTAAGTATACTAATTTGTACTTCTCATCCTTTAGTTTTGAAAAAGCCCATACTCGCTACTATAAGGCCATTGCCGATCTGACTGTCACACCTGCAGCTGATTAACGATTTGATTATTATACTTAAGTGTTTTTCGTTCATCTTTAGCGATTATAATATTTAGGCGCAAACGTACAATGGACATAATAAATACGATAAGTATTATATGAAAAATACGTTTAATTATTGTCATTACAATTTAAAAGTGGTATATTATGTCTATTATAATGCAGTAGAAATAAAATCAAATATTGTTTTAATTTAATTATATAATTTTTATCAAATCATATTTTTTAATATTTTTGTGATATATTAACAATAAAAAAGTAATGGGTGACTAATAATGATAATTTATTACAGATAAATGATAGGAAAGGGAAAATGTGCATTTTCACAACACTAAAGATGTATTTATTTACATACACATAAGCGGGCATTAATTTAGATACAATATATAAGTCATAATATGTTGAAAATTAATTCACATTAATTTGATTAAAACATAAATCTTTTAGAGTTAACGTGTTAGGTACTTGTTGTTAGGTTCATTCAAACTCAACTACGCGTCTATAGGTAAGATTGCCTTATTGTATGAAGACGGCAATCATGGTATCTTATCGATTCGAAAGTAATATATATATATATAGTAATATACATTATAATTTGTATAATAAATCAAATAATGTTATTTCAATGGCATTTTTAAAATGGATTGTAGGTATATTATACAGAAACTTTTATCTTATAATATCTTTAAATCAATGTATACATATCATGTCATGAATTGCTGAGTAATTATATTAATCGAATCAATGTATACCTATAATTTTTATCAATTACATATGCCACTCAGTAGCATCGGGTTCTATAATAAAATCAATTTAATATTATACTTATTTATACATAATACTATATAAAATATATATTATTGTCAATTGTCATCTATTCAATAATATATTGAACTTGTCAATTTTGTTTAAAAAAAAATGTGAAAGTTATAATATTACAGCTTATGAGATTAATGAATAAAACATCGTACACACTGCTATAGCCGTTTCGCCTTCGGACGAACTTCTCTCATTACGATCAAAGGATCGAACAGCGACTTATTGGCATAGATATAGTATTGTCTACAGTGAAATATCGTTTAAAGGCAATATTAAAAATAGACATATAAAACAAAAGTATATGTATAATATTTCATAGAATAATAAAATATGCAATAATATAATAGAATATTAAAACTATATGGTAACTAGGTACCTAAAGTCGGAAAGTACTGTTAGAAATAAACAGAAACAATGCAATATGCGTGTTATAGGTATTCAAATATATTAATACAATATTATTTATACAATATTATCATTATAAATGCGTCATGCGCTCTGTATCATAAGATCCGGTGCTCGTAGTTTAGGCACAGAATAACCAGAATGGACACTCGCTGAGCACTCAAAAATCGGGAACATACTATTCAATTTGATGGAATATCAGTGTATCCATGTATATTGCAATTATTTACGACTTTATTTACTTATTAGGCTAAAGGTAATTGCCTCTGTTCGGGGAATAACAGCCGCGCTAGAAACAAAGAATAATGAGAATTATCTTTCTACCGGCAGCACTGATATTCCATCAGGTGTTGCAAATCTGTACCCCATAAGAACCCATGTTAAACTGAAAAAGTGTCTCTTCTGGTTATTCTGTGGTTTAGGTACGATTCACTTATATAATTGTATAGATAAGCATGTGTGACCAGCCGTTGATGCAGACATAGGTATAGCTCGAGGAAAATCGACGAAAAATCGAATTAAAAAACTCATCAACTACAACGGTATGATAAACGGCCGAAACAATAGTATAACGTCGGTAGGTACCTACTAATATTATATATACGTGCGCATAATATTATTGGTACCTACTTATATTGTAGCCACCTATTTATAGGTATAGGTAGTATACGCCATATTATAATAATATCAGTGTGATATTATACTGTACACGTATATATATTATTATTGTATGGGATACGCGTGGTACTGACCCTTTGCAGCGATTGCCGACGAAAGGTCGTATACACACTCACATATTATAATAGGTATATATTATTTTGATAGAAGTATTTACGTGTGTTAGCGCGCACGCGCACTCGTTTGCTTACGCCTATGTATATAATAATATTTTATTTATACCTATGAATATAATATGTATTTTAATATTATTATATTATGATATAGTTCGAGGGCACGGCGTGTATTACACACACGCGGGCCTGATATTCAACGCGTACCTATATGTTGTATACCTATCTATACTGTATGGGCCGTATATTATATGTTGTGTGTGTACGAAAAGGGTTTCCGGACGCGACCGCGTGTAATAATACTACAAGAACAATCGTTAATAACCCGCCGAGTGCACGGGAGCTCGACGAGTGCATTTGCATAATCATGTTTCAGGCGTTTGTAGAATAAATGAGTTACACGGGTTACCGCCGCATATTTCGTATTGTACACATATAGGTACACCGCTGTTGTATACCTACAATAATAATGGCCGTGTAACTTAACATTATAATGTTATTATTATACATGCGTATATATAAGTGTACCTATACGATTGTTATTATATCAAACACACATACGCACACACACACTCACACACATTTGCGCGGGTGTGTGATATACAAGCGCATTTTGAATATTTAACCTAATTATAATAGATCACAAAGGCATAGCATTGTAAATGTATGAATGATTCATATAATATGAATATGCGCAACGAAAATATAATATTTTATGCTCACGAGCGTCGCGAGTATGAGTATTACGTTACGCCGTCACATACATGTATCAATAATGGCGCGATAAAGCTCGGTTGCATTATTGTGTGGTGGCTGCACCGAGCAATAAAACTATCAAAAACCTACGGATAAAATCGTGAGAAGGCTAATAACCTATGTTGTTGAAGCCTTTTCCTTTAAATAAAAAAAAAAAAATCATGAGATTTATTGGTTTCTAAATGGGTTCAAATGTCGAACTCTGCAGATTTGAATCGGTAATATTCTAAAGGTCTTTATACTCGCGTGATAATTACCGTAACAATGTTCGAATAATCGAAGGCAACGCATAATTAATATGCACATGCACCACGTAGTATAGTTTGCATAGTTAACATGCGTTCAAACTCCAATCGTGCATGTTTTAGTTTTGTAAGCCGATCATTGATACTTTGAATGATAAATTATTTTATACACCATTTTTCCGGTGGTATAGGTCAGAGATAGACGGTGAATTATTTAAATCTGTTTTTTTTTTTTAAATTTAAATTTTAAATCCATCACTAAACACATCGCAAGTCTTACGATTTTATGCATCTCATAAGTCATAGCTATGTTTTTTCTTCCAATTTTTGCAAGCTCTACATAATATCATAATAAATGGTGCCTAATATATTATACATGTATTATAATATATATGTATGCCATTTCCAATTGGAACATACGGTGACGACGAAGGTCTTCTTCAGGCCGTTCGAAGAATCAAATACTTTATATAATATACAATATACATACAGGTGCGAGTCGTAAACGTCTTGCCTACGGTCACGTTCGCGGTCCGATCTTAATTAACGTTTGACTCAACAAAAATAAAAAAAATATAAATCAAGTCTGCATCGTAATATTATTTTACCACAGCTAGTCCATTTGAAAATATATCAATCAATAATATATACATAATATAATACTATATCGTAAGAACCGACAATAGTCGTCTCTTTTACTCCTCGCCTTATCTTTATCTCGCCGATGTGCTCTCAATCCGTCACCTGCCCACGCCCCGGCCGCACTTCACTATAACATATATCTTAAACTTAATATTATAATATATTAATATTGCCGCGCGTATCAATTAATATTTTTCGTACTCGTTCACGTGATGTGCAGTGAATATATGCGTATACGTTATATAATAAGCGTGTGTGTGCGTATATATTATACATGTATATAATAAATACCGTCATCACGTCCGAGACAAATGCGTTTCCATTAGCGCGTGTTAAACAAGTGTTTTGGTTGAGATTAATAACGCGCGTTCATCATCGTCGCCGCCCTTGCCGCCACAGCTACGGTGGAGAGTGTTTTTGAAAATTGAATATTTTACATAATATACATCACATAATAATTTAATATACGGCTTACGGTTATAGGTATTAAAGGTAATACTGACCATTACAAAAATAATGAGTTTGATTTATTGCAAATATCATTATATTATGTACATTGCGATCTGTATAACAGTATCAATAATATTATGTTAGGCATTTGGGACGCATTCTGTGCGCGTTATTATATTTATTACTCACACATCCGCTTCACTGAGTTGTTGCTGCAGGAAATCTAAAAGCTAGAGGCTATTTTAAAAAATGCCAAGGCCGATTATCATTTGTATTATTACCTATACCTACACAATATTATTGCTGAATATTTTGATATTAAAATATTGTGACTGGCGTTGCAAATCGTAAATAATAATTAAAACAACATTACATTTTGATGAGTATTATCTTCATGGCTACTATATATTATTATTATATAATAATGATTCGTATTTACGTATAATAGTATGACTATAGCTGTAGGAAAAAAATGACATCTTAAAATAACAATAATTAATTTTCATAATCAAACTGTTGCCAGACGTTATTGAAACGAAAGTGAATAAGTGTTGTTATAGCTGTTCAGTAAGTATGACACTAAAATCCTGGATGCATATGAATATTTTAAAAATATGTAATTATTATTTGAATTATATGATTTAATATAACATATTATGTTAATGAATAATTTTATAATAATAATATAATAATTGTAATATAAACCATTATTGTAAGCTATTATTGTAGATTTCGATGAGTCAATAACCAATGTTGTCGTGACTTTTACTATATAAAAAAAAAAATTATATATATAATATACGACTATTGCGGCGTGTTACCAAAATATAATTTCATAATACTATATACAACGACAATAACGACTTAGCGTATATATGTACGATATCAAACATAATCTAATTCGATTAATATAAAATACATTACCATAAGTACATGCCTTAATCAGTTGGTTTTTTTTTTATCTTCACTCCTCGTCTATACTATCATACATATATATATATAATTATTATAATAAGCGAACTCGCTGCCGTATAGATTAAGATATTGTGATTCCTCCGAAAATTTTAGAAACCTTTTTTAATCGATCGATCATCGTACAAAATTAAACCTACGAGATTGCAGCGTGAGACATCTCAACTGTTTCGTGTACATATATTTGCCATTAGGACTGGTATGTACTTAATATCTATATATCATGCATATTAGGTATAGCTAAAGTATTTATTTTTTTTATACGTATAATGATTATTTTTAAGCGCGTCACTATGGTTTTATATGCAAAACGACGTTAGCAAACAAGCATAAACGGGTAATTTAATCGAAAATTCTAAAACTATATCATACGTTTTACATAATATTCAGCCATAAAACTGTTGTGGTGTTATATTTAATCAATGTGGCCGTTTGAACATATCTGGTACAAACAGAACCCAGAACCCAACACGGTTGTGCGTGTGCCAATATCCAAGGTTTTGGTTGACATTTACAAAAAGGAGCGGAAATATGTACATTTAAACGATCGAGGGATAGTAATGCACCAGAAAAAAAATTGGATGGAGAGTTGCATGTCGAAGATTCGTCCCCGGACTCCACCTGGGATGTGCGTAGAAACGAAAAAACTGCTGATAAAAAAGTTAACGATCACAGTCTACAAGAAAAAAAGGATTAATGTAAGTGCATACGACACATCATAGGTACATATAATTATATGTGGTTTATAATATTATATAAATTATTACAGTAAAATTAATTATTTTATACTTTCTCAAACTCGATTATGTGTTGATAATATAATATCAAACTTATATAAGTTGTATGGTTTCCACGGATTTTAATTTTATTATATACTCGTTTATTGATAACTCGTACACCTCGTTAGAAATTGACGATTTTTATGACAATCGACCGAACCCCGTAACTATTGTAAAATATTAACATGAATTTCATTTAATAAATAATACAAAATAATAATATGCATGATAAATAAACTATAATAATAATCACAGACAGTAGTATACACTTAAACCCATACTGCTTACCTATATGTTAAACATATTCGATATTCTATAATATTATTTATCAGCTACTACTTACCGACACTTAAAAGACGAACCCAATATTATTATTTTATGCTGTTACAATGATTACCTTCAAACACAGACTATGTGTTTAATTAACCGGATTAATCACACTTTCAATGTTACTAGTCTGAAATCTATCATAGAAATATGCATATTATAATATTTTATTACTAAATCTAAGCTTATCGTTAATAAATTTATTATATAGATGTGAATATATTGGGGGTAAATGTTTGTGGAAAAAACGGTATGTACCTATCCATTAATTAGATAAATAAAAATATCTTTCATTAACGGGGATATACTCCCTAATCAACGAATTATATTTTTTAATTACAACAAAAAAATTAAGATTGATAGTTGTCGTTTATAATTTAGTTCATCCAAATTTATAATCAGACAATCAAAAAAAAATATTTTGAACTTACATTCAACTTTTTTTGATAGCTCTATTATAACAGCTTAAGAAAAATCGTGTACTTAGCTATTACATTTTCAAGTCTTCTAATTTAGAGAAAAATTATTTGTTTTAAATGGTAAAACAACGAAAACTTCTCATAGCTATACGCCTAAACCGTCAAGAATTTTAGTCAAACCATAGTCTTCCTGACTTCCGGACGTTTCCACGTTGATCTACCGCAATTTAAAAAAGGTTTTTTAAAACTAATATTTTTTAAATTCATAAAAGTGTTGTTAAAATTATTGAGAAAGTTGTTTCTATAAAATATATAATATATATATTTATGTACTCGAATATAAAAACCCCAAATTGCTACAAGTTACCTATATCGTATATTTAAAATCGAAAATGGAGTACCTAGCTAGTGTATTGAATCCAAAAATCATCAAGATAGCTATATAAAATTATTATATTATTGTCTATTTGTCTATAAACTTATATTAAATATTATATAACAAAACAAACAATCTGTGACATTTTAAAATTTCTGTGCAAGAGTAATTACTTTCTGCATAACATATTGAAAAGAAGATAATTAAAATGTATTTCGTAAAAACGGGCGTGTCGTGTAAATTTCGCCATTTTATTTCATGGTTTTAAGCGCTCCACAATCACTTGCAACTTGCCAGATCCAATCATTCATTATTATGTACCTGGCGGTTCTTAAATCATTCGATATTTTTGCCCAATGATAATATTTATTAGGTATTCGAGTAATAATTCATTTACATAATTTTGGTCGATGTTGGCGACCGCGGGGGCCACATAAACTATAATATATTATAATTGTATAAACAAAATGCGGGGGGCCAGCCGATGCCACGCACCGCTTTCTTCCCAGCTTTATATGATAATATAGTTACGCGACTGCTAAATTTTGGGCTGTCCATGCAGTGACCACATAATAATAATATTTAATAATATTCTTTATGTTTCATACCTACTTTAATGGTTAAAATTTAAAATTTGATTTAAAGACGTGCTTATTGAATTGGATTTTTAATAAAACTGCATTAGGTTAAACCAAATAAAATAATATAGTTACACGAGCAGAGTATATAAAATAAATTATAATACGCATCTAATAAATAATTTTGCGATAAAATTAAGGTTATACCTAGTTATAAATAATTATAATAAGTTTATTTGAACATAATAATATAACGAAACGTTAGCAATTTACATATAGATACGATTCCTCGAGCTGTAATTTATAACGCTCCTACGCGTAATCCCTCGCATTTTAAACAAAATCGTTTAAATAATTATTCAAAAACGAGTAATTAGTTAAACTGTTTAAATATTATATTTTTATGTTTTTAATACGCCGCTTGTTATAGATCCCGGTTGAAATACGTGAAGAAACCCATCAGTCGAATAATCGTTCCAACTAATACAGGACATAGCGTTCAGCGATAGTAAATAGTGATATATATATTCACGAATAAACGTTCATTATACCTAAGTTTTTGAACGACAAAAAATAACATTTTATAAAGCAAATGACACACGCAACGATGTATTTGAAAAAGAAAATTAAATATTATAAATTATTTTTATGTTACTTTGACTTAAAACGTTTTAATGTTTTTAACAATTATTAGGTATTAAGGTATGCAGTGTGGTATTAATAATGTATGTATATTATACTTACACGATGGTAATAAATAATAATTTATTATGATGATTCTTTTGATTTATAATTTCATGTCAAGCACCTATACGAAAACGCAAGTAAATAAATAATAGTAGCCAAAGCACGTCGGATGAAATATATAGAAGTGTACTTATTCGCAAAATGCATTTAGAAAAAAAAAATCAAAGAAGCAAAAAACAGGAAAATTACCAATATAAATTCAATTACAAATTTATGTGATATTATTACGTTTAGGTTTCTCTTGTTTATTTTAAATAATATTGGCAAATTACCAATACCACGCGAGATAGACATTTTTTCGAATTTTGATGTATACGTGCAAATGTACAATCGCTTAAATTGTATAATATATTATGAAAAAGAATTCACATCGATCACTTGCGTCAAATACTAGTAGGTTGAAGGTACATGACCTCAAATCAATGACGATTTTATACAATCGGATGTAATTAATTGTCAACACATATAGAGGTATAGGAAATTCAGTCAAATCAATAATATATTATATTATAATTTATAACATATTATATTTTTATTTTTTCAATCGATAATATTCAAATTACATTTTTTTTTCTGATATTTGTTTCTTTCGTTTACATCCATTAGTTAAATGTTTTTTTTTTTACTAAAATACCAGTTTGCTACTTCATTATTAGATGTATATATATACATATAATATATAGTAATATATACAATAATTTTAAAAATATTATATTCTTTTACTGTATACAAATCATGGTAACTCTGTAGAGAAATACTAATAAATTTATGTAGGTATATAAAATCATATTAATTTAAGTTCACATTATTAAAACTTACAAATCGTTATTACTTCGATCGTAAATTTTACTTTTACATAATTTTATTAACAATTCCCACGGTCAATGCTTACGAATCTTTTTTTTTGATAAATTTAATCTTGAGAATTTGATTAAATTAAAAATGCATAATATGAATACCAATTAAAACATTAGGCCATTAAGTAATAAAAATAATGAATGAGGAAAAAAATGAAAATTGAAATAGTTATAAAATGTACAAAATGCATAAATCGTTATAAATACAAACTATTAATCAAATAAAATAGCCACTGAATGTCCGGCCTTCTTTATTAAACTGCGCTGTGTGTAACAGACATAGGTAGGTACTTATTATGCGAACTTGCATTTAGGTTATCATTCGCTAACGGTCAGTTTCGCTATATTATTAGGTATACACAATTTTAAATACTATATATATAGTATCATATAATACGCGTGATGATAGCTACATAAAATAACAGACTCTGCCAACGTTAAGTTTCGTACTAATTGAATATAATGTTGATTGTATAGGTCAGCACAGTTAACTACGACCGTAAACAATACCTATTATTCATGTGGATGCTCAAAATTCAATCAAAATATTCATTAATTATCAATTATTATTTAATTAATTATTTTATCAGAATATGTATAGGTATAAAGATATACCATCCCCCACTCCGGGGCATGGCAGAAACCTACGGATGCCCCAATAGAAATTCTGCCAAAAACTCTCACCCACGTGTAAAACCAACCTACAGTTCCATAAAAACCTACAGTACTACCCCCTTCCCAATGGCCTTAGTTGCCGCGGGACAAAAAAAAATAAAAAAAATATACCTATCGTAATACATCTCTCGATCTGGATAGTTGATTAACTATTATTTCTTGTTTTTCTATCGGCAATCATGAAATATTGTGCTTCATCTATCTATATACCTACAGGTAATTCATATTAGTGTATATTAATATCCAATTTTTGCCAAGCCACTATATCATACAGAGATCGCGTCTGCCTAAGAACTAGTCAGCCCGATTATATATTTTATACGCACATAACGCAAATATCAATTTCTTAAAATAGAAAAAAATATTCTATATGCGAAGCGTTATTAGAAGCGTCACAGTGATACTGGGTAAAATTACAGTCTGACTGTCGTCATACTATAATCCTCTCGTTTTCTATGTGTTTGTGGAATAGTCGAATTCATCACGTATTTAAATAACACGTATAATATATACTCGTATTACAATATATATATATATTATGATTACACGAAAAACAACTTACGATTTGTCAATTATAACGGAATATTTTATTTTCACTTATTTTCACTCGACTACTCGTATATTGCTGGAATTGTCGAGTCTAAATTTACACGGTTCTGCGATTCTCGTACATTATATAAATATATAATACTGCTGCTGCGTGCCTATATAGATTACATATTTGAATACACTTAATTAAACATACCAATTAAAAAAAGAAAAGAAAAATAGACTAAATAGTGGATTTTTACCTATCCGCACCAGCAGCAAACCAGTTTCGGTAATCTATGAATAACTTTATTATACTTATATCATATTATTATATATAGTCATTATAGGCACGTCTTATAACTAGTTTTTAACTAAAGTAGAATATTTAAAACATTCTTATCCATTTAACCATTTCAGTTAGACGCCCAGTAGTAGGGTAACTTGGAGGTGAGGTCTAAGGTTAAAATCATATTCATTTTTTAATAGCTTGCTATTTGAAAATCAAAAGTCGATAATGTTTTATCCAACAAGGGAGGTAGATAAAAATGTAAAAATTATAAAAATAATGTAAAATTGTAGTAAAGGAGTCCTATAAATGTATAATAATTTAAAAAAATAAACTATTTCTCTTTGCAAATATTTATTGAAATTTCTGTATTATCATGGGAAAAAATCATATACCTTGTTAACAAATAAAAATATTATAGTAAAATATTAAACTATTGTAAAACAAAATTAAGTTCTTCTTTGTAAAAATATTATTTTTAATGCTTTCAAATTAAATTATGTACATTTTTTAAAAAGTTTACTTGCTTCCAATTGTATAATTACAATTATTAAGTACCTATGAGTATTGCATGATATTTTCAGAACTTTTTCTTACAAAATATCGTCTAACAAATAAGACTAGTAAAGTAGTAAGTAGTTGCCACCTCCAAACTCAATGCTACATAATGTATGTAAACCTTTAGGTACCGGTATTCCGGGGTAAATCTAAGTATTAGATATTATTAATTTTTCTGTAATTTATAAGCATTTTCAAGTTTACTAGTAATATTTTAAATGCTCGTAACTTACATAAAAATTAAAATATCGTAAAACAACCAATGTAACAACACAAGTGTTGTTCTTAACTTTAGGTTTAAAAAAAGACGAATTCAATGCCTATACTAATATTATATTGTAAAGAATTATAAGCCATGCCTATGTAGATTATCATGATTAGAGCGTGGATTTCTATGCAATTGCATATTTCTTTCCTTTTAATATATTTGGATTTTTATCAGTTATCTCCACGAATCATCATAATTTGAAGCTAATGGCGAAATTTTTTTTTGCATATTTCTGCATGTTTAAAGATTATTGCATATTTTATTGCATATTTTGACAAAATTTAAAATTAATTGCATATTGAAGCGAAAATTTAAAAAATATTTTATCATGTAGAAAAATTAAAACTAAATTTCGAGAACGTTCAGATCGAAGATCTTTATCAAGACCCGAAAATACTAAGTTGCTTCAAATATGCCCCAATAACTTCAGTTTTCACGTCGAACGTTCATTCTCTGCAGTCTTTAAAAATATGTTAACCAATAAATGACACAGCTTCACAGAAGAAAAACTTGAAAAGCATAGGTACCTATGATTATTCATTTTAATCATAAATAAAAATTCAAAAAAAAATCAAATTCAGAAAATTCCCAAAATTTTTTTTTTTTGTAAATTTTAAATAAATAAAAATTTCTTGCATATATTTTACATATTTTCATAATTTTGACTGCATATTTTTTTACATATTTTCATTATTTTGACTGCATATTTGTTGCATATTTTCATGATTATTACTGCATATTATATGGCATATTTTCATGATTATTACTGCATATTATATGGCATATTTCGATACTTTTAAGCAATATTTTTATCGTAATACAATTAAAAAAAAAGTATCAGCATAATCAGATGTATCAGACTTACATAGACGAAAAACAATAAACCACAAATAAGCCATTGAAGTTCAATAATTATTGAAGAATACATAGTAAGTATCACTTCTTTAGATTTTATGAATAAAAAAACAGATTGTAACCGACTTGGACCCAATTTCCCCAGCCCCCCACCCTGAAATGGTCATAACTTTTTTCGGTTTTCTTTACAAACGAAAATTTTGTTTTTACAGAACTTTACAAACGACTTACAAACGACTGAGCCGAAAAAAGTTTGGTTTTTCCAAATCCCGTGGTTTTCACCCATTTCTCCAGCCCCCCCACCCTGAAATGGTCATATCTTTTTTCGGTTTTCTTTACAAACGAAAATTTTGTTTTTACAGAACTTTACAAACGACTTACAAACGACTGAGCCGAAAAAAGTTTGGTTTTTCCAAATCCCGTGGTTTTCACACATTTCTCCAGCCCCCCCCATCCTGAAATGGTCATATCTTTTTTCGGTTTTCTTTACAAACGAAAATTTTGTTTTTACAAAACTTTACAAACGACTTACAAACCTTAAGTTATGTTTTGATAAACATTATTGGTGTTGGGGGGGCTGGAGAAATGTCCGTCATTTTTAGTAATAGTTTTGAGAGTCACTTTTAATTCATAACAGGTCGTAATAAGATAATAGATATGTGACAAAACCAGCAGCCATAATGAAGAGACTCGTTCCTTCCAAGTCCCGGTGTCTCTGTATAATACACAGCAGTGGAAACCGAAGTGGTGAAATAATAATTACCTGGTGGGCGTGAGAGTAAGTTTTTAAAACGTATCCTAACACTATACCTAAGAATATTATTTACAATGTATGGTTACGCGTTACATATCATACTTATTGGATCTACAACCATAATATACCCGGTATAAAATGACATATAATATTATAACCTTTGTCGAGTTTTTTTTACACTGGATTTATGGTTTGGAATGAAAACACTGTGGCAGAGGCGTTACAATTGAGGCGGGTTTGCCAATCAATGGTATACCCGTACCTATATATGAATAATAATATAAATATATAATATTAAAACATCCCATAAAATTCACACATGCACACTCCTCGTATCTCACAAATGCTTACAGTATAATTATTATTAATTGGTATTATTATGTACACACACGGCCGCAACTAAATTATACTGGTGGACTTTATGGCAGTTCTGGCGGTTGTCCCAAATATTAAAATTGTGAAGCAAATAATTATTGGGTGCGTACTGCAAATACAATATAATTTATTTTATACGTACGACGAATATTTTATATGTATATATATATATGTCGTTAGGTATACGAATATAGTGTATATACGACATTATGATGCAGTTTGAGCGTCGGTGCATTATAAATTATAAAAATATAACAGTGATTTGCATCAGACACTGTGCTAGACAAACAAGAGTTCGTGTACATTATACATTAGCGTTATACTTTTAAGCGTCACGTGCGCTTAAGTTCATAATATTATAATATGGGTGCGAAAATCGGTCGCGCGTCACGATACTCGATGAAGACAGCGCGTATTTTATGTATGAATTTGGGTGCGTCCACTGCACCGACTTTCGGGGAAATGATGGTGTTATAATTGGATTAAGTGACGATAATATTTTATTGTGTATGATATATCATGATATATTATAATTACGAGTGTGTTTGATGGTATATTTAGGTACTATATATACCATACCTACCTTTAAAATCGCTGCAATCCGGGTCGTCGTCGCATTGAACCGATTATAATATGATATAGGCGGCCGATCCTATTTAGAAAATCGTGTATATGCATATAATGTGCATAGGTGGTAGTGCGGTACCTAACTGCTACAGAATCGTTGAACACACTCGTACCTGTATTATGTTGTATATACATATAATATTATTAAATTCTCAAATCGTGGCGGTGGTATTCGGTCGTGCGAAATAAAAACAAATTTCACGTGATATCGGCAGCGAATGTATATTATGTTATAGTATACATCATGACGTGTGTGTGTGTGTGTGTGTGTGTGTGTGTGTGTGTGTGTATAGTACCAGTAACCAGTCGGTCTGGTCGGACCAGTCGTCACAACTCATCGGTTAGTTGGCGGTGGTGGACGGCGGTGGTAGTTATAGGTAGATAGGTAGGTAAGGTATATTATAATATAATATATATCAGCTTGTATTATTAATCGTTAGTATGCGGTGTACACTATAATTATTATACTTTTTCATGCCCATATGATACTGGAGAAATACGCGCGTACTTGGCCAAACGCATGGATACCTCAAGAAAGTATACTATGTGTATAATATAATATTATAACGACACAGTTTTACTGCGACGTCGACGAAAAGTTTGGCGACCGTATATCGATAGTACGCTATATACCAATATTAACTGGGGTGATTAAACCGTGACCGTGTCTCATCATAAGACGCTTAAAAGTTACAATAACTAATGCGACAATATGTTTTGCAATAAAGACAAGATCATCCCCATATAAAATGTAATTTGTAATCTGACCACTATCGAAAGTTTAATATAGTTTAAAAATTCAACACATTTTATTATTTGTTTAGATACAATATTATGTTATTTACGATAATGTATTGAGAACTAATTTTTTTCGTCCTCTTGGCTCTTATGTATTTTTCGTTATATTTTGTAGCTCACAGTTGTCTTATCACTGACTAACCGTTAACCATATAGACGGATAACTTTTACTGTAATATAAACAGGTGTATTACGCGCGAGAAGCTTAACACTTTTGTCCGCCGAGAGATCGCCTAACTGTCCCGATACCGTTTCTACTTCTACCTAGGTAGGTATTTAATAATATATTAGAGTATATATACACGACTTGTGTATAATTAACGCGCGTTCCGAACGTGCGCTTCTATTCTGTCCGAAACGGCGAACCCGACCAGTCGGCCGACACGACCTACAACCGAGCTGCACAGATATTGCCGGTCGCGTGGTAGCTGCTCATAATACTCAAAATTAATATTATACATATATTGTTGTGTACCTATAACTTGAAATTAACTCGTCACGGGTCACGCCAGGTCGGTCCGGTCTGCGAGCGCCCGCGCATGTGTGTGTGTCTTCTAACTTCACCTGACAAAGTTCATCAGCAGCAATAGATACCTACGACGCCGCGATCGATGAAATATAAATAATATACGTATTATAAGTAATATTTATAGTACCAATAGGTACCTATAGAATACGGGTGCGCGAGTATGGTATTATAATATTCTACGGTAGATAGGTAGGTACATATAACATGCACGCGGTGGTCGCGGTCTTACATTTATACGATATAATAAAATATTATCCCAATGACCTTTCGCGCGAGCTCGACTATTAATTATTATTTGTTCGAATATACCCACCGAATGTTCCGTATATGTATAATATATACGTATATATTATATAGTAGAGGTATTGTTATACATACATTATGGTTTATTAATAATATTATGTCGTCCACTGTAACGATTATTACTGTCGACCGCTCTTATCCGCGCGCGGACCACCCACGCAATGATCGCTTACCGATATAGGTATAACATTTATATACGACCGAGAGGCGTATATTATTATACATATGCGTACATAATATTATGTAGATATATTTCAATAAGGAGCAATACGATGACGACCGTATACGAATAATAAACACCGCAATATATTTCAACTACCGTTTAGCCCGGGCGGGACTTTTCATAAAATCTCAAGACGTATACAATAATATATAGGTGCGCGCCCTGTATATAATATTTATTATATAGTCAAATGCGTATAACATACCTTATTACAATACATGAGTATAATAAATATATATATATATATATATATATATATATATATGGGGGACGCTCGTAGATACTTGTAATATGTATATACATAATAATAATATATTATACTTCCACGACCGGAACCGAATAAACGCGGATTTAGGGCGCACATTACAATGTTTTTATTATTATATACGTATTTCGTTTCGATCGCTGTCGTACGATAAAAATATAAAATACATACATAATGTGTACAACTACATAATATAATATAATATTATTATCGTGCAATTCGCATATTATTCTGCAGCGATCGCCGACGTGGTCTTCAGATAATATGCGGATCGACGTGGTCGGTTATTTTTCTTCTTGTACATTATATTTTATAATATAATAATAATGTATACCTTCCCAATACTCTTTTTCGTAGAGTTAATAATTATATACGTACGCGATTTGCGAACTTCGCGGTCTGCCGCAGCAGCCGTTAGAAACCTTCACGTGATTTTTATCTGTATACACGCGCATGCGAATTTTATCATAATAACAACGCATATGAGCTTCGAGTTATATTCTGCAAGACATCATAAATATATATGCTCGTGAGCGCATAACTTTACAACAGTATAATAATATTTTAAATAGACATTGACGTTTTTAATTGTTTCGCGATTTAATAAAAAAAATATACAGGTACACGCGTATATAATGTATATTTTATGTATTGCATTAAACTGTACACCAGACATCCGATGGGGAGCTGGTAATATATATTAATAATAGTAATAATATTATATAGGTAACTGCAAACTGTATTTAATGTAAATATGTAATAATACAATATACTATTAAATATATATATATAATGCTGCAGGTATGGTATAAATTGTATACCTATAATATGTTTATCTGAGTACATGAACAAGGATGAAACACGTTATTTTTATTTTGACGATGGTATCGCCATGTACCTAATAAATGCTTGATTTTTATTCGTGTTATTATTATTATCATATCAGAGAAGATATGCGTAGGTATACCAGTATACCAGTATAAAATATGATAATATTATATCACGCTATAAAATTATACCAATTTACATACAAGATATGTAATATATATATATATATATATTATGTATATTAGTCGCGTTTGAATATGCACTATTAATATTTTTACAATATTATACCATAATATAAGTGTGCAGGAAATAGGATCAATGAGAGCCAATGTCAATAATATTATATGCTGTTATATCGTGCCACTGTTCATATGAATCGTGTATTCAGTATCGTAAACAGAACATTCCTCTCCAGTTTGATATATTATAACGCAAATACAAAGTGCCTCGTCGTATATTATAATAATTTGTCCCTGCAATCAGTCACATTAATAGAAATCGAAAGTGTTTTTCACCCCTGAGTCAAGATCATGACCTTCGGACGTCAACTGGATCGTGACTTTTCTCGATGACTTTGTCTCGTATATGAAAAAAACATCGCCAAAGAGTTTAAGAGATATAAAAGTAATAAAGCAACTATAACATGATAGTTATCAACAGTGACGTATTTATGGGAGAGGGTATTGGGGATAGATCCCCTTGGTATCTTATTTGTTACTTATTTATATTATTGTGATGGTAACTGGTATGTGAACTATCACCTCCCCTTGGGGAAATTAAATGTTTGCTAACGTATACCCCCCTTCGACAAAATCCTAAATACGCCACTGGTTACCATCAAGTATATTATTTTAAATTTCCAGTGTCAGATTCGGGTACAAGCCAGTACAACTCCACGTTATATTCAACATACATATAATATACAAACGTATAATATATTATTATATTGAATGGTTGAATTAGATTGATAGTTTTATCGCATTTCAATATCCAAATATGGCGTAAATTTATTTCTCTGAAAATTATATACATGTCATTAACATAAGCTACCTATAATACAGCATGTAATATGATGGTATATATATTTATTCATATTCGATCTTTAAGCAGATTGTATAGAATTAAGAAAATGGTAATCAATTTAAATATTATTACACTTTAGTCGACAACTATTATGTTGACATATATTATGCGTTATACGCACTTTTATCCTATAGGTACCAATAATATAGTCATAATATTACTAGTTAAGAATTTCATTCATTTATACTATACGATCAATCATTGATTATTGACGTTATGTATCGAATAATAATGTATATATAATATATATACTTACGAAACAATTCGAGTAGACGAATTATTCCTACGTTTACAGCATCACCAAATTCCATACATTTAAATAAAACTATAACCATCTTTATTCTAATTTCTACTAATTCATCTTCTTAACTCTATACTATAGATGATAAATATGGCCCGAAATATATTAATTTTTTTTCTCTTTTAGGGGTAATGTTTGTAATATTTTGCAAGTATCAAACACAAAATACCACCACTATAATTGTACGAATATATTAATATAAAATATTATTACTATATATTTAATTATTTTCCACAACCAATATCGTATAATTTAAACTTAAAATGTGTAGATTCCAAATTTATTGAAAGTTGTTAAAGATAAATCGTTTTTGGCAGTATCAAAAGTCACGTTTCCGTTATATAAGGCATACGCATATTATATTATGATAACAAATCGAGTCAAGGGATTCTTCGTGGTGTATTATACATGTATACACAACACGGAGTTCATGTATTTCTTTAAATAAGACGACATTGAAGGAAAGTTTGTTTGTTTATTGTTTGTTAATATTGAAAAGAAATTTAAAATGAACAAATATAAAAACTACAATGTACCTAATTGATACAATGAGGTTGTAAAATGAACGTAAAAGCTTTTAGACTTCAAATGTTTTATTTTTTGTCAACATTCACTGTCTGACTGTTTATAACAACGAAAAAATGTATGAACTTAAAATCAAGGTAAAATCTAAAATAATAATAAATTTTTTTTCAATATGGTAACGTTCAACAGCCAATACTTAATAATATTAAATGCAATTTTCTACTAATTATGACAGTTATATAATATTTAAATTTAGTAATCAATGGCACCTAATATTTATACAAGCAAACAATATTTTATTTTCGTTTGGTAAAACAGAACCATCGTACGAGTACATCTTTAAAATACAAATTTTCTGAAAACATGAATTCTTATTTTGTTTCAAAGTTGAGCGTTAGATAAACAACTATTTTGAATTTCTAAACCACACGTTACGGCATTTTTATAAAAATAGCAATGAATGTGTAGTATTTGATTTTTATATGTTACCTATATAGATTAAGATGTTTGGTGTACAGCCTTGAAATATTTTCTTCTTTTCCCGCCTTAACATTCTAAATATTAATTTTATCTAATTGCTACTTATGTAATATATTTATGCATTTTAAATACTTTTATTTTTTATCAACCATATCGATAAAATATGCTTAACCCATCTAATAAGAGTATGAATAATTTGAATAATATGCAGTTTTTTAATATATTTTTGATAAAATTAATTTTTGGTCTCATTGCGCTTCAAGGCCACAGTCCGCCGTAGGTGTCTAAATTAATACTAATTTAATAACATATTGTTTTTGTTTATACAATAATTATGTAAGGTTTGTTATTATTTTTATAATATTATCTGATTATCCTCTAAATTAAAATTTTATTTAAAAAGCTTGTTTCAAATTTTATTTTCTATATAATTATTTTGTATTGTATATTTGTATAATATATATATATATCGGCGTACTAATCAGATAAAAGCTTATAATATAATATGAGGTACCTATATTATGAAACGTATAATACCTATAGGTAGGTTTGTTATAGTATTTTTTATACTCCACAGTGACATATAATATATTTAATGCAATTATCATACAAATACATTGTTAGGTATGTCAATCTTCTTACATGGCATTATTATTTCAAGCATTTTTGTATTTCCTAGTGGTGATTCGTAATAGATTTCATTAATTTTAATCATAGCTATAAATTATAATACCTATAGATACCTAATTTAATATTCTTGAACTATACTGTTGGATAATAGCTAAAATGTTACCAAGACTTTAATAACAGAAAAAAATAATGTAAAGCTTATTAAAAAAATAATAAAATAATTTCAAGAAACCGTTTAAATTCGCGTAACAGGTCATTGTGCAGGTAGCAGGTCTATTATCAACTCGTCATCTTAAATTTGTTATAAGAGTAATAAGCTGAAGATTATTGCACTATAGTCAACCATTAATAATTCAAGAGAACTACAATTTTAATAACAATAAAAAATCCTTCAATAAAAATACATAAATAAGACGTCATCTGTGTAAACTAGAATATACATTAAAATACTGTGATCATAACGTAATTTTTACTAATCGCATTTATATGATATTCATTCAGACACTATGACAATACTAACCGTAGCACCATTAAGCTAACGTATAATGGGAATACAAAATTAATAGGTACTTACAATTTGAAAAAGTATAACGAAAACTGAGTTAATATAGACACGGTGAATGAAAGACTTCCTTTCTCACCGTATTTACATTTTATATATTTAACATAATTTATATAATACCAACAGTTGTTGTCATTTAACAGGAATGACAAAACTGATAAAAACCGACCGGTTATAGCTTATTATTGGTATAGGTACCTATATATGATTTTTTTTTTTTGCAAATCATTATTCTTTCTCTTCTTATATTTCCGGTAAATTAATATTTTTCTGTCTCTATATAAGTATTTATACACAATAAATATATAAATTTTATACGCAAAGCTTATGAGAGGTCCAATCTATAGTGATTGTGTATCATGGGTTTTACAGAGTTCATGTAGCATATAGTTAGGTAAACGTATAATTAAGATCAAAAAACAATTTCCAAGCATTACCGATGTTAAGCTATTTAATGCGTAGGTAACATTATGACTTATATGAGGTATAGTCTTAAAAGTTTGAACAGCCTTTTGAATTTAAATGTTCACATCAACAAAATATTATATTTTTCTTCAATCACCAATTGCGTTTATTAAAACATTTTTTTTTTTAAACGCTTAAACAAATTATTTCGAATACATCAAAATTAATTGTACAAAAAACATATTCACTGTGAACTGTATGCTCTCATATAGTCATATTGTATTGTGATTATACTCTATTACCTATATATTTTTGATCGCTGTTAATGTTATTTATGTTGTTTTCTAACGAAATAGTTTAGGAAACTTTTTGTTGCATACAATTATAGGTTATGCGCAGTTATTAATAGATACACAGGTGTTTCATTTAAACAATTTATATATATATTGAATAACTTTCAGTAGAGTCCTAATCACTGTGTCTATCACTCTGTCTACCGAAGTGGTATTTGATAAATACACCCATTTGACATTCGTTAAACACACTAAAAAAGTAAAATCACTTCGATTTACTCAATTGTTCTAAATTTTAGGACACATGAATGACATAAAAATTATAATATAGATATTATATAAAATATATACTTATAAATGATGATGTTAGCTTGTTTCTCTGTGTAACGATTGTGATTAACGATATCGTACATAACTATTTAAGTCTAGCACGGCTAATATTTGCTGAGTGTGAGGAATGGCGAGTTATGGTCTAGCTAGACGGATATACTGACCAATGCGATTCAAAGTTCTGACGTCTGTTGTGGTCTAATGAAGTCTTATTTTTTACAGCTTATAAGTTCGAAATGTGTTATTTTTTTCGTAGCTATGGACATTGAATTTTCACTTTATTGATATTTCTAATTTTTTGTACGAACAGTTTTTCAAAATTAAAATTATTTTCAACTGCACTTCTTTTTATTGTTTAATTTTATTAAGACACGTTGAAATACTGCAGCGTTCAGTTCACTTTAGTCTGTGCTTATATATTATATACCTAGTAATATTGGTGATATCGTAATAAATTATGATATTTGTATTTCATAGGTGCAGTATAGTAAATCTCAACATAGTTATATCCTTCGTATTTTTTAATCAACATTATAACGTATAATATATAGTACAATATACATTTATATAATATATATATATATATATATATATATACATATAGCCACGATATAGGTAATATAGGTATTGAAGGTATATAATATATACTTGTGATTTCCTGATCTATGGGTGTAGATACATGTTTTGAATTAAATTGCACTAGGTACCTTTATGTACCTATAGGTACTAGCTAGGTATACGTTTTTATTCCGTGTTTCATATCATAAATGTAAGGTGGTATCTATATAATAATGTACAGAAATTCCAATCACAGAAAAATAGATAAATCACGAAATATAACTAATATAAGTTTACACGAACTATACGTTGCAATACAACATGTTTTTGTATCAGTATTCAGTATGTTTTGTATTGTGGTAGGAGGGATTTGTTCCAATAAGCCAATACTATTAAATATGCCATATGGCATAAATACAAATATATGGTGGCATTGGTCACGATAGTTTTTATGCAGTAATACTTCTTCTGTCTGGGGGGAGTCAACATAACGAGTGATTTTCAGCCCTTCATATGCGCATAACCTGTTTTCAAAATGGCTACCAAGTAACTAGGCCTTACTATGCTAATTTTTTTTGTCGAGTTGTTTGTTCTTGTTACAAATATCATCGTCATGCGACACGGCTTTGTTCAGAACAACTGATCTGATAGACCTTCATACCTAATATGTATAAGTAATTTATAAAGATGTTTAGATATATAATGATACTCATATAACATGCTGTATTATATAGTAACATCTAAATTGTCTAACACCTATAAAGATAATAACGAAAAAAACAATAAAATTTCCTGGTGGGAGGGGTTTTGATCCCTATTCGTGGTTTTTTAATTTTTTGCTTGATATTATAAACAGTTTAAAACCATTTTATTAACTGTAATATTGTGAAATTATTTTTTTTTCATTATTAATTTTCAACGACCTATAGCCTATTATATATTGATAAGAGTCTGTAATGTTTGCACGCTTGCGGGCGTTTGTGCGTGTGCTGCAGTGTATGCATCCTCATCCAAGACTATAACATTATTCACACTCATGGTTTTGAAATTTGGTACATATAGCCTATAGGAGATAAATACCCAGACTCCCTCTCCCATGGCTAAGTCACTGCATATATAAGTAGCTGGTAATCCTATACAAACTTTATAGAAATAATGAAATGAAAAAGGTATAAGATTTTTAAATCTTACACAAAACAACTTTTATAGCTATATAATTAAAAATCAAATACAAAATATGCATATTTAATAGAATACATTTAATGGTTATAATAATCTACCTAGGTAGCATATTATATTATTATATAATACATGTATATTGTATATGCATATAGTGTAATTCCTTACGCCATGTATATGAAGATAGCCGAACATTGCAGTTAAAACAAAGAAGACATATTCAAGACAATTTCCAACAATTTTTTTTTTTGACCTTCTAAAACACCATTATATTATAATTAATAATCTAACCAGATATTATAAAATGGTTAACCTTTCGTATTGCATTATTGTTCTCAAAAGTTTTACTGCAGCTTTTTACAAATTGTAAAAATTCCATTGTTTTATTATTGATATAAACATAAAATGTCTAGCAATTTTTCAGTAGATTGTCTAAATATTTAATAGTATGTAATTAATAATTTAATATTTCATTTCTAATTTAAAAAAAAATCGAACTTTTAAGCAGAAAATATACGAGGGAATATTATAGGTTCACTTGTTTTTATTGAGGGATAATAATATATAATTGATCGACAAAATAATATAATATTATAACAATTTTATTATTATTGTTATTATATACGTATTTTTTTCCAATCTTTGTCTTAGGATAAAAATATAAAATATGTACCAAATGTGTACATATACATAATATATAATATTATTATTGTACAGTTCGTATAGGTAGATTCTGCAATCGCCGCCGTGATGGTCTTCAGATGATATTATGATCGACGTAGTTGGTAATTTTGCTACTTGCATTACATTATATTTAATAATATAATAATAATAATATATACCACCTCCATACACTTCGTCATAAAGTTAATAATTATATGTATTATATATATATACGCGATTTGCGAAATTTGCGGTCTGCTGCAAATGCAGCCGTTAGAAACCTTCGCGTGATTTTTATCTACATATTACAATTATAAAGAGCATTTAATAGTCACTTATTTGTATAAAAGAATAGTCTTGATGGAATTTTAAGGTCATCTGTGAACAAAATAATTTTAGAATTCGTTAGAGAAATATCATTAAGGTAAGAAAGGAAAGAACTGGAGCTAATAATGAGATATAATAATATCACCTCAGCTGATACTGTAACTTTAAAGTTTAAATGTTTCAGCGCCATCACGTTCAATACAATTCATTAAATATAAATATTCATTTAATTTATGTGAGTGAAATAATAGTAGAGGTTAAGTTTTATCACAAAAGAATGTTATCAATTCCATAAGAAATTTATTACTAGTAGGTATGCAAACTATAAAATTAGAAAGTATCAAAAGTATTGACAAAAATGGCAACTTGTTCCAATTTTAAACAAATATGTATTTGAAAAATAGGTGTCAAAATAATTTAAAACGCTTATAAATATTATTGTTTGCGTATACTTGAATAACTACGTAATTCTAACCCTTCACTGTTGCTCATTTAATAGGTAAATAATTGATTATTGTTTTTCAGTTATAATTATTTTATATAATGACCGCGCGTTCCCAAACTTTTTGAACAGTTTTATAATTAAGTAAATTTTGAATCAAAATTTTCACTGCTTGCTTAAAGTTGAAAAAGTGTTAAAAATTTAAATACCATCATCTATATTGTAAAATCCCTTAAACCACGAGAACTTAAAAAAAAATTAGAAAATCATTTTTCTTAAATAAGTATAAAATATAAATGAACATTTATATAAGTATTATATTATTATTATTACATAATATTATACTGTACTTATAATTATATTATACATAGGTGATAAAATTGCTTATAAATACTATGTATAATGTATATAATACCTATTTAATATTTATAATAAATATGGTAATATAATTGATAATAGCAAATAATCATGTGACATAATAATATAATTTCGATTAATTAAAAGATGCATGAACAGCAGTTTAAATATGTTTATTTACTTATGTGATGATGTTTATTTGACTTTTCGAAATTCTATTTTGATTAACTATATATTTAAGTACCTAATATATGACGTATAGTAGGTACATGTATACCTATATTGTATATAGTACATGTATATAATAAATTATACACTTTTATACTGTGTATCAGAGGCTGACAGCAGACTGGCCCGACGAGTTACTGAGAAATATTTGACGTGTTTTTGGCCATTTTGGGCCCTTTAAGTCATGAGGCTGCTGACTAAAAAGTGTTAAGAGTTCAAATTGAAAAAATGGAGTCTAAATGTCGGAGTTGCACAGACCCTAATATATGGTTGTAAGTGTTGTGGATATTAAGTTTAGAACCGATAAAACACAAAAACTCGGTGGGCTCAATTTGTCAAATCTCTGGTTATTACCATTCATCAACTATAGTCAACCATGAACGACTAGTTGATCTTCAGAAGAGGAATATTAGTCGATCGTCTTAAAGATAATTCATCCCAAATCCGTTGATTATTGCGTAGGTACGTAATCTTAAACACATATTATATAAAGTATATTTATTAGCGATGTATAAAACGTACAGTTTTTCGATGAAAAAAATCATAGAATAGTAATTTTATTAGATGCGCAAGTTAATATTATGTTTCGTGTAATAAAATAATGTAATATACCTGTCTAAATAGATGATGGTGGTCGATTGTTACCAGATATTTATAATTTTTAATATAAATCACTTATTGTTACTGTAAAAGAGTGGTGATCAACCGATCATTACTATATAGTGTATATAAGTTAGGTAAAGGTTTATATACCCTATTGTACCTAACTTAATCTAAGTTTTTATAAAGCCAACTAACTTCCACATTCGAACTATCTATTGGCTATTGTGGTTGCAGCCAACCGTGGTTAAATAGATATAGCTTGAAATTATTTTACTTTTAATTATAAATCACAGTAAACCGATGATACTCGTAAATTATAAGATACCATGATACGGAAAATAGCAGAAGAACTAATAAGTATCAGGTATATACTATATATAATCTAATAGAAGGAATAATTAGTAGGTACTATACGAGTATTATGTATATAGTAGATAATATAAGCTATATTGGTATTAGGTACTATTATATATTATATAGTAATGGACATATTTTTTTAAATTTTTGTTATAATACACATTTTTATAAAATATAGGTATTACCTACTACATATGATGCGAGAGCAAAATAATTGCTTAATTCCAAATATTCACATAATAATAATACATATAAATACTTTTTAATTCCATACAATATAGGTATAGGCAGTTATTAAATTCTAATTATTTTTGAATAATAAGTCTATATTATGTTTATTTATAAAGGTTACGTATGGGTACTAAAAAAATGTCATCCGAAAATAAAAACTGCAAAAGCCCCGCGCAGAAATTGTTGAATAATTTCAAAAGCCAAAGATAGGCTTATAAATTTTGTTTATTAAAATGTGTGTTAGAAACCAACGGTTCATCGCCACAAACGCAGTAGGTACATATTATCTTTCTTTTTGTTATATTAACAAGTTGGTACAATTTTACACTTGCAATACTAACAAGAAATAGGTGCCTACACGAATAGGCTACAAGCGCAAGCGCGAGCGCGCACAACCGACGTCAGCGGCGCACTGCACTGCCAAGTGCCGACCACGACACCGCGCGAATTCGGAGCATCGCGGTCGTCCTTCGGGGGCTTCCTCTCACCGGCACCACCGATGCGGCCACCGCGGGCAGCACCGGCAGCACGCGTCCGATACACCGACCGTCGCGGACTTCGCAGGCGCTACAGCGTCGGCGCCGCGGTAACGCGCTCGACGGCCAACCCGTCACCGTGCCCCACTGCCGGGCGATCCGGGCGCCGCCCCGTTTCGCCCCGCTCGCCGTGAAACGGCCCCGCCCCGCTGACTTCTCCCCCACCCCACGACGACGGCGATTACTCCTACGCCACTTCCACCGCGACCACTCTTCCGCAAACCGCAACGTCAGACACCGCGCCGCCGCCTCCTCCGGTCGGTGTAACTGGGCCACCGTGCGAGCGAGAGAGATGAGTCGCGTGTCACCCGGGCGCGGAAAGCAAAAGTGTACGGCGGCGGTGGCGGTATCCCGGCCGTTTGTTGCGGTATATACCGCGTGCGTGTGCGCGCTCTCGCTCGCGTTTTATGTATAGTTCGTGTATTATTATTATTATTATTATACTGTAACTGACCGCGCGCGCGCCGCTAACGTTATTTTTTCGCGCTATACTCGACTCGAGTGGGATCGGTTCGGCCGGACGGACGAACGGGCGGCCGGTGGGGGGAACTCGTCGGTAGGTAACGGTGGCGGCGGCGGACGACGAAGACGCGCCGGGCGAAACTGGGTTGTCCTCCGGCCCGGCAGTGGAACAGACGCATCCGATACGCGAACAACACTCTCTCGACGTCGCGGCTCACACCGCACAACGCACACGACGCGCGACGACGATCATAATAAAAAATGAGATAATGGTTATAGGCAATAATCGCGAATAACATCGATCGTCGCCAGATCGTTAGAATATCGGACCGCGCAGTGATCGTGTAAACCTCGTGGGTATAATAATTCGTTCGCGTGCACTTTATACGAAATAATATTATTATTTATTATTTTACCGTTGCACAGTTATCGATATTGTTTTCGTGCGATTTGGTTTGTTCGTTTGTTCGTTCGTTTTCTCTTATTCGCATCTTTCGTCTTTCGGTTTTTTGTCGATCGATCGGCGAACAAAAAAAACGTTCGGTGTTTTTTGTGCCGTCCACTGCGACATGGCCACGCGGATGCTAATATTAAATATTCGTTACGTGACGACCGTCTAAACTTTTGAAGTGTCCAAGTGCGTTCCGCGTGAGGATAACAATAACGACACGGACGACGCGTGATCTGCTGCCCCGCCGACACTCGACCGATCATCGGGTAAGAATATTTTTTTGGTTAGCCGTTAGGTTCTATATTTCAATATTAATTTATTATAAAGGCATCAATATAGTATAACTTTACTTAATAATACTATTTTATTTATTTATTTATTTTGAAGTAAATTTTTTCTTAGAAAAGTTCTTAAAATTCATAAATTTACATTTTTTTGGAAAATATGAAATAAATTTAACTGTAGAGGAATTTTTCAAGTGAATAAGTAGATACCGAAAAACATATTTACCAGGTAAAACCAATAGAAAAAAAAATACCGAACTTCAATTTATATATGTACCAAATACTTATATATTTTATTTATACCTATACCTATTTAATATGAAATATTAATTAGAAAACAATTATATTTATCTAAAATAATAATAATATTACCAATATTTATATTTTATACGTTATTGAAAAAAATTTGAAACATAACTAACATGATGAACTTTTTTATCGATGTGTTTACAATAAATTATATAGATCTATAATAATATCGATATTAGTTAATCTTCCTATTTAATTATTTATATCATAAGTTCATACATTTATTCAATTTTATGTAGGTACCTTGGACAATATAATTTTGAGTTATACATCGAAATTTATTCTATTAGACATATTTCTATAGAAAATAATATTCACTATTTATTTTTGAGTATACAATTTTCTATAAATTATAAAATAGTAATTTATGGCTTTATACGTTTTGTAGCTAATTTCATAACGTAGGTAGGTAGCTACCTAAAAAAACGTGATTTGATTAATATATTAAATTACGACCTTTAATATATTTTTTAGATTCTGAGCGGAGCGAGGAATGTATTGGTTTTACAATGATGTTTATTTCTTTTTCTTTTTTTTTATTCTGTTAACACTTTTTCTTCCTCTAAACTTGCTCAAAAGTGTCAAGTGTAGCATTTTTTCTGAAAGGTAATCTTCTTAAACTGGTACTTTAAAGATGTCATTTTTTGATTTTCGAAACGGTACTCGAAATAAAAGCGATTAAAGGAAAAAATATAATAATAGAAGTATAGGTACTTATAGGTATCTATGCAAATTGAGCTGAGCAATTTTGATTTGCTATAGGATATTCTTTATACCTAATACATTAGATATTACAGAACTAATTATATCAATTTATAATACAACATCCATCGAGTTATATATTTAATTATGAAAATAAATTTGTAATTAAGAGTAGGTAGGTATTAGGTACTACTATTAGAGTATCTATAATAATGATAGCCACTATTATATACTTAAAATTACATCTATCTATAAGTAATCATATAATATGAGACTATTTTTTAGGAAAACTCACGTAATCGGTACTTTATTGTTATACATTGTACATTGTCGAGGTTTTCCTCTCGCTCCCCATCACTTTTTGTTTCGTTGACCGAGTTTTCTCATCCGAATTCACTTTTCCCAATCGTTATTGTTCCCCGTCACCTCTATTCTTATTCACGCGGTTCTTTTGTGTCACGAATGATTGATTACTTTTTTCGTTACACATTTCGTAGTAAAAAAAAAAAAAAATAAGAATGAGAATAAAAACCACAAGCGTATTGAAGAAGCCAAAAAAAATAGCAAACTCTATTTCGTAATACGTATAATCCACCGCGCGACTATATTATATACGTCGTTGTGTTCACAAAGAACAATACCGATTCACCGCGACATTTTCGGTCACATTTATAAATTCTTCACGAAAATATTGTTCTCCTCATATAATATAATGATATATACCTATATAATGTATTGTGTATAAAATGCGATATCTCCCGTGGTTGTGCAACAGGACTCGATTTTTTCCGCACGGCCGCTCCCAAACGGCACGTTTCTCGTTCGACTTTGCGAGATCGGCCAGCGCGTGGCATTGTTTATACTTTATGTAAAACTCCGACGAGCTAATATACAGACAACATGGAAAGAGACGAAAATATGTATGCCTAGGTATAGGTTAGGTCAGGTTAGCGTCATTGGTACATTGAAAAACAAAATGATACATTATTAAAAAACATTAGCGCACTCGGGGGGTCATTGTCGGACGTACATTGTATATGAGTACCTACTATACGTGACCAGATCGGGTTTCACGATTTACGCGAGCTAAAGTTATGATACAATATTTCCTGGATGTTAAGAAAAAAATAAAGACATAATGAACACGATGATCCATCACGTGATTAATATGATTAATAAATAATATTATATCACTTAAATATACTATATTAATTGAATAAATCCAGTATAGTTTATTTTATAATACAATTAAAAACAAACAAACAACAATAAATTAACGAAATAAATATGGGTTAACATAATATCTATTATAATAACAATAATAATATGTATCTACTGTGGTTACAAACGAGGTATTGTTCTTGGTTGCAGTTGCCGTGTGTCCCTATCATCGTCCAGTGCGATCGGGGTTAATGATCATCCGTTATTAAATACATCACGTAACCGTAAGCAACAAGTAGGTATAAAATTATGACGTCTCTCTTGGGGAAACATTTTCGTTGCCACTGCTGTAGTCATTGTAGTTGCCCAATCGATTTCTCGTTGTGGGCCTACTCTGGCTGCCGTTTCGAAATTCATCAAAATAATAGTCACAACAACAATAATTCACGTAATAATCATTTCGTGTCAATTCGAGACGAATATACCTATAGTTAGATTATAAATATATATTAGTAGTGATAATAATATTATTAACAATTGGAACGTTTTTCAACATTTTCTTCGGCCTCCGAGTGGAGAGAAAAACATTATGTAGGTAGATATATAATCCAGCTTATATACCTATTTGATAATAATATAGAAAATTGTGATGGTTATCACAAGTTCCGATCGTACACATAATATATATACAATATACATATTACATAAATAATACCTCCGGGGCGACGCACGAAACAATGGTTAATCCAATACCCGCGCGTCCCCCCCAGAAGCACTTCTTTTATGTCGTGTACTTGTAATTACGATATTATTTAATCTCCCGCGATGTTTGGTGAGTGGATTTCCACGCAGAGTCGCGGTTGTCCAGCAGATTTTATTGATAATAATAATAATAGATTAGGTATTTATCTGTTTTTTTAATATTATTTGCGGTATTCGCAGCGCATGTGAATTTAATTCGTCAAAAAGTAAAAATGATATTATGAAATATTTCAGTAAACGCGTATTACCTATTAACATTTCAGAGTTGTGCACAATAATGTACAATATACATATTACAGATTTTGTGTGTTGTCTCACTAATAATACTGTAAAGCAGGTTACCTGTATAGCGAATATTGTATATATAACTCTTTTAAGCGGATGAGAACTAATTTTAATATCAACAATGAATTAGTTACGCATAAAGACTTAGATTAAGGTTAAATCATAAACATTATAATAATATGATCGTGAGACGGTAAAAATAGATTATATAGTATAGTTGTATTATTTTTGTAGCAAATCGTCACTTATATACAGTTATACCACTGTAAAAATATTACTTTAATGTTCACATCAGGTATATCATGAGATTATACAAATAATAACTAGTAACAAAAATAATATTTATCGTGGTACCTACCTATCTAATGATTTTTAATAATGGTAAAAAAAAAAAAAAAACGATCGAGTCGTTTAATATTATGCATAAATGAGTATTGCTATCTTTCGGTCGGACAAACAACAAAGTAATAATAAAGTAATTGTAAGAGTTTATAAAGTATTAACTCCAGGCGTACCTACCTATATGTATATGCATAGTGAAATATAAACGTGATGAATCCGTGTCCACAAAAAAGCTGTCAGAGTAGTAAGTATAGAATATGATGCTTAAGACAATAATGAGTATAACAATCTAATTCTTTTGTCAGGATCTATTCATCTTTCGGGACACGTTATATTTCGCTAGAATAATAATAATAATAATATATATGTCAAGTCATTATGTCATACTAGAAAAATTAGTTTATTCATAAAATACGTAGGTACGTCCAGATGAAAGTATGCGTGAATTCATGCCGCTGAATATTTCCAATATACCTAGGTACCTATAATATATTATATACATATATAATATGTAAAAGGCGTCAGGCATACTGAAAACTAAAAAATAAGACATCCGAGACGACGACCGACAGAATGACCGAAAGAGAGGAATAATAATCATAATAACAGTATAATAATATTCCATTCTATTACGAGATAATATTCTATTTATTTTTCAAAAGCACATTACCAATTCACGGGATGGTAATTTTTAGGTCACAGACTACGAGATACCGATATATATATACATATATATATATGTATGAATGTATACCTATGGCGTATTATTTTTTTCAGTATTATAATAATATATACACACACGCGACCGAGTGGTTGCACGTATCGGCATAATAAACACTAAACCTATTTTTATATTATATACCTATGAGTATCTGGCGCGCATGTGGATAATAATTTGGTCAATGGGTGGCCGTTGTAATATTGTCATAATCCCAGGACGATGTTGAAAAATTATTTCATTTCGATAAAAAATGGGAAAAATAAAATTAATCGGTAGATATTGATACAGCATGCCTATAATATGTATATCTCCTATATACGTTATTATTATATAATTTATTAATTATAACTTATAAGCAACTCTGAAACAACAGTTAAAGCCAGTGCTCTTGTAACCACGTGGTTTTTGAGATATACATACGATACCTTTTACAGCCGTATACTTCTTAAATTTTTTTTTCACATTACTCTGATCGTAATTATACACCTTCCAGATTCGAAAAATACATACACACAATTATTACTGTTACCTGTGAATTGGCTGTGATGTCACAATCAATTTGCATGTAATCTAAATAGTAGGTAGGTATAAATATAGATTAAACTAAACGTTATAAACATATATATATATACATCATCATAATATAATGTATGTAATATGTAATGTACACATATAATATATTTGTGTAAAATCAGCGGTAAGAGGTAGAACGCGTAGACGGAATAAAATGTGTAAAAAAAAAAATTGAAATCGACGAAATCGAAAGTGTTACAGATTGGTTCCGTTACGTCATCACGTCTATTATACATTATTATTATATACATATTGTTTGCCCATCGTGGTCGTTTAGGTAAGGCACAAAACGAATGAAAAACGAGGGTTTTCCGGGTTACGACAAATTACTTTGTTGTATATAGGTATAGTATCCTCAAACGTTAATAATTTCGTAATAGCTACTATTGTCGAAAAAAAGAAAAAAAAAAGAATAAAAATAAATAGGTACAAAAAGAATGTATTGCCAATATAACATAACTGCAGTATAATATTGTACATGATTCTCGATTGTCGTCACTATATGTATTACAGCCGTATACATACCAACTCTATACTTTTACATTACCTATTTCATACTTATTTTATACCAGTGTTTATTTTTTTATACCTATTTTATTAATAATTTCTATTTTTAGTTTTTCATGATAGGATGTAAAATTTTTTTCTAAAATTATTAATTTATTTATCAGATTATCATAATGTATTATTATTATAATATACAATATAATATAATAGCGTTTATAGGTTTAAATTCGAAAGTTTCGTACTTTCAGGTACTTTTATAGTATAAGTACCTACTTTTTAAATCCAATCGTCTTATCTTCAAAAGCTTATAAATATTAAATATATTATAAAATAATTTTAAAATAAAATAAATGGACTATCCAAAAGTAAATTAAAAACCCAAGAAAACGATTTAAATAAGATTTATTTTTCTACAAAAAAATAATGGGATTTTTATTTTTCAGTGAGTTTAATATTAAAACTAAAAATAAATCAATGGTATTTTTTTCTAAATTTAAATTTAAAATTTAAAACATAAATTTTCAGTTTTTTTTTTTTTATTACGAATATCTACGTATTTATATATATATATTTTTTTTTATTGGGGGTTGAGGTTTCGACAACAAGGGCCATTAGCCTGTGGAACTGTCGGGGAGGGAACTGTTGGTTTTGGTATTCGTGCACGAATCCATGGATGTTTTGGCAGAATTTCGAATGGACACCCGTAGGTTTCTGCCATGTCATAACCTAACCTAACCGGCGACCGTGGGCTTCACAACCGACGCCTTAATCCACCCTATCACTACACCCCCTCATATAAATATATAATACTACCTATACCTATACCTACCCTACTTTATATGTTGGTCAATATTTTAAAATTACATTTTTATTAATACAGTTTGATCCAGTTTTTTAAATAATTAGTTACCTATAAAGAAGTCAGTGAGTTTATTATAATGAATATAAATTACAGTTATCAGTTAAAATTAATTGGTGGGCAGATACTGAGATATACCTTGTGATAATTATAGACTATATCATGCCTGATTTTAAGGGTAAGCTATATTATTCGATAATGTATTATTATTTATTATCATTAATATCATACAAAGTTTTGTTTTAAAAACATGAAAAATGATTAACTTTACATTTTTGAATTAGCCTATAGTTAAACGAATCACCTGTAAACTCACTGTATAAATTGTTTAAAGCTATACAGCAATATAACAATGATATGTATATTCTTGACGAAATCGAATCATATAATATTAATGATATGCTATACAGCGTGTATAGTGTATTACCTATATAACCGACGTCATTCGGTGTACGATATCACAATTATATAGGTACATCGATTAGTTACAGCGGTATTGGTATATAATATGTATATGATACAGATCGTAATATATATATTATATTATATAGGTATAACGTAAGTGATTTTATTTTGTAAAAACCTCGTAAACCGACTAGCCGGTTGCAAATTATTTCGCTTTCGCCTTAATTGGACGAAAGGAATGTTTCGCAAACTGTATCAAATCGAATCGCTCGGACGTTTTGCACTTGTGTTATTATTATTACCATTATCATTATCATTATCATCAGACGTGTCGAAAGATTCACGTGTACCCATATACATACGATGCTCATTGCTCATTTGAGACGATGATGATGATAATAATAATAATAGTAAAAATAACAATTATTAGTGTTATTATTACAGGGTTGTAATCGGATATACTATACAATATTATAATATTTATGAAAATGGGTATATTGCCATTTTGTTCGTAATGACTAATGAGAGTTCGGTACTAGAGCAATATAATATATACCTAATATTTGCCTCGCAATATCAATAATGATGTTGTGTGAGTATATCACACATGTCCGACGAGTACTATATAATATATGATATATATATATATGTACATATGTATGTACGTCTGCAAGCCGTAACTTTTATCTTAACACACATTATTGCATATTATTATTATTATTATTATTATGAGTATAACACATAATAATATTTTATCGGTAGTACGCGTTTATATACTTATAGTCATAAACGTGTACGTAATTGACTGTAACGCACATGGACACGTGCACCGTAGCTCAATCTCGGCATTATAATATAATATATTATGTGCCTACTATGTTACATAGTAACTATATATTTATTTGTAAATTTATTTACACACTACACTTCAGCTGATTGTTACAATTACACATATATTGTATTATTGTGATGACTTCCGCGGGAAGTCGTGATTTCACAGCCAATTAAAGTAAAAACAAAATAAATAATAAAATAACAGCAAAAGTATTATTGTCATTGATATTCAAATGAGATTCCCGAAAACTGGTCCCGACTGGGTACACGCAATTATTATACATTACGCATGTTATATATGTAATATACTTACTCTTGTTGATTGATATATTTTATATGCTTATATTTCTCTTTATAGTTTTCTTCCATACGATATAAACTAATAAAAATAAAAAATATATTATAATAATTATTATATTATCGATGTCATGATGCTATTATTAGTGTTTGGCAGTAGTGGCTGTCGCGAACAATATTATAATTTATATTACTTTGGGTATAATACATTACATGAGATTACAACATTCGGTCCTAACCGACCGAATCCAATATTAAAATAATCATTATTTATGAGTCATATTATATGACATTAATAACAACATAAAATATAATAACACACCCGATTTTCTCATTACAACCAAATCATTTAAGTATAATGTATAGTATTTATAAAATACCTAATTGTATGTTAAGCTATTTTTTATTTGAAAAAATTATAATCTGTAATAATTATAATAGCTAAATAAATAAATAAAATAAATACGATGATATATATACATACAGAATGTAGATTACATGCTGATGAGGGAGGTTCATATATCCATATTATAACACTAATATAATATCAATATGCATTCTATGCATTTTGGCTAATGGTGTTTAATGGATATCGATCATAATATAAAATACATATAGTATAGAATATAATATACATACTGAAGATAGATTAGATACACGTCAGATTTTTCCAGGGACTGGTTTTACTGTATTTTGACAGGGGCGTGGGTATTCGAGGAGGAAATCGAGCTACTGGTATTAAAATATCATAGATGTGAATATATACGAATAAGAGGCGTCGAACTGAAAAATATTAGCATAAAACAGTGGATTGATCAGCAACGCAACTTTCAGTTTCATCAGGTTTGATCGATCGATGTCCGGTCCATTCATCTTTGATCCAATTTACTTATTCCGAATAGGTGCAGAGCAGAGAGAGAAAGGAAAAAAGGAATAACCGTATGTAAAAATATATACATTTATAACGAACCGTGCTTTTGTTCATATTTTTTGCCGGTCGTTGGCCCCTTTATAGGGCAGATATAGAGTTAGATCATAATAGGATCTATCCGGGCACTATATCTAGCCATATAGCTAGGTATACACTATTATGCTAATGGACGACTAATAGAACGATAGCGTTTATACGTTATTCAAACTCCTACCTATATATACATACATATATATATATATTATATGCCTTATATGTACTTGCGTCAGCAACGATTATCATTATATGTCAAATATTTCATAAGTTATTATTGTAAAATAGAGTTTATAAAATTGAGCTTCAACAAAACTTGTCATGTATAATACACATAATATATCATGTATTCAAGTGTACACTGTACATATTATATTATACTATTATTATTAAGGTATTGATTCCACTTCAGCATTAGTACTATAATATTTATAATTTTTATGACATACAATTTTATACATTTTTATATCTAATAGGACCTCAATAGGTGATAAACTTATGGGTCACACGTAATATTATAAATTTATTCAATTCCTGCAACACTGACAAACAGTGCGATAAATTATTAAGTCTTTAACATTTTTGATACAGTTAAGCATGTAACTCACTATAAAACAGGTATATAGGTTATATTAAGTATAGGTACACAATATATATACCTGTCATGCGTAGTTGTTGTGTACATTGACTTACTGAAAGTAAACAAATTATGATGTTTTTATACATTCATTTTTTTTCATCAACACTTATGATATCAGATGTACAGCACACGGTATAGTGAGGCCGGTAAAAATATAAACTGCTCACATATTTAAGATATTTATAGTTGGGTATATCTATATCTTATAAATGTATGTATTATATATTCGTATAACGACATAATGGTTTTTAATTTTAAGTTTTAACCGCAAAAAATATAAAATAATAAATCTAATTTACTATTTAATATTGAATTGAAGTTATAAAAAAACTTACAAATTATTACTTATTTATTGAAAATTTCACGAATATTAAATATTATTATATATAGGTATATACAATAAACTTATAAGTATGTATGCGTTTTTCCATAACCATTTACATTATTATATGTATATATATGTTATAATGCGTTTATAACATCATAAACAAAATAGATGTGAAGCATATATGTATAGCGTCACAAACTTAATTGTTTTTTTTTTGGAAATTAATTTATTATTTGATGGTAAATTATAAAGAATGCGAGCACCTAATTTAAAAACATTTTAACAGTGCTTTCCGATTCTGCATTCGTTCAATGTTGTGGGCGTTAAAGTCTCCGGTTCCTCTTCCTTTTATAACAGGTGTAGCTTAAAACTGGACTATATGCGTGTTATAGGTACATGTAATACTATAATGTACAACGAATTTTAACACGTCTTGTCGTATTGTGTAATAGTAATTACATACTTAACATATAACATAACTCCACAGTAACGAAAAAAATGACACCGGTTGCCCCTCAAAATATTTCGTATCTTGGAATAGACATTTAGTTTGATCACGGCCTTGGGTATGAAGGTATGATGACGCATCTACACGAACGAAAAATATGGTGCCTAAATAATATTTTATAACTTTCGATTAAAAACTGATATCAAAAACGATTATTTCTTTTATATTATTATCGTATGTGCCACATTAACCCGTTTACAGATAATACAAATGACGCGCGAGCAATAACAACGCGTGCAATGATTGAGTAAATATTTTTCTTTTATCGCCTCGTACGATCGCATAATAGGAATATGTAGGTATTAAATGATTAATTATAATTTCTTAATGATATCTTTAATTAAAACAAAAAAATATACATACACACTCACACGCGCGCGTGCGCAAACCGCAAGTTTATGATCATTATCGGAAAAAAACGTGTGTTGTACCTATTATACTTCTATATACCTACATTTTATTTATACATGTATATATATTATGCCTGCAGTTGTGTTTTGAAGAAAGTCGTCCGTTTTCGCTTACAGTACCAATATATATATATATAATATTTGAAAATGTTTACTTTTTAGCGGAACCAGTATATATATATTATATAATACTATATAGTGATACAATTATAACACTTCCTACACAATAACACCTATACCTCTACCGCAATCGGACCATACAGGTATATATAAATTAATATTATCTCGATTAATTATCGCATATTGATCACACATGCCTACACGTCGAGGATTAAGAACATTATATTCTAGTTCCTGTCCACGCGATTCTGCACCCGATATTATTATTTTAAAGTTGTATACATTAAAATATATTATAGCAATATAGCCGTATATATACGCAGATATTACACGCCACTCATAATGTGCACTACACTATATCTGTATCTATATATTATATTGTACAATGTGTTGCAGAATTATCTTACACATAACGGTCTTAGCATGGAATTGTTTTTTTTTTTTTTTTTTATTGCGTAGGGCCACAATTATATGGTTTAGTGACAAAATATTGTATTAGGTATGTGTATACTTTACATAGGTACTATATAATATAGTTATGATATTGACAGCGCTGGTCGATTATAGGCTCTGTCGGTCCGTTTTATGCCAATAAATCTAACCGCTAGGGAAAAATAAATGAAACCCGATGGGGCTCCGTCAACATCAATTAGCTTTAAGTCTTACGCACATACAAATATACAATTATAGTATAATATATACTGGTCTGCTGCATCACGCACGTTATATTATATAGGTACATATATATGTATACCACTATACTGCTATATATAATTTTTACTTTATTTATTTATTATTTTTTTTTTACTACCGCGTGGCGATTGATGATAGCATATAATATAATATATGATGCGTATAATATAATGGGCATCAGCAGCAGCAGCAGTAACGGCAGCGAATTCGTATTATAATATATATATTATATTGGATCACGTACGCGGACACGAACGGTTAACATTCACACACACACACACACACGCGCGCGCGCGCGCGCGCGGGCATATTCGGATCACGGGTGCACGGCGAGTAATGGAAAAATACATTAACATCCGCAGTGGATCACGCACTGTATACCATCATGTGTATTATAATAATAATATAATATGTGTAAGGTATACGAAACGTGTTATTACGCGGATTTCGGTATAGGTATGTAATATGTATAATATATTTTATTTCGTGACCCATATAACGTGTGTAGTATTGGATTACGAGAAATACGATAGCGCGATGGAAGATTTACGCAGCGGTAGCGGCGGTGGTTTTAGAATAAATAAAAAAATAATAATGTTAATTTTTATACCTACAGATCTTTTGCTGACCGCCACCCAGTGCGAATGTAATTAAGCCGTATGATGGTAATACTGTAGTCTTGCATCTCATGCGACGGCAGTTCGGCATATATTATTTATAGATATCATATACCTACCAGATACCTGCTTACCGCGACCAAAGTAAACATATGCATAAGTATGCTATTATATATACATTTAAATGACCAAGTCTTTTGAATATAGGAGTCCAAAAGAAATTCGCTGTAATATTACATATTATATAGGTACAAACAACTATACTGTATAATGAAAAAAAAAGGACATACAAGTCTAATATTAATGCATTTTGTAATACCTTCGTATTTATGTGCCAAATGTGTATAATATTATGACGTATAAAAAGTGTCAGAATGGAAAATCAGTGTAAATATGGTCCAATGGTCAACGATGAATATCGTATATATATTTTATATGTGACTATATTATATATTATATAACCGCATAAAATAGGAAAAATACACAAAGTGTATTCTAATTTATTAATTGATATAGGTATTCTTTATAGTTATGGATATGAATCTCAGCGATCAGAAACTACTCACGACAATTAAAAGCAGTATAAAGAAAGCTCATCCTGGGTCTTGAAATGCTATATAATGGTAACAGTTGTAGATTTATACTGTACTATATGTTGTAATATCATTGATAGCACAACACATACTACGCTGTCGGTCTGTCCGAGTCGATAAGAAAACCTACTTTTTCTCGACACCAGATTCAATACGTCTTATCGAAAAATTCGTTTAACGTTGACAATGCCAGTAAAATAAAAATCCAAAATTTAAAAAATCCGTTTCGTATGAATAAGAGTTTTGCGGGTCTGATTCATTTCATAAGTACCTACCTTTACATTTTCAATAATATACATATAATATGTATTGGAAGCATATACAAATCATAAAATTATATACGCGTAGGTACTCGCGCGTATCATATAAATTATAATTATAGTAGCCATACGACTATCTTGACGTCGTAATATTAATGACACGTTTTCTTCTCACGACAAGCATAATAATGTAATATATACGTAGGTAACGCGAATCGCGTTAATAACAATAATAATAATAACAACTACGATATTGTGAAAAAAAAAAATTATAAAACTATGCTACCGAAACGTCATCCGCCGCTGCTACGACGCGTGCGTTAATAACCAATTAATACGTCGATTTTGCGTTCTTCGTCGTCTCAGCGGTCATCGAACGTTAATCTCCGACGACTGAAGTGCGCGATTGTCTCTGCTGTCGGTTTGTAATATATCGATATAATAATACACACCGTGGACAGTCTTATATTTTACACACTCATCCACTGCATTTTCTGCAGTCCAAGTAATAATAATGGTATACCCACGTGAGTAAAAAAATCATAATTATTTTAAGATCACCGTATCGCCGCGCCGTCGAACCCGCCGAAGTCGTTCCGTCAATCCAATTTTTGTTTGATTATTTTATTATTATTATTTTTAACGTCTACTTTCTATGCAAAGTGAAATTCTTCACCATCGTCGTCTTAGCAATGTCCAAAATTGGATCGATTAAACGGTCAAGCGAATTATAACGACGCGCGTGCGGCGAAAGCAGATTCTCTGAGAGACGACACACACACACGTCGCACATACATGTATGAGAGTATATTATTATATTGAACGGTTTCACCGATCTTATTATTATTATCGATCGCTATTATTATTGTTTTGCACACATTTTTATTTATTTTTTATTCTTTTATCGCCATTATTTTTCTTTTTAATCTAATTAAAAACGATAATATTATCTTCGCCGTTACGCGTCATCGGATCCACTTTCGACCTGGTCGATTTGCGCGTGGCGAACACATTCCTTTTGTCATAACACCGGCCACCGAATCGGGTCACAAATCAATATACGAGTACCAATATCATATATATATAAGAGAACATAGGTACTCATATAATACGTTCACAAATCAGCCTGTCGCCGTTGTGCCATCGGCGAAACATCGAGCGACTACAGTGCGGCAGTTTTGCCATCGGCGAAACATCGAGCGACTACAGTGCGGCAGTTTTGCCAATATCTCTGTACAATAGGTAGATACAAATGTACATACTCCCAGGGGTATGGTTGGGAGGAGGTCGTACGGTCGAGTAATTAAAAATGTTAATAATAATTCGTCTAGCCAGCATGTAACATATAGGTACCATACAAATATAAAATTGTACTTTAAAGATTCTAGAATTAGGAAGTATATAATATTATTATAACGATTATTATCAAGTGATTTACATGACGTGTTCGCTGTACATTATAGGTAAATGATGCCAACGACGATGGTTTGAGATGTCAAAGTTTCAAATCTAACTTTACTGATTTCATAGGCACAATATTTGATTTCGGCTTACATGTTATATAATAAGCATACCTATTTGGGTGGTTATAAGTTCTATTATAATAAACTTACTGTTGATAAATCATTAGTGATTTGAGATTTTTATTTAAAAAGTTAAAAAAGAGTGATTTTTTTTTAAATGTCTAGTGAACATTGTATACTTACTCGTTATGTATCAAACGTATGTTAATGTTATAGTCCAGCTATATGTACCTATAATCTTGTATACTTACACTGTGAATCTGAATAGTTATCAATAGCGAAGGAGAAATACTAATAATAATCAGTTGTTTAAATTTTCTTAATATTTTCATTGATTAATTTTCTAATAGAAAACCATTAAAATAATATTGGTATTATTGCAAAGATTAATGTTTATTAAATGCCGTTGTATTGGTGTTTATATTTTTTGCATCATATACTGATATTTAACACATTTTTAAAGTGTACCTATATAATTTCTGTCTCTAGTTAGTAGTTATATTAGATGTTATGATATTCCCACAACGACGTAACATAGGCAATCGAATTTTTAATACTATATACATACAGATTTTCAATTATTTGATTAGCTGGTATATTATAATTTTGTTTAACTGTAGTGGTTTAATTGCTTAATATATACCTCGCGTTCGTATTTATATGGCACCACTTGATTTTTATGTTTATGATTACAGATAAACGCAGATATTCGTATTTTTATTCCCCGGAGGTTACTGCGAAGACACAGCCTCAGACCACGGCGGTCTGTAGATGATCTACTAATCAGGTATGCAAAACACACAAAAACATAAAATCGATTTTATGTAGGTATATAGTATATACACATTATGTACCTGTGTATTATATACCTATACAATATTATATAGAATACTGCAGGCTAAAAGAATTAACGTTCAAATTATGGTCCTCCCGCAGTTATTATCATAATGCTGTTATTAAAATATTATCAATAACCTCGGGGGCTCATCGGTCACACGTTATACTTGTGTATTATATAGATAAATTTCCCAAAACACTACGTGATCGTATCCTAGTTGTTTTTATCATTTTCTTCACCATCGTAACTGTTTTACACCTCGTTGCCAAAACCGAACTTATTATATTCTAATATATATGCACTCACATAGACATAAAATATACATATAGGTCCACCCGAGTTTCTGTAAGGCCGTAACGAATTGTTACGGATAATTTCTTCCTCTCGTTTATCATAATGATAAAATTAGGGTGATGCTTATTTTTCACATTATTATTTAGAAAAAATTTTACCGATTCAATATCGGTTGTTACCTATAATATATTATGATTATTTAGTTAATTTAATTCGATATAAGTACAAACATATTATTGCACATTACACACTCTCTAAGTTCATAACTTTATTGATCATTTAAATAAAAAAATCACGACCTATATTATATTGAAGAATGGATTTTTTTAAGTTCCTAAAAAATGTATATAATAAGTAAATACGCACCGAAACAATATAGCCATATATATTTATGTGTATGTATTTATGTGTAAGTAGCTTAAAATAGCAATATATATTATAATTTTAATAAATTATTTTTTGTAAATAATACAATCGTTGTACCTACCTATATATTATGTGGATATTACCAAAAACGTCTGTATAGTTAATATGAAATGAGTACCTATAATACTTACATGCAATATAAAATAAACACAAATATTGTATTATATATATATTTCCAGAAGTTAAGATACGATAAATTGTGTTAGGTAGGTAGGTAGGTACTTATAAAAACCTTTAGGTATCGAATTATATATTTATGTTTCGTCTTTCATTATTGGTTCTGAGATTCGTGAATAGGTTTATTATTATTATTATGCGAAAATTATGGCCGAAAAGTTGACGAACATAACGAATTTTTTAATCTTTTGTACAATGCATTAAATATAATATGTATATATATATATTGATATATTATATATATAATAAATATTAAAAACATATGTACATTATACAACAATACATATCATTATTATTATATTACTACGAACAGTACGAACAAGCGCGGGTTAGTCGAGACTGCAGGCATCGTGTTGCGTTAACGGGCTCGTGAAATATTACACTACAAACAGTGTCAAACCAGTATAATCGTTCCTATACGTATTGCAGTGTACGTATTATATCATGTACAAACCGTTTTTTTGGTTCATCTCGAGATACTTATATTTTATATACTATATACGTATATATAATACGGGTTTTACGCGTGACGGACTGTGCAGCGCAAGACGAGGTTTTGCCCAGAGAGTCTTACGCCAGTCGTGAATTATAATAATATGATATCGCGTGCACACCACATACATACGTATGATATATGCGCAATAATAAGCGCTGCATAAAAGTAATATATATATACATATATTATGCTCACGGTTAAAACGTAACGTCTGAATTTTAATAAGCTAATTATTATTACTCGTCTATGATTTACGCTATATACATGCTCATCCTCGTTTGATATTTCGCCGACGACTAAGACAACGACGACGACGACGACTGTCGACTCTATATACAACGACTCGATTGCAGTGTTTCGGTATGTTAATGAACGCGCGCGCGGTAATTGCAGCCAGCGATGCTGCTGCCGGTGCGGCACGAACGAATATTATTCGTGTGGCAAGTTTGGGTCGGACGGAGGCAGAGCCGGTATACATTATTTCACACAAACATATATATGTACATATTATACACAAATTATAATAATATGTATATTACACACACACACACCAACGGGCGCTCGCGGACCAATTGGCTCCTAATATAATATATAATATATATATATATGGACGTGGGTGGGAGATGCTGCTGCTGCTGCAGTGTATCCGCGCGAAACTAGGTTGCCCCCAAGCGATTTGAATACGCACACATAATAATATCAACCGGGCATGCCGGTTCGTGAAACCACGCAAAGATCTCCGACGATAATATTATTATTATTATGGGTATATACGCGCGCGTAATCGCGGTTTATTAGCGAAAAAAAATAAACTATATTCTCATTTATGATATTCCCGAACGAAGTGTAAAACGGCGGGCAATTTTGCAATTTCGCATCATTTTTCATAGCATAAAATGAAAAACCAACGACGATTTTCTTTTTGAATATAATAATGTGAGCGCACTGCGACATCGTTAACATTTTCGTCCGCGCGTGACACAGTATTATAGATAGGTAAATGTACGATTTCCCCTGGAACGCTCGTCGTTTATATCAAACTGAAAATGTTTAACCTGAAAATCACGTAAATTTCCGTTATCTCTGTAGCATTTTTGTATATTTTAATATGCATCATTATTTTAACACCACGTCACTCATATTGGTCATCCTGCTATTGTATAGAGACGACAAGTCACTTGTCACAAGTGCACAGTATAGGTATAAAGCATATTTTGTTACATATATTATATATTATATACGCACCGTGTGTGTAGTTATCTGTCGATAATTCTTCAAAACCTTCGGATGCGTCAATATATACATACATAAATAAATTTAAGCTATATTCAGCAACGCCAAGGCCATCAACTATATATTATATAGTTTAATGATATATCTGTTTAACGTCATCACATGTTTAAAATGGTCGTCAATCTGTAGCTGATTACATACAGTACCGGCATGTATGATGTGCATCGGATAACACCTACTGCAATAGACGATTTTCAATAATTTTGAGTAAAAATTTAAAAATGTCATTATACATCATGTGATAGCGATGTTAATATTTGCATATCCCTATTATATTGTATAGTGTATAATATACCTATAATAAATAATGACTAGTGGCAGTATTGAGGATTTAACGATTTACAACGATTTATTACGATAGATATAATATATTATTATCAAATCTTCCTAATACTCGGTGTTACCGCAAATGTCGTTTTAATTATAAAATGAGAAAACGGAATTCCAACTCGTCGTTGCAGCTGTTGCTGTGGAAAGCTACGGCCCGCGGATAAACGTCCACCGAGTACAACGCGGATAAACTCCGTTGGCATTGAGCTCGCTGCACTAGCTGCAGTATATAAGTACTCGTGTCGTGTCTATATAAATGTAGTAAACACCAAACTGGGGCACGTCAACGTATTATATTATTATCCATATATATATATATATCGGCGATGGTAATAATAATAATCGCGCCGTCAACCCCTTCCGCCTATATACCGTCGTCGCCAACCGGCCGCAGCAGCGGTGCAACGACATGCAAATGCACTTACCGCCGCTGGTCCAGTTACCGCACCGATGGGCGAGGATGCTGCGGCCGCTGCACTGTTGCACAATTATTATGCGTCTCCGTTTAGGAATGTGCTCTGTACGCGCCTGGCAACGTTCTTGTAGCTCCGGACCCAGGTCGATTTATTTTTTATTTTTATTATTATCCGATACACGTCGTATTTACACACACATACACACGCGCGCGTGAACGCGCTCACACATATTATTGTCATCATACATAAACTTCACCGATAGTCGTGTGTGTGTACCTATATTGTATGTCTAAAAGAAGAAATAACGCTCTCGACACGACTGAAATATGCGCACATTTTTCGAGAAGAAACTAGCGTAAGTCTGCCTAAAAAAAAAATTATAATAATCGCGTAAATTTCGATTGACGACCTCGAGTCAGTAAACGATGTAATAAAATTATATACACACTTATAGGAATTATACGACCAATTGGATTTCATCTGCTGCTTTAGCTGCCGCGTTCGCGTTAAACTATTGAACTCGACCGACTCATATTATATGAGAATATTACTATTATTATTACCATCATTTCGTTATGTTATGTATTTATATAATATGAGTATGCGTATGCGCTTTAGATGAAGTGATTATAAAAATAATAATAATAATAAAATCTAATACACATCCAATCCAATTATAAACACGTCTACCTAGCTGATTAGATCGTAGCCAGTTTTAATTGAATAAAATGGATACATTTTACGCTCGCGATTATCTCTGTTTTTGCTCGAATAAAATATCATATTATATGCTGGTAGTTACGACCAAAATATATAAAATTGGGCGCGAAATAAAAAATGAAAAAAAAATGCGATCTGTTTATCAAATCCAATGCTTATGAAATTAAGATCTATTAACTAATACACGTATTACACTTCAAGATTCTGCAGGTTATTAAATGGTGTGATGTGGAGTTTTTTTCCGATCGCAGTCGTAAAATGCACACCTCACCGAAATTGTTGTCGGGCTTCTGATCTAAATTAGTAGGTTTTATATCGGAGTATATTACATACTCTACTACGTGTTTCTCTTCACATTTCTATAATTATTCATAAGAATTATAATAAAACTCGCGCCCAGAAATATATAAACACGCACTCTTGCATTTCTGCAGATAATATACACACAATGTTATATTATTATATTTTATCATACGATTTCCATAGGATTGAACTGTAGCCCGAGAATGCGATTGTACATCCGATTCGATTGTAGGTATATATAATGATGATGCAATTGTGCATCTTGTTAAACATTTTTAATTAAATTAGCATTGAATGCCACTATATAATAAAACGTATTTCGTGTCTGTTATATTATAATTTCGCGTGTGTACGTATAATATATTATTTGTTATATTATTATAATATTGTTGTAGGTACCTACACAGTAACCGGGCTGTAAATGTGTTGACAGTGAAACACTCTCTCCTCGTAGGTATTAGAGTGCAACTTGCACAGTTGCACCGCGATGGTAATCTATTATTAATATTTTACCCTGGGATGAGAAAAACGATCATCGTTATACGTTCTGGTACCTCCTATAGTTTATAATAATATTATCATATTCCTACGATAATTTGTGAATAGCTTTTTCCGGTCGTCATTTCGTCGCGAATAACATGTTAATGTACAACATACCGAAATATCAAATTTATTAGCCTCATGCCATATGGATCTATCACTCTTAGTATCTTATCTGCAGGCTGTTGCAGTGTTGTTACAAAAGATTAATTATGCAATAGTTTTATAACTTTTAATCAGTGGATGGCGTATTACAATACAATACTTATTTTTTATAAATATCGTAAATCGTTGGTCGTTTGACGATAATACAATTATACCACTATCATTCCGATAGTTATACTGTAGCATACGCATCGAAAAAACGATCATTGAAATATTGAATAATAACAGTAAATTGTTTTCGCCACACTGATATCTAAAAATGCATAAAAACGAACTGTATGCAGCATGGATTTCGGCGGTGGCATGAAGCAGTGTCCCGCAAAGATCATGCAATAATAATAATAACAACATAATGACGATATTACATTCATGAGTATATACCTAACCTACACCAAACGTGCAGAAGATGAACTCGATGGACGAAAAACTTCACGCCCACGTGTCACGTGTGTCCAAGAATCGTTGCTTATGGTGTTTATTTGTTTTTTACGTTGTCTTTATCGTTCCTGTCGTCGTCGGATCGATCGATCTTTAACGATGGTCATAGTGCATATAGTGCATACCATATATACTTCCCTATACATAGTATGTAACGTGATTGCGTGGGCATACTCCAATGCAGGTTATAATATATATACCTATACGAGTTACATACTATTGCGAACTAATTGGACACCGAGTGCGCGCGTCACGTCGTATATACAATAATTACGCCGTGCGTACATTGTAGAAACATTTCACAGCTTTCGTGTGAAAAATCCGAATAGACGAGACCGGACCGCGTTGTTTGTCGGGAGGAGATGGAAAAATAATAGTTCCTTTTATGATTGATTTACGTTCGGACGATGCACGACAGAATCGAACTACAATACATTGTCCTGCAGAGAGACGACGATGATGATGACGATGGAGAGAGAAATTGCATCGTTTGCGCGACAATATTATTATTATTACTTTTATTATTATCATTATTATTACTATTATATTACGATTGACTTTGTTCGCTCGCTGCTGGTTAAGCAACACGCACGACAGGAGCACTGCATGCAAAACGGAAGACCGTAGACGTCCACGCGGGCTTTATTTATTTATGATGTTATTTTGCCCCGGTGAAAGTCGTCGAAAATTATTATTCGTTCTACGAGGTTGACGTATATATACATAATATAGAATATTATATGTATACCTTAGTACAATGTTCACAAGCGGTGGTGGTGTCGGACGAGAGATAACTAATCGCGAATGCTGTGGCCCAGTTTTGAAGTTTTTTTGCGAGCGGAACCTTTTTTTCGACCGAACTGGACGTGGCACCGGTAGTGGTGATCATCGCACATACCTAGATATATACAGTCGTTGGGCTTACCTATGGAACAACGCCACTGCCCGTCCGCCCGCCTTAGTAAATAATTACAAATTATCTCTGCCGATAAAAAGAGAGAGAAAAAATCCACATATAGCCGTTACCGCGTACCTACCTATACGTATAATTTGTGTATCGGGCGAAAAAATAAAATAATAAAAAATAATTACTCCGCCGCCGACCTGTTCCGAGCCTCCGGGACACCGTAGGTATTATATTTTTATATTTTACTCACACTGACTCCGAGTCGTCTGATCACCCGCGGTCCGTCAGGTATACATATACCTATACGCGCGCGTGTATAATATCACATATGTGTGTTCAGCAGTAAGTATATACATTTTATTATTGTGCTTATTTCATTCTTCTCCGCCCCGTCTTCCCCTGTGTATGCATATATGTTCAGGTAGGCACGTATTATAATATGAGTAAACCGCTCAGACCGACGACGACGTATATCGTATATGTAGTCCGATTATCTCCGAAGAATATCAATCGCCCCGGGGACGCTGAAAGTTGCGCACCAAAACATATCTTTCCGCGAACGTTTGCCTAAACTCGATGCAGGTACTTACATACTATATACATACATATAAGTATAAATATATATAACTGATACGTTCACCTGGCTGCTTTCCTATTGTTCTCTCTTTCTAACCGTATATTGTAATGTTATAAATGTATATATTATGCGAACGGGCTATATACAGTTATTCAGTTATTAAACGCGGACGAAATCGTATTATATTGTTAATATACATCATCATAGTAACGTATTTATTGATCGGTGCTTTAAATATTACATAATATTCGGACGATTTAAATATTTGGTCGGGGCAGAACGCACGGTGTTTTATTATTTCTTTGTGCTCGATAAATACGGAATACATACAGAAAATAAGGTCGAAAAAAACTGTCGTTTCTATGAATTTATTGCATAATATATTTCGGACATACATATTATAATACGTACGTACAATATGTATAATACGCGCATCTATTTTAAACATTATACGTTTTCGATAACCATTAATCCGAAGGAATATGGATCTCCTGAGGTTCAATAAACACCGTTTATCTACATATAGCTGCAGGTATAGTAATAGCCAATAGGTATCAATGCTTATTATGGCCTTCGATGTTGCAGACGTTTTTTAACAGTTGAGAGGACAATATTTTGTATCCAAGTCAGTTTTTTTTCAAATATCTAGGTCGATCTTATCATTTTACCAAATAAATTAGAATCATATAAATCCTTTGCTTATTTTTGTAACTTTGAATTTCTAAGATTTTAGGTCATAGACAATTTTTTATCGCGATGACATAATATTAGATGGTCGGGACTTTTTATATATTATATAATATATCGAATATTTAATGTGCATTAGAGTATTATTCGTAATATTATATACATCCATATTTCAAAAGAAAAAAATATAAATAATATATTTACTCAAATAGGATGTTAAGTTCACAAAGATGATGCTATATTATATTATATATTGTGTGTACTACGCGCTCATCCATTATACGTTCTCGACAGTCTGTTTTCGCGTCGGACGAATGTGATGCGACGTCGATTATTTGTTTTCTTTTCCAACCATCGCACCCCCACGGGTTCAGCCCACGTCGTGACCAAGCGAACACAATACACCATATTATAATATATATATACACCTGATATTTAAATATGTACGCGTACGATAAATACTGACGTAACGATGCGACGTCGTTAAAATCGTTTTCGGTCGTTTGAAATGCATTTAGGCAGATCATTAAGCACGTCAGCCACCTCGAACAACGGCCGCCGTCGAGGATCGTCTCGCGTATTGTTGTCCGTGACCCGAATACCGTGCGGACCGTGGTGAACAAACGCGCCAAAAAAACGATTCAAAATCAGTTTCAAAACCGAAAAAATCCATTAGCCGTGGGTATGCATAAATATGGTGACGGCGACGCGTGAGCCGTGACACGTTTTTTATTTACGCATTTTTTCTCCTCCGCTCAATAGGATTCCACCGATATCGACGGCTGTCAATCACCCTCATCTGCGCGGTATAATCGCATCGCCAGACTATTAATCCGTTGGAATATCGATCTCCCGAGGTTCAACAAACAATGCGTAGGCAGTTACCTTCATGTGTATATATATATAACATTGTATAGACAGTAATGATTATCAATTTTAAAGAAGGTTATTCTAAGGTAGAGAATACAATCCAAAACCAAAATGGATAAAAATAACTTACCAGGTCTACTGCTTCAAAAATAAAAGCTAGAGAAATATTCATCATGATTATGGATCATACAATACCCAATGTTATATTAAAATACTCTGCAGGCATACAATATAGATTATTAGTATTTATATACCTATATAATAGTTAATGTATTAAACATTTTTCGTGTTACAGTTTGTGTTTATTTAATTTTTAATGAATTAATTTTCCTGACCAAGACATTAAAAAACATTAAACTGAACGACTACTACGTTTGTCTTAATATTTCATCTACTCTATATAAATACACTATTATAATCACATGATAATATGACGATTAATGTTTATAGTTATTGCAGACGTTTTCGAACGGGGCTAAGAGGCAAAATTCGTAAAATATAATTAGGTCTTATATTTGTATAAATTAGGCATTTAGCCAGGTGTATTTTTGTTTTAAGAATCTGTGAAATCGTGTGTAATTCTATACGTACCTACTATTTAATTGGTTTTTAGTGATCTGTTTGTGATTAACGATTTTTACGGTAGGTACTACACTACTATACTATATAGGTACTAATCGAACGCGCGTTGTTGATGATGGGGTTCGACTTCTATACGCAATGCAACTCGTTTACCCACAGGTATAGATTAGTTCGGTTTTTTTTTTTACACCGGATAGCGTAGCAGCGGAATATATCGGGCGAGAAAGCAGATACGCGGTTTTTTCTTTCGAAATCGGCGGTCTGCGATGAAGTCATACGATAACCGCGGCGGCGGCGGCGTCGGCATCAGACAGTCGTTCAGTCAGCCGCCACAGTGAGCCCCTGTAAAATATATGTTATGCGTATTTATATATACAAACGCATACACACATGCGCGTGTGCGTGTTATTGTAGTGACGGCGGCGATCCTATATACGTCCGAACAGGAGACAGTTATAATCTCACGATCGTCTCGATGGCTTTTCCCCGACTCGCCTATACGTTTTTGTGTACACATAGAGGTAACTACACATCTCGCGGCGGCGCATTACGAGACGTTTTTAAATGCGGATATCATTGCGTATACATTATATATATATATATATTATATATAAGGCACATTTATAATATTATGCGCTCGACCGCACCGATATCGTAAGTTCGATCGAAAATTGTGCGAATTCCTTTCTATTGTCATCGTACGGTGGTCGTGTGCAGTGGCATAGGTGTACCCCCGTGACACATAATACCTATACACGTCGAAGGAAAACGCTGCCGGATAACGAGCTGCTCATATATAATATTATAATAATATTAAATCGATCGGAACACGCGATACAATATTAAGCTGCAAGCAGACGATTTACATTCCGAGCGGCGGCGGGATGACACGGAAACGCGAGCGCATAATGTATTCAGGAGCATTGACACCGCTGTATACTAAATACTCGCGCGGAGTGACTATTACGATCGCGCCGTATAATATTATTAGTTTTTCGACGATTTTACTGTTGCGGCACAGCTGCTGCTCCGGAAGACTTTGTCACCTCTGCGCGGGGCCTGCCGCCAAAACGACATCCGTACGCGAATTCGGTTTCGGATCACGTGATTTAATAACAATAAATTATATAATATGTAGGTGACATTATGCCGTATATACGATTTATGACAATGTATACGCGCACCCGTATCACATCATTTGCATCTGGTCCGGCGACTGCGGGCGCGTACACATAACGATAATAATTATCGTCCACCGGCGTATTATAATAATTATTATCATCGTGAATGATGTATCGGTAAATCACGTAACGCGTCTACACCAGGCTGGGTATATATATATATATATATAAATAGGTTGCTGAACATATTATGTATAACAATATGTGTAGCGCTCGGTGATAATATCGGACGCGCATTATTCAAATGACATTCGGATTTCACGTGCACTCGTGTGTATAATCGGTCGGCGATCACCGAGAGAGAGAAAAAGTTCCGTTTACCGTTATCCGAAATTGAATATTACGCTCGTTATATACACATACTCGTACGCGCGCTTGCATATAATGTACCTCCCGCCTATATACATTTATGTATATAAGACGGAATTATATGTACATATTATAACGCTGGCGGTCGAGGAGCGGCGGCGGCGACAACGATATTGTATAGTCCGTCGTCTTATATATATATTATATATATATATATATAGTTTACCTGCTACCAACGTGTACAATACATATTATAATACAGCTTTATATACCACAATATGTACCCGTGCACCTGTCTATGTATACGGTACCTACGCGTAATACGCGTATTATACATATTATATATAGGTACCCGGTAGCCGACCAGATAACAAGCATTGTTGTTATTCATCCCATTGTGTGTGTGTGTGTGTGTGGCGAGTTGCGTCGTTGGACTTTTGCCCGTTCCGTATATTATTATAATTTTAATTATTAGTTATAAATTTATAATAACATCAACGTTTTTTGCTGAGGTCGGGCTTCGGGTAAAGTTTAACTATATACCTACCTACATCATATTATTATCATCGTCGCTGTAGTCACAGAGTTATTATTGTTAGTTACCTACCCATATATGTAACGTATATACATATATTATTTATATTATTATTAAAAATGATTGACCGAGATGAGGTGCTTTCACCGCGGAGGAGGTTTGGGTTCGTCTGCGTGGCTGCTCGCATGTGTTATAATGTAATATAAGGTACCTCTGCCGACTATTATTATATTATGTTATATTATTGTATATACTATGCATATTACAATAAGGAAAAGCGCGTGCGCGGGCAAAACACACGAACGGCGGCGTGTGCTCGAGATCGTGACGCCGCCGTCGCGTCGCCGGCGCGTGTGCTGCGAGTCGCGCATTTGGCGTGTTTGCGGAGACGCGAACGCGCGCGCGTCCGCTCGTCGTGTGTCTTAGCGTGAATTACACACGAACGCAGAGACTCGTGCTCTCACGACGGAGACCACTGACGCGCGTGCTGAGTGTGTGCAGATGTGTTGTCGTCCGCTATTATTATTATTATTATTATTATTATTATTATTATTATTATTTTTATAATCATAATCATAATCATCATATTATAATAATATATAGGTTATATAATAAGTACGAGCGATTTAGGTGCGGAGAAACGTCGTATAACCCGCGCCCCGCGATGACTGTCCGAATTGACGATGTTATATTATTGTAGTCACCGACAATATTTTCGTTGTCGATTCGAAATTCATTTTTAAACATCATTATAAGGCACCATAGGCACTTGGAATATCACAATATCCGCCAATCACATCGAGTCGAGTGGCGAAAAATGTTTATACCTACCATATTTTTTTACTACCAGGCTGGTTGAGATAATAATATGTGTGTTTTAAAAAAAAAAAATCGCTTGAGATGTAAAAATATTTAAATCTTTGGACTTTGGCGAAATGTTACAATTTAAATCTTGGAAAACTTCTATTTGTACAGACAATAATATATATCTGTAGTTTTTCGATCATTCACTGGCCAAATCCAAATGTCACTGATGACTCCGCAGAAATATAATAAGAAAGCTATATTTGAAACGATTAACATTTTTTATCACAACTGCAGGTATGCATGTTTTAAATTTTAATCAACAAGAATCATAAGCTAAATCATTATTTTAAATCCGTACGATCGATTCACTCCAAAATTGTTTTTGACAAGAGTTTCCAATGCGATTTCGTATACAATAATATTATTGTAATTATATTATTATTGCTATTATAATATTATAGTTCGATTAGTTCGAATATTTAAATCAGCGGCAATGCGTTTCGTGCTGCGATGTATTTGAATAGAGACAGACGGGCTTTATACGAGTGTAGGTTAAAGTACCTAGGTATATACAATCATATCTATACGCGTATCATTACACTTATTATTATCTATATGGTTAAAGAGTCGAATCGCACTTCAAGTATAATAATTATACGTCGAGATCAATATAAGAGGTGTTTAAAATAATGAATTTTCATAATAGGAACTTGTTCGTAAGTACGTGTATATGTTATATGTATACATATATATATATATACACACGCGCGCATATAATGTATAATAGCCACCAATGACCATAATATATAGTTAGCAGTTACGCATACAATTATTAGATTAATAGATCTGTTGCCGCATTGTAATGCTTATAATATGTGCCGTACATTATTCTACGATATGCGTATACCTACTTACAGCTCGTTATATAAAAGGAACGGCTGCAATGTGATATTCTCTTAATGGCTTTTTAATTTATTTAAATTTCATTAGCTGAGAGTTAGATTATAGTATTATACAGGTATATTGTGCTCGTATATGCGTGTACTGATCACTGTAAATATTATTCAATTACCGTTATTGTTTTTTGAACGATCCGCCGCTACATCGACAATTTAAATGGATTATGATTAATGTATAACATATCGCGAGTGCAGCAGATAATGTATTCAGCGTTACACAATATTGAATGCATCTTCTAAAAACGCCAAGTTGAATTGTCCATGTTTAGGACTGATACATCCGAAACAAAAATGTATATCTACCTACTTGAACGATTTGACTTAAATGTTTACAGAGAATTTTAGTCCTATATAAAGAACGGAACGAATAATCGCTTGTAAAAAATTGGATCGCGCGCCATATTCGTTGTTTCCTATGCGTATATATATATACGTAGGTAGGCATACGTATATTATTATATTCGCACTCGAAGCATGCCGGCAACTATTTGTGAGAGTGCAGAAATTATCTCTCATATAATAAAATACAATATATTATATAGCTGCAGCCGCAGTGCAGGCGGTGTAACAATAGTAGTAAATCCTGCAGGAGTTGAAACTGCCATAGAAGGATTAAACATTATATTCTTACACGAGTTTATTATACAGTTCTATTTCCATTAACACTATCGAGATGAGGGGTAGTGTTAGAAATTCCTCTAAACTATTTTAATCGTCCACGTCGTTTTATATTTGTTCGGCCACGCAATAATGACGACAACGATGTCGGAATTCGATGCCAGTTGTAGTAGTTGTTCGCCGTTACATAATTTCGTTGGAGCCGAAAAATTGCAATCATTTTTTTTTTTTTTTTTGTAAACGATTAGCGCTCTGTGGCAATCTCAAAAAAGGCATGTTGACGGCAAAAGTGACCCGACGTTTATTATTTGTGATGCTCTCATAGAATTTGAACAACTCGTTGACGATCAGAGCAAACGGATTTTTATTCGAGCGACTCGAGCAATAATTATTATTTTATTTTTTACTGGTAAAAAAATATTTCATAATTTATCATATTATTATTATTCTGTTTGGTCGCCGCCGCTGATAAACCTCTCGTTCCTGCTTATCGTGTACAAAATCGCTCGTAAAATACTTTAAGGACGAAAAAAATATCATGAACACACGTCATAATAATATAATATACGTACGCAGAGATGAGTGTGTGACACGCTGTATTATATGTGTAATAAAATCTCCCGCGATCTTGCGCTCTATGATTTATAACATTGTTAATCTACTTGTTATACTCGTAATCCACGTGTGCAGTATGGTGTATTACTACGATTACGGTGGCTAAAATTCAACGGGTCAACAATTATATTTTACCTGCAATTTCTCATATAATAATATTTAATTCGATATACGAAATCGTAGAACGATAAAATAATATACCACGTACCTAGGTATATCTATAATGATAATACACATAATAACATCATAATACGCCGTACACACCGCATCATGCATGATTTATTACACGTATTGCGAAGAAGACGAACGTGAACCTACCTATAAAGAATAAATATATAAGTATGCACAGTAAAACGTAGAAGTCATATAGAAGCTGTAGTAGTAGTAGTGTAGTTAGTAATATCTAACTTAACTGCGTACGTGTTGTAACCCGTTCGGGACTATTTTATATAGAGGGAACGATAACCACACTGTATAATAATAATGGTTATACGTACAGCGGTACTCGTTAATGATTATGCTGGCTACCTCTGTTGGGAGCTGTGCGTATACCTATACTCTCGTTTTCGGGAGGAAAGGAGGGAGCGTACACGCATATTATGCACAGGCATATCATAAGTATACCTACGCGCTATATTATGATAAAATAATAATATTAAGAAAAACAAAATGATAATGATAACGTAATAATAACTCGAAGGTGAACTGGGGTTAGTATTTATGAGCTGTGTGTGTGTATGTGTCCGTTCGTCTTCCCGCATCTGCTGCTCCATTTTAAGACCAATCAAGGTTGGCAGGTCGATCCTCAAATATTGTGTGCAGTATGACGTGTATAATAAAATATACCTTATAACATATATTATATGAACGCGATGTGTATGCTTTGGAAAACCGTCTCAAGGACGTATGCGGTGATATTGCAAGTATATATATTATATATATTATCCAATATTATTATTGTCAAGGTAATAGGTATTATGGTTTACCTACTGTATAATACTGTTATTACATATTAAAAAGCAAAGTATCGTTTACAACAAAACCTGCGACATCAAAGTATGTTAAATGAATCATCAATGATACAGCATCAGCATAGGAAGGAAAAAATATTTAAGAAATGTATTGTAAATCATCAATTTGAAAATTTGATAACGCGGTCAAGAAAGCCCTAAGGTATTTGCGCTCTGTACCTAAATCATAATATAAATAATATAATATACGACGTGGTGCATATTATTATATTGTTTATACGTCGTGCCTGCATCTGTACCTGTACAATGTATTCGACTGCCAATGCTACGTATATATCTACGTATTGGTTCTTATCAACGAATATGTGTATATAATATATATGGTATATATCATTATGTAGGTAACAATATGAACGACGAAATCGAGAGACCTGCAGGGGAAAGAAGAATATAATATAATATATAGGTTGATAAAAAAAAAAATCGCGAATATAAAAACAATGAGCATGCGCGCATGCATATATATATATATATATATAGGTATTTTATACCTACACCGCGGAGATACACGGAGAGATAATGTTCGAAGTTTTCACGGTCCGTCAAGCGTGGCGTAAGAAAAAAAATACGGTTATATATACGTTATAAATCCTTTCATCGTGCTTTCTCACTCGCCGCCGACGTATTTTCTATATATACACTGCAGTAGGTACCTATACACAATAATAATATACGCGCGTGATAGGTACTGTGCAGCCATAAATTGTGTACACTCTTGGACGGCGTGCTGCCGTGTCGACTTCTGTGATAGTATTGCTTTGCACACTGACCAAAATGCAAACAAAAAAAAAAAAAACAGAACAAAAACAAAACCGAAAACCAATTAATCGTTTAGAAAGTGATGAATTATTATTATTAAACGTGGCTCCGTTTAAAATAATAATAATAATACACCGTATACGCGCGCTCATGTGTATGTGTGTGTGTGAAAGACAACCGCACACACAATGATTTTCTTTTCGTCCGTATACATGACTGAGTGTGTAATATATATAACCACGTTAATTATTATTATTATAATCGTCGCAGAGCTCGATCGCGTGCAATCGACCAAAACGATTTCGCGGTTATACACACACGCATCAGAGATATACTATAGGTACGTATACGTACACGTCGTAGATCTCGGCCGCTTCAGAAATTACGATCGAACAATCGTAAGCACGATAATATAATATAATAGCATTTCATATTATATATCGTCCGATACGATTATTTTTCGATATTATTGCGGTGTGCATCAGGTCCCGGGTGAGTGCAACTTATGAAGAATAAAAACCAGTGGGGTTAGATGTCGTCACTTGGAAAAAAAATAATTATAAAATCACGTCATATCGTTTTGAACGGCAGATAGGACGTATAGACTGGTACGAAAATATACACAATTATAATAAAAGTGTGATATTACTTTATCATGATATATATAACATATCCGTATACATTATTATAATATTATACTATATTATACTATTACATGTTATACTGGAGACCGTCCTCGATCGAGTTTTAACTGCATAACGAGTTCGAAACTTATTTGCTGCTGAATAAGAGATTTCGCCCGGCCGCAACGAGTATCGCTTTTACCGCATGCTTAAAAACCAGTGCTACTATATTATAATATTATACTCGTCGTACCTATGTGTATACGTTATTAAAATATTGTGAGGACTCTAACAGCGGCGTTACAATTCTAATTGCGTTATTAATATGTCCACGTTGATGATTATACACCAGCGACGTTGTATAATAAGTTATAATAACGAACTGCAGGGACACGCCAACGCGTCACTCTATATACGTAATTATTATCATAACCACTCGATCTCATGCCAACCGACTACGGAATAATAACATATTATCTACGAATAGAAGCAAATCGGTTGGCTCTTATTAATTATACATACACCTGCAGAACAACGCCAGTCTGAAGGTTAATCGATACTCAACGGCGGATATCGATGTACCGTAGCATATTATATCATCACAATATTATTATTACGAAGTATCACAAATTAGATCCTACTGCAGATTATTATAATATCACTGTGGAATGTCATTTTTGTAACTGGCGAGGAGACAGGCACTAAAATAAAGAGCCTGTATTATTTATTATATTCTTACATATAGGTACCTACATGTACCTATTATGTATATACATATACATATACCTACTTCTTTTAGGGTGCGTACTTATTATCTAACTAAACAACATTAATTATATTTTATACTTAACTTAAATATTATAATAAATTGATTTAAATTATCCTTAAAACAAAGGTTTACCAACGAAATAATGTATTAAACCCCATGCATGCATGGATTTTGTTTCGAAAATGTAAATTTACGTTTTTTTGGACACCGGAAGATTAACTTTCCATAGCCATCATGGCCTATATTTTAACTAACAAAAGTACTGATTTCCAACCAATCACACGGTCACTCGCCCATAAACATTTTTATGGAAACAGTCCCTTTATACAGATAGTTAAGCGTACCCGGCCAAAAAAACTATGAATCAGGCCATAGTTGCAATATAGGCACAGCACGTTGTACTGTTATAATAATATGTTATGACCATAATCATATTATGTGCAGCGTTGCAACTGCTGCAGCCGCTGTATATATCGGCTATATCTTCAGCTGTATAGAAAGAGTTCAGCCGAGCTTTTTAAAGAGTCTCTGAGTGGGTGACATTACATGTATAGTAGGCGCAATATAGTTGTACAATCACGCCAGTGCACCGTGATAACCTGTTAGACTCGACAACACACTCATTGTTGTGAGAATGGCGTGTATTCACACTTTCCATCTGTAGGTAATAATAATAGAATTGCTCTACATGATGTTACTCCGTATATTATAAATGTATCTATCGGAGTATCAGACACTGTATCAAATAAATATACATATATATTTAATAAAACAGCGCGTTATATACCTATACATTTACATACAATATATACATAATATATATATATATATATATATATTTATAGGTACACCAAACATTCGATACGTGTATGAGACAATAATTATTTATATTTTACACGCGTGTTAAACAAACATAAGCATAATTATATGTGAAGAAAAAAACTGGTTGTGCTCGACGACAATTTATTATGTATACGCGTTAGATCGTGGGACAAGTGCCGCCGCAGTGTATTTCGCTTAAAATATTATTTTATTAAATTTTTCATGGGCACGGTATACTGTATAATATTATAATATTTTGAGATAATTACGCGTCGTCTGCTGAGATAACTATAGATATAGATCGGAAGAGTTCGCATGAACTCGGTTCGCGCGCTCTGGAGGAACAGCAATAAAGAAAATAAATAACGGAAAATGGCCGAGATAATTATTATAATTATTGATACACGACTTTCAGAGATGGATCAGATCGTGTGTTTTTATGATGTTACTCATAACGAGAAAATATGATCATACCGATCCCGATAATCTGGAAATGCATCGTTCAGCTGAAGTCTCAGTGCACTTTAACATTATGAGCTGATATCATTTTTATTACCTCCAGTCGTAATATTATTAACATACGCTGGACATACTTGAAAGTTATTATTATATGTGAGCATGTGGTCAAGGCGTGTTTAGGAATTTTCTAGGTGGAGCACGGCAGCAGATGAGGAACGGGATTTAACCGAAGAGCAACGATGATAGGTACAATATTGTTGATTGGTTAATGTTATTATTTACTATAAATTCGTAATGTTTAAAAGTAGGTTTTGGTATGAAAATAGTATTATAAACACTAAAGACGCTCGATCGCTGAGGGCCAGACCGAAATATCCTGCATGCGGCACAGCACTCTAACACTGCAGCACCGTGTTGGTGCAATGCACGTGGATGGATAAGTTGCCTACTGTTACATAGTAGGTAATGTATAAAGGTATAACGTATGTTTGTATACGATAATGTTTATTATATTGTACGTGGTACACCTCGTGTTAATTAACACCCGAGAATGCAGTGACCTACGACGACAGGCCACCAATCCGGTCGCGTCTGGTTCGAGGAGATCGTGTACTGTACTTTTTTTAAATTATATTATTAAAATAATAGCGTACGCACGTATAATAATAATAATAATAATTATTATTATACGTAATTATATAATTCGCTCTTATTACTATACGGGATCGTAACTGTGCTGCTGCAGCACGTAGTATAAACGTAACGATATGCGACAGTGTGCATGCACAGTGGGAGAATCGCATTATAAGGAATAAAAAAAAACGGAGATTTTTTTTATTTTACTCGAATTACCGCTATAAATCTCTGACGGACCTTGTTAGGACGAGATATTGTCGTCGTCGTTTTTGTAACCATACACTGCAGCATATGTGGACGACGCATGAATACGACTTTAGCCTCGGTCAACCTTCCGCAGCAGCTGAAATTTTAGTTCATTTCGACGGCATCCGTGCCCAAAAACTGAGCAACAACCACGAATCTCGTCGAACGAAAGACCAAATGACTGTAAATAAAAGCGATGATAATTTTTTTTTTTTGCTTTTTACACATCTCTCGGAAAATTGTCACGTGACTATCTCACATGATGATGATATATTACAAACTATATATATAATATACGCGTGTACGGAGGTTTTCAAATCGTTATAATCGTACAGTATTGTAGACAATTTTATAAAGGTACTCGCGGTAAATGACGGTAAACTATACCGGCAGAAGAAGCGCACTTGAATGTGTAAAACGCAGATTTGTTGTTTGCATAGTTTATATTATAATAAATTATATTATAGTAGGCGTTGGCTAATGAAATAAATTACGCGAGCGGTCGCGCCAACAAAACGGATACGGAGGCACGTACGTCGAGCGTATAATAAATAGATTTGGCGGCGGCAGTGTAAAATAAAACATTTTATTTTATGCGCAAGTATGCGAAAAAAAAATATTAATAATGAGAAATGGTCTCGAGCACCGTAATTATAATACATCGTCTCTGCTCGTCTTGTGCATGATTATGTTAGTCATCTGTATAGCCACCCGCAGCGTCGCCGGTCCATCCGTCGGTCGGTTGCGTTTAATATTAATAATAATAGTAAAAAAAATTATTATTATCGTGGTCATCGTATTCTTTTTCTATCACAACGACAACGCTCCCGTCCGGTTTAATTAATTCAAAACATATAAACAAAATAAATAGGTATATATACACGCGTCGTCGTATATTCTCGAAGTCGTTTTGATTTCGCGTTTAATCGCCACCGCAATTTTATTATTATGATTATTATAAATACATATCGACTGGATTCGTATATCGTTACGGACGAAATGCGATCGATCGGCCGGTCGGTGGTTACCTACTCGGATCATATATAATATTAAAATATCAGATTATTAAGTTATACGCGTTTTTTATTCGAACCAAATATTATAATATTATGATAATATAAAGAGGTCGGACAGTTTTATATGTCGGTTTTTTGTTCGACGCAAACGACCCTGTGTGAATACTATATTAATAATATTGTAATGCTTTAACGGGGACGGGACAAAAGTGGCTTTCGACGAACCTCTCCAGCATCCGTGTGTCACAACCGGGATAATTACCAAATTTTATGATAATAATGAAGATTATATAATATATACAAAATGACGAGCAAATCACATCATGTTAATTATACGTATATCTGAACGTGTATCTATAGTACCTATAAAATGATAATAACTGTCGACGAGACTGAGGAAACTCGTGTTTATTGTCGACGAGGAACGGAAAACAAACACACGATTATACGAAACAACGACAACAACGATGGCCATCACGTCTCGCTATAAGTAACCCCGTAAAAAAATCAACGGGAGATTTTTACTGAAAAACAACAGCAACAACACGATGCACTTATTAGAACGACGAACACATAATTTAACGTAATACAATAATAATAATTACGATGATAATAATAATAACAATATTAGGTATTATATTATGTGTACACCTCAAAAACCCGTTTGACGTATGTAAATGCGTATCCTCACGTTCACGAATCTATAATATTGTAATGTAAGTCGTTTTATACATTTATAAAAATATTATATAATAATAATCATCGTTAATCCCGCGCCGGCGATTGATCAATTCGTGCCGGAAACATCGAATGTTAAAATATACCTAATATCAGGTGCCCATTAGCTGCAGAGCGTTGCAAAAAAAAAAAAAAAAAAATAGTATCGATTGCATAATAAAATATAATGTATTTAGTATCACGATAACGCCCGACGGTCATCGCCTCCGGGAATAATATACTGCTGGCCGATGCGATGACCCTGCCGGTCGGTGGGCATTTAAAAAAAAAAGTTTTCGTATGCAAGTCGCACTCGTATATTATATATTTATATAATGTTATAATCTGTGCTGATGCACGAAAATCTTCTCGTCGTATAGTCAGCGGGTATGCTAAAATATATATGTAACGTTAAAGTACACTGTGCTATTTCTTAAGATTAACGACGCCTCGTCATCATAGAACCCCGGTCGCTCTAAAAACGTCACTGCTACGTCAAAAACATATAATACTAGCACTATAATAACAATATTACGTATTATTATAATGGGACGTCGAATTTCGGATCGTGAAATTTGTCTGAAAAAATTCCGCCTTAGAGGAAGACTACCGCAGTGCGTATACCTTATACTACATCGATTCGATTCGCATTCTGACACATTGACGACGCTGCACGGCTGCAGATTCTCGGAACTGGTTTCAGCTGAATCGTACGCACATTACACTATAATAATATATATTATTATAATCGAAATATTTACTCAACCCTTATTATGTATACGACAACTCGATATTATAATTTATAATAATGTATACTGTGTTGTATAGTAGAAACATTAACTACAGTATGGATTTATAATACCATCATATAGGCAGCTACAATTTATATACGTGGAGTAATCATATATTGTAATATATTATATTATTATAATATCAATGTGGTGTGAAATTCAGGAATATATTATTATTATCGTTTATATGCAGTCGTTAAGTCGTCGGGGAGTTAATCTCGCATTAAGAAGAAACCACCTCCGAACCTCTCTCGGAGTAGGTATAGTCTTCGTTGGATTTCATCACAATGTATTATCGATGTAAAAATCAACTTAATATATATGTATGCATACTTGTTTGAAAAAAAAATCGCGCAAGTGGCAAAAGTCATATAATATATTATATTGTTATTTATCCTCTAGCGGGCTTCCATCATCATTATTTAGCGCCGTCGCCTTTTTCCCCTGCACCGCTTCTTAGCGGGCCGCGACAAGTTTACGCGCAATAAATATGTACGACTAGAAAAAAACAGTAAAGGATAAAAATATGGAGAAGAAAAAAATAAGAAGGGAAAAATCGATCGTCACACCAATTATATAGACGACTCTGCGCGAGGAAAAATGAAAGTATGTGCATGACGGTCTGTATTAATATTATTATTATTATGCAGCGACTGGCGACTATATTATAATATATATAGTATATGCGCCTATTAGGTACGTGCCGCGTACTCTGAGAGCAATCCCATAAGATACAATAATGCAGTAGGAATATACGTGTGGCAACGTCTGAAGTGTAAGCTCGCTATAGTGTGATGGACCGGCGGCGGACTCGACAATATAATATATTATATATGTAACGCTTCGGCGGTGAACTCGTCCGGCGGATTCCAATTCGCGTAAATTATTGTGTGCTCGCGTGTGCAACGCCTCCGTATGGTCTCCGCGCGTTACCATAATAATATAACTTATATAGAAATGAGATGGCCGCGACTATAGGCCCTCCGGGGCGGTCGAGATCCGTCTGGGGAGGAGGTGCAGTGCGGAAATTTCGAATTCCGCGAACGCGCCACGCGGCTATTTACGGAGCTATTTATTATTATCGTATTTGCGAGGATACGTCGTGCTATATTATACTATAAGTGTATATGTGGTCAATCGTAGTTTATAATATATTATATAGGCAGGTTGGTAGGTATGATATTGTATAATATATTATAATGTGCATTATCGCAGTGTTTTCGATTTTCGAATTTTTTCGCGCGAGAGAACTGCTATAACGCACTTAACCGCGTCCGTCTCCTGTTCGATCGCAATGAAGGGTCATCGACAAATATCAAGCATCATATTATTATCCTCGTCGTTCCAATTATGCGTAAACTGTCATTTTAATCTGCGCCATCGCCAGACGCATCATTTTAACTACCTCTACCTATATATCATAATTCGCAGCCGCATGTCAGTATTGCATGAATAATACATACCGTGGTATATCATTGTCCACGTATATTATTATAACGCAGAGTATAATAATTAATCGTACCCAAATTATTCCAGTGATATTAAATAGTGCTTGACTTTTGATTTCAAACGAGTTTTTGCGGTGTAATTATATAAAATTATATAAAGCGCGAAACTAATAGAAGTATAATATGATAATTTACTTACCTTTCTCACCAATTTCGTTTACCCTAATTACTTTGTCTTTGAATTTTAATACTGCATCGCACACTATTGAAGGTGGTAGTGCAGGTTTTCGGCCAACCATTTTAATATTATAATATAACAAAAATTAATTTATTATAAAATTACACTAAAGAAATATAAAAATGCACACTGCAGATCGTAAAACAATTTCTGTCGACTGTCATGGGTCGCAATAACAATTACAAATGAAATGAAATGAATAATATCTATTGAAAATGTATAATTAGAACTAATATTGATGAAAAGACGCGCTAAATAATATAATATGGTCATGATACTATCATGAAATATATATACGTACAACAAAACATACTATTTTGTATTATAGGGAATTAAAAATAATTTTGTATGGGTAATAATATGTTTATAAATAAGTCGACAAGACGACAAACTTGTAAAGTAATACGTGTCTGTAATTTGTTGTTTTGTATTTTCATAATAATACAAATGTATTACTATTATTAAAATTTATAGCAATTATAGGAGTAGTATTGATACGTTATAATATTATGCGAACATATTATGGAAAATTCCGGTGTACTATAAAAGCGTCGATTACATTGAGCGAGTTTACAAGCTGATAGTTGGCTATTTAAGAAGCGGACTAGTCGGCTAGTGCGATTGTAATGATTACACGCAAAACGTGTACTACTCGCTCAGTAGCCAACTAGCTAGCGAGTAAAAACCACGTGTACTACCCCGAGGCGGTTTGCCGTTGTGAATATTAGGTACCTACGTTTTAATTAAACTAATATTACGATTTTTAATCGACATTTCTGCTTGTAACTACTGTTAAAATGAAGTGGAACACAAGTAATATTATACAATTTCTTAATGTGTACCAACAGTACCATTTGTTATGGAATATAAAAGATAAAGACTATTGCAACACAAAATTAAAAAATGAAATTTTCCAACGTTTTTATAATGAACTTAATGAAAATCAGTTAATTGGAGAAATGGATGTAAAGCAATTGAAGGCTAGAATCAAATCCATTAAAGATGTGTACAGACAAGAACTACACAAAATTGAAAAAAGCAAGAAAAGTGGAAGTGGTACCGAAGAAGTTTATTCACCAAAGCTTGCTTGGTTTAACGAAGCAAATTATTTGTCAGAGGTTTTGAGTACAAGAAATAGCAAATCAAATTTGGTGAGTAAAAATTTTTATTTTTAATGAATATTTAGGTATTTATAAATTAATAATAATTAACAGATCATTTTATATTTATTATTTAAATTGTTATTCCAACTTTCTCCCACTGCCACTGACGACGGTTTCTTTCATTTCGACCGTGCATATATATATATCATAATATTGTATCTAATGCAGCGGTTCTCAACCTTTTCATAGTCACGTACCACCTACACAATTTGAAAATTTTTACGTACCACCTGACCATTTTTTTGCTTATTAATAATGTATCGTTTATGTTAAATTTATAGAATTTTGTTAATAAATTAATTTTTTATAAAGGTAGATTTTCTTCACGTACCTACCACCAATGAGCTTTCCGCGTACCACAGGTTGAGAACCACTGATCTAATGCCATGATTTGTAACGTTTTCGCACGTACATTTCTTGGCATTATATGGGTTTATACTATATTATACTCATCGCGCAACAATAGTAATAATAAACGGGAAGATGACGATATGATTTCGAAAACGCGGCAGCAGCGCAGTTAATACGCGTGTACAGTGTGCCTACATAATAACATATAAATAGTATACAAGTGATGCGCACCACAACAGTGTCGGCGGCGTTGGATGAGACGCGAGACTACGTTGTGTTGTGTGGATGGTACTGGTGAGGCGGAGGGGAAGGGGAGGTGTAGGCGAGACGGACGAGGAAAAAAAAACTAAAAAGCGATCGGTAATGTACGCCACCGAATGGTCTCATTAAGACGAATAGAATTTAAATTGCCAACCGAGAGTGGTGATGACCATTAGGACGGGGATTGTTGTCTTGGAGTGTATATGCCTATACGTATAATAATATAATATTTGTTGTACATAATACATGTGCGTATATATAGGTATATTATGTTGGCAGATATACACCTCCACGGGCATAAAACCGTGTTCTTTTCGTTTTGTTTGGTCTTGTACCTACCGGATAGGTATATAATATTATATACACGACACACGTGCACTTTACTTGGCCGCACAGCTTTATAGTAGTCGGCGCAAAAAGGTCATCCGTGGCAGCTGACAAGAGCACAGTGCCTATAAATATATATATATAATATAATGTGTGAACGTGTAGTACAGAGAGGGCGACGCTCGATGACCGGTGGGTGGTGAGGAGGGAATAGTGCGGAGGAGTACATATACACATAATAATATTATACGTGTGGTAGGAGGTCTATATATCAACGGGCGACTGACAGCGCCGCACATACCGGAGATTGATGGCATATCGCCGCGGCCACGAGAACCGTTCATTCACAACTCACCGATCATCCATCCCACGATGACTTCGGTAATGATTTTAATAATCATAATAATAATAATTATTATTATCATTATTATTATTATTGTTGTCATCACTATGGCCATCATTTTAGTCGAAGTCGTGCGATGATGTCAATCAGTATCCTGGTCACACCATTGAGGATTAAATGAAAACGTAGAGAAATTGTTAATTGTTATCAAGACATTTTAAATTTAATAAAAATATAAAGAAGAAAACAGATTTATGTACATTAATTTAAAAATATATGCAAGTAAAAAATATTGATTAAAAATGTTAACACACGATTATTTTGATAAAAAAAAAAAAAAAAATACAATTAGATAATAGTGTATTTACGTAGAAAAATAAGAATTATAGTTTACTAGGCATTCAGGAATTAATAATAAAATTTTAATATACAAAATAAGCATCGTTTATAAATTATTCTAAAAAATATCTACCAAGTGTATCAACAATATGTATATTATGCAAAAGTGGTCATATTGCAAACTTATGTATGCATTGAGAAGCCTCCAAGCAAAATAGTGTTTTGGATTAGTGCCTACTGCAGATAACTGGTTCGAAAATAAATTATCGACTTTCTTTTTTAATTAACCTTTGATGATAATATTTTTGTTGTGAGTAAGTGTAACATAATATTATGTTCTCCTATTTTATTACACAGATATAATGCCACACGGTATACGGGACATCAATCACTATATGTACTTATATATTAAATTCAGCGTAGGTACAAAAAAAATACCAAATTTATTGCCACAATTAAAAATATATTAAAAATCAAATATAATTAACCTCTGTAAATGAATTCACCGAATTTAAAAAAGCGTTTAGTCAAATAATTCGCTTTTTAAAAATAAATCCATGAAAATAAGCTCTGGGTGGATAACATAACGCAATCAATAAATATACGGAAAAACTCGAAAATAATTTTTAAAACAAAATTTTGTATTTCAATTCTCAGTAGTTTATATATATAATAATATGCTAATCTAACCTACTATGGACAGCAATAATCTGCTGTAAATAGTTAATGCAATCGAAGTACCTAAGCTTATTTACATTTTACAATATGAATATTATTACATATTTTATAATGTGTATTTTTTGAAATCATGAAATTCCAAAAGATTTTCTGAAGGTATCTCTCGTGCGTTCGTAATCTACTAGTGCACATATAGTATATAATTTCGATCGATATAATATCAATCTACATCGCCGTCGATCTTTGAACGGTATATTATACGAGTAGGCCGGTATATACACGGGAAATCGTCGCTGTCGTCGTCGTATACACCACGTGACCTGAATGATGTAGTTTTGATCTACAACCATTCTACATGTATATATATATATATATATATATAAGAAGCGGGTACGTATTATATATACAAATACATATAATATATGACCGTTTCTCTTTCTCCTTTTAGCCGACGACTGTAGGTATATAATACGCGATATACACAGCACAGCATATACAGTGCACTGCAGCTTTCGTCTATATTTAATATTAAATGATGACATTATACATATATATATATATATATATATATATAGTATAACAACGCCCACGTGATGGGGTAAGATAAAAAAAAATCAAATTAAATGGTATAATCTCGTACAGTTTTTTTTTTCAATCGGAATGATACTCGTGGTTTCTGTCACTCGAGGCGGCGGCGCGTTCACAAGAAGATTGCGATAGCAAATATATATACTCAATAATATCATACACAAACGTAATGAAAATCTCCGATCGATCGGAAGCCCCGGCGGTTGTGGGTGAATCCTCTGTATCGGTGGCGGCAAATACGCATATATATATACAAACAAATATAATATGTCCGTGCACGGACGATGCAACCGGATTCTGCTGCAGCAATAAATCGTAAACGCGCCGGATGGATCGTGGGCGAAAATCATACATTTTAATATCGGGCGACGGCGGTAGACCCGGGTATTATTATTATTATTATTAATATGGAAAAACAAAACAGTTGTTATTTAGAAGTAATACGATATGTAAATGGCATGTCGAACAGATTCATTGTGCAGCGGGTCGTAAATTTCTCGTTTCTCCTCACCGCCGTCGTCCTACAGTTGCAGCAGCAGAGACCCATCTGAATTAAAATAAAATGTATATTATAAACCGATTCATACATATATTTTACTAGAATCTATATGATATATAACATGTAGGGCATATAGCCATTATGCTTATAATACGCGTCTAATATAATAATTTTATATTATTATGCATATATAGGTTTTCGTTTTCGGAAGAATCCGGGTTTTCGGAACCCCGAAGGCGAGTCGGTCGTTTATACGAGTATTATATCGCGATAGATTCGGCGATTGCTCGCGAGCGATGACTCTCCGATATGATTTACGATTTTCAGCGAGTGTTTCTCCGCCAACGCCGAGCTCTAAATAGGCACAGCAGCCCGCGGACAATATAGTCGTAATAGGTATTTAGGTGTATGTTAGGCGAGTGAGATTACAATAATATAATATCGTATACACTTTGTCGTATCAAAGACACTCGATCATAATAACTATATACGTATATACCGTAAACTATACGCGCAGTAGAGGTGGAATTAGCATGTTATTTTAAGACGTATTTGGTCTATATAGGTAATAAATTATAACGATGTTTTCCTTGGGTGGAAACTATATTAGCGTACAATATATCATAGAGTATAATAGTTGATTTTTTTCCTCACAGAAATTTTACCGAAATTTATAGACATAAATTTAAACGTTATGCTAAATTTACGTGTGTCTAAGAAGTCAAAAATACACAATGCCCAGTTATATAGACGATTTATTATTATCGTATTATAATTTAGTGAAACAGTACCATATTATGCGAATGTAATGGCAATATAATATTCTCTTTCCTCCTTGTGCTTATATTATGATGTTATGTTATATTGGTTGTTATGACACGTATGCGTGCTAATGAAATACATATATCTCGAAAGATGAAAAATAAATACGTGCTTGTGCAGCGGATATATTAATATATATAAATCAATATATATATATATATATATAGGTAGGTAAGTATCGTTTTTACACGTTGCCGTAGTAAAATGTGTACAGCTTATGGCCAATATGCAATCCATTACGATTTAATAATATATCCGTATCGTACTACGCAGCGGAGGAACGGCGGCCAGCTGTCGAATCCGCTCCCAGGTCCGCTACGGTAATAACTTTTAACAACACTTCTTTTTTTTTTTGCCTACCGACGGTCTCGACGCGTGCGTGCCTCCATAGAGTCCATACGTCGTACATATATATATAATATATATAATACTGTACGACCATACGTCACGAGTGTACGGGAAACGAGTATTTTTATGGTTCACGATCTTTTCATCTCATCGAAACCACTCCGCGAACGAAAGAGTGTAAATACTATAAGTATATGTATAATATATTGATGATGTGCTTATGATACGAGCATGTGAATGCGCCATGTTCGTATATTAACGTATTATTAAATATATTTGAATACATAACTATTACATATTAAATACGTTTATGAACAGGACTATACATTTACCTTAATAAATGTTCTAAGTACATCAAAAACCATGCAAGATAGACTACAATTAAAGTTATAAAAATACTTTTTTGTTTTAATTTCGACAACATCTCCGTAAAATATTTTAAATGTGTCTTTGTTATATAATAATACGCGTTTGTTGTTGAAACAAACATAAAACCAAAATAAATGACAAGACTCTAAAAATAACGGTCCAAAAATCTATCAATATCTCGAAATATGCCTAAACAAAAATATGGACTAAAAGAGTGTTTAATGCATTAATTTGGAATTTAAATTTCTAAAACCGTATTTCCCATGTGAAGTTGTGTACTTGCTTTCCGTTTTCGCCTTGGAACATTTCGAAATAGATATATAGCAGCGGAGGTGACCGTTTTCGTTCTTACAGCGATATTTTATTATTGTCGTCATCATTATTATTATTATATTATAAGACCGAATGCATTTTATACCAAATTCAGAAAAGAAAGTTATACACGTGGTGCACAACGTACGTGGTCTGACGTGAGGCGGGTACGTGATCGCGAAAAAAATACAAAAACCGAACGTCGCGACGTCTTCCAGTTTTCATTAGGTATATTGTAATGTATTATTGCCGGGGTCAGAAATTAAGCAGATTTCGACACTCACTCAACCGTGAAGTGTGACGAAAACCGAAATTATTGCCCGTTGCGAAGATCTAAACGCATAATATATAATATCTATTGACTATCATAACACTGACCTAATATCTATATCAGAATACCGATGCCGAGGTTCTCAGTTTCTCACCGATATCGACCGCGTTATCTGTGTACATAAGGTAGCGGGTAAACGACTGAGTACCGGCCACTTCTACAACGGTCGCAAGTGTATAATAATAAATTAATTACAATAATAGTAATAAAACGTTCTAGTTCCCAATGTTTATGCGAATATATAAAGAACAATGATACGGCGAGTCTCGTGTATATGACGTATAGGTATATAATAACGAGATGCAATATAATCGTCTCGGTTGTTTATTATTACGTAACATCGGCGAGAAAAAAATCCGTCGGCAGTTTATTATATTATTATTATAAAAATACTCATATTATCCACAGGTATATATATATATATATATATATTATGGTGGTACAGTATCGAGAGTATATTATACAGATGTAATAATTATTATTGCGCGAGTAACGATCGCCACCGCGTGTATAAATACGGTGTTCATCATCTCGTAAAGTACATTATGTTATTGTGTCGTACTTGTATAAATGTATAGTATATACATATAATAAATTATATTGTGTATAATGCGATCGTATTATTGCGCGACGCGACCAGTAAAATAATAACGAACTCAGAGCACGTGCGCGACGGTGTACGATAGGCAATAATAATAGTAATAGTATTGTCCGACAACAATGCCGCGCTACGTATAGGTATTACACAGACGACCGGGTAGCAGCACCTGTAGAATTACAGTTGTGCAAGTGCAACGCGAACCCGAGCGATTATTATATAGGTATTTTTTTTCTTCCTTTCGATTTTCGGTCATTGCCGAATCATATTTTTATCATTTGTAACAACGTTATGATATTGCGGAGCTGCTTGGAAATAGCTGTATAATGCTGTAGGTACCGACGACTCGTAAACAATTCAAATTTTACGTCGAATGGCCCAATTTTTCGAAAAATTTTCTGCGTAATTTGAGCGTTTTTACGCTAGCGGATTTTTCGTATTTATAAATGATATAAGCATCCGTTACCACTTTTGACGTTGGTAAAATATTTGGCATATTCAAACCATCAATGATCCCGGACCCGACTTCAACAAACTCAAATTAGGGATAAGCAAACGATGTAATAATCATTCGAGATATTATTATAATCCAAGTTGTTTAAATATAAAATTTAAACAATCACTGATTCCCAATAGGTACATTGTATTTCGAAAAATAACAGTACCTACCTACAGTAAATAATTAACGTTATATTTTCGCTTTACCGCAATGGTATAATATTTTAATATTATGTATTATGCATCGATTACCGATAACCTAACCTAACCTATACTTATAGTTTTATCGGAAAGTTTCAACTTTTGAATTTATTTCGTTTTCAGTCTTTGCTGATATGACGTACGTTCCCTGTACCTATAATACATACTACAAGACGTAATATATTACGCTTATTACACTTTATTCGTTTCACCCACACATGTATGTTTTTTTTTTTTTTTTATCACAGCGTCATAATATTATTATATGTGCAACCGCACATTACTGATCGATTATTATTTAGTAGCAAATCGTGGGTCGAGTATAATCAATAATTATATACATATATAATATATAATATGATATATCATTCGAATTTATAAATGAGCATGGAACGATTATATAACGATATAACGAGAATTTCGTCGGATCATAATATATAGATATTGCATTAATACGTTGTGAAGTAAGTAGGTAGTATATTGGTAGTAGGTAGGTACCTGTATCTATAATAATATACGATATTATATTTGTTTTAATGATATATATTTGAATATTTCGAATGTAACACTCGCTCGGAGACATAAATATATTATGCGTTAAGAGTCGATAATAATAATCAACATAAAACATCGTTGATGGAAAAAAAAATTATAATGTACGCTCAGTATCATGCAACAATGTATCGATTTCTTCTGTTCTATGCAACAATTGACGATTTAATTATCTTGGGAAAAATTACATCTTAAAGCATGAATATAACTTCCTGTATTTTCTATAAAGAGTATCGATCTCTAAGAATAAAATATATGACAATAAAACAATAATGATATTTATACAAACTAGGGCAAAAAAAATAAACAATTGTTTATCACTATTAACTGCGATTCAGTACCTAACATAATACAAGACAATGAAAAATGTATTGTTATTTTTTATTGCGCGTAAAAGGTGTCTTTATCACCCATACCTACAAGTATAATAGATACTTAATGTCTAGAGATAACAGGATTAAATTATCTACTAAAAAAAAAAAAAACGGGACAAAGGTACTCAGTGTTCAAAAACGGAACAGTCCTTTTTTAAAGGTATCGTATATTATACACAAAATGTTACGCTGTATCTGTCTGGTGACTGGTAAATTATATTCACATGGTATTATGTGTAATAATTGTGTGCATCAAAATACTCCGGATAAAACTTATACAAGAAGATAATTATCTATGTGTGCAGCCTTTTACTATAACCATTATATTATTATTATGCGACTTCAAACAATTAATGTATTGCACCGCGGTCTAAGCATATTATAATTACGCGTAATAGCAAGCGTTTTGCCATTAACAAGCGTATTCGCCGCGAAAAATCATAAAACGCTCCATCATCACTGCAGCGATTGTTGAATTTTGAGATTTCATTTACTTGAAACGTGCCATATACTATTATAATATATAATCGTCTGCAAGTCGCACGCATGCATGCATCGTCTGGGCGTGATTTCCAATCGCGTCTCGACGATCGTCGGGCAATTATTATTATTATCATTATTATTATAAAAACGTTCGTACGACAAATAAATAATGTATATTTTACCATTATGTATACGAATATACTGCGATGTGCGGTGATTGCGCGGTCTGATTTAACGAGACGTAGATCGATCGATCGATCGACTTGTTATAGATCTCGTCCTGGCCAATTGCTGCAGGGGAGCGATTCCGGATTCGCGGAGTCACCGTGGTCTAGTTTTCGTCGGGATTCGCCAAAAAACGCGCGTGTACAATATATAATACACTGCAGGTTATACGTGTGCGGTGGGTACTTAGGATTTTGTCGTGGATTATATTATTATTATTATTATATATAAAGGTTTTTATTTTTTTATCGGCCGAAACCGATTTGGAAATGCGATAAACGGGTTTCGTCGCGGGGTGCTCGTTAGCGAAAAGTCCGCGCGGTGTACGACGTGAAAAAAATAAAAACGCCAAAACGAAAATTGCGATCCGCATTCAGACGGGCGGCGAACGGGGAAAAAAAAATAACAAATAACGTTACATAATTGGAAGTTTCTTCCACAATAATAATAATAAATGTATAATAATATATATATATATTATACTTAATACACGTCAAGAGATAATCGGAGCGACGACAAGTAGTTATTTTTATTTTTTTTTATTCTTCTCCTCCTCCTTCGTCCCCGTCAAACTTGGTGAATTTAATAATATCACACAGCACATGTAACTACCTCTGTTAAAGTACATACCATATGTACCTGAGACACGACGACAACTACTGCGACGACGTTTGTGTACTTTTAAACACGACATGTGATAATTCTCGGACGGGCTACCGGGTTTACACGGACCAAATTTTTGCGCCGCTCCTCGTTAAAATTGCAGTTGGTCTCGTCGTCGCATAGTTCGTCCAGACGGCAATTACAGACGCGTTTGTGTATGTGTGTGTGCGTTTGTATGTGTGTTGCTGTAAGTGCATCGGGCGGCCACATTGCGTCACGTTGTGAGCGGTGAATTTATTTAACCGTTTTAAATTGTACGTACGCACGCATGACGTTCCACCCCCTTCAGCGTTTTTGGTTTTTCCAATCAGAAAGACCGAATAAGATGTATCAACTTTTAGACTGATAACGACGACACACCGATAACGATAATAATATTATGACGCACGTCACCTTAAGAACATCAGCTATCTATAGAATTATGTATATAATAAGTCATAGAGATTGGTAGGTTAGGTTTTGTGTTTCATCTTCTTGTCAAACGTTCCAAATAGTGCGTTATTATTAATTCTGTTTATTTAAATCGCGTTATTTTATAGAAGAAATACGTTAAACTAAGACTTTAAAAACAAAACTAATTAGTATAGTTATAATTATACGTTTCGAACAAGCATATATTATTAAAATTTGCATGTATCACATTGTAACTTTAAAAATTTTCGTAACCGTTCTAATCTGACTCCTATGCTATAATATGATGATAATATTATTTGAGGTACATAATTATTTAGGCTAAGGTTTATATAGTAAATTACTAAACAATAGCGATTTGCGTTATTTTCAATAATTGGTTAGTTTAAAAATATGTTGTGTTCCCTATATTTATGTTGTAACGATTTAGAGAATTTCGGTATCTCAAAATGTAGAATTAAAAATGTATCACTATTTTCACACAGCCATTTACCCCTAGACGCAATAACAATAAAAATGACGTATTTCATGTTTTCGCAGACGGCGTGGCCAAAGTGATGAGCGTGGTGGACACGTCTCCTCCGGCGTGGTACACCTACTACCCACGACCAGTGGTCGCATCAGTAGCGCATCCGCGTGACCCGTCCAGCATGCGCGAGAAGCACTCGAGCCCGCGCAAGATGGTCGCCGTTCCCGCAGTGGTGCCGTGCGTGTCGCCCAAACAAGGTTCCGTGTACCCGGCTCACCACCATCACCACCGCCGGCACCACGACCAGCCGGATCGCCGTCATCACCGCGACAACGACGGATCGGCCGCCGACAATGACGACGACGAGGACGACGACGACATGATGCCGTTCGACTTGTCGCGCAACGGTGGCAGTTCGCCGTCATCGTCACCACGGTCGCCGCTCCGGTCGCACCGCATGTCGCCGGCCGCGTTCAAACCGTACGACGGCAGTGGCACTGGCGTCAACAACGACCAACCACTCGACCTGCGAGTCGACTACAAAAAGTCACGCCGTGGCGATGAAATGGAAGACGAGAATCAGAACCTGATCATCAGGACGCCGTCCCCGGAGGACATTGAAGTCGACAGCCCGGGACCACCGTCGGTTGGCCCGCAACGATACTCTTCTCACCACTCCGATCACAACGACCGTGGCGCCATTGTGCATAGCCCCTGTTCGTCGTCTGACAAAGAAGTGAACGTGACCGATGACCTCCATCATCATCATCATCATCATCATTACCAACCAACCCCACACCATCAGAACCAGAACCATCTGCAGCAGCATCAACAGCAACAGCATCAACAGCAACAGCACCAACAGCACCAACAGCAGCAGCAACAACAACAACAACAACAACAACAACAACAACATCACCGCCGCGGTGGCATAACCGCCGAAGACGAACGTCATCACCACCAGCGGATGGTCAACTATCCAGTGTTGTTCCCGCCGCAGCCGCTCCACCCTATGATGTTGGAGGCCATTTACAGGGCGGGCGCTGTGGGCGACAAATCCCGGATGCCTTCGTCGCTGGCCGGTTACCAGACAGGTGGCGGTTACCACAGACCGTCACAGCACTATCCGTTCATCAACTCGCCACTGCTCAACGGGCATCACCACGTGCCTCCGCCCACCTACGACGTTGTCAGACAGCCTCCGCCGCCTCCGCTGCCGCCACCAGTGGCCAGATCTCCACAGCAGAAGTCGTCAGCGTTTCAAGAGACGTCCGGAAAACCGAAAGACAGGTAGGCGATGATGACAATAATATTATTAATAATAATGACAACATTAAACGTAGCACACCTTCTTCGGGTTTGGCCATAGCGCGTTAGGTTTGACCTAGCCTAAGTTTGGTGCAGAGGGTGTGGGGCTGGGCAGTCGTGCATACGGCGGGAGCAAAGTGTGAGAAGAGACTGAGTGAGAAAACCGGAACTAGGTTTTGTTACATGTATAAGCGGTGTGAGGTCAGGAAGAGAAAAATATAGATACTCGACAGTATTATTCAATGGTGGTGGTGGTAGTAGTTCAAGTAAAAAATATTACATGTGTATAGAGAGGAGAGGAAAATTAAAATTTCATTTTAATCATTTTTTTTGACTCACGATATTTAATTTCTATACATAAAATTAATAATATTAATATAAATATTTTTGCGCGATAAATATTTCGATACTTCTATTTAGATCCCTTTATCATTTGATTATGTCCGTGTAAACTTGTGCTCGATCAGCTCAAATCAGAAAAAAAACCTCATATAATATTTGACTAACAATACATTGTGTATGCGTTCTGTGCACTCAGGTACTCGTGCAAGTTTTGCCAGAAAGTGTTCCCGCGCAGCGCCAACCTGACCAGGCACTTGCGAACGCACACGGGCGAACAGCCTTACAAGTGCAACTACTGCGAACGGTCGTTCAGCATATCGTCCAACTTGCAGCGACACGTGCGCAACATACACAACAAGGAGAAGCCGTTTAAGTGTCCGCTGTGCGAGCGGTGCTTCGGACAGCAGACGAACCTGGACCGGCACCTCAAGAAGCACGAGGCCGACGGGCCGACCATAATGGACGACCGGCTGTCCTCGTCCGCCGCGGTCGTGGCCGCAGCAGCAGCAGCCGCCGCGGCCGATCGGAGGCGGCCGTCCCGGGGCCCCGGCGACGAGTCCTACTTCGAGGAAATCCGATCTTTCATGGGCAAGGTGAGCGAGGACGGCAATAGGTTCGCCGCAGCGGCCGCAGCTGCGGCGGCCGCGGCCATGGGCCACCGTCGGGGTGGACACGCGCATCCGGCTGGCGGGAGGCGACCGTCGACGACGTCCGCCTCGTGCCCGTACCGACGTGGCTCGGCGAGTGACGCACCTCCGGCTGAAAGGTTTTCGTCCCGGTCGTCCGCCTCGTCGGCTGGTTCTACGGAATCGTCTTCGGGAGCGGCAGACGCGTCATCCGCCACCACCGCCGCCGCCGCGGCCACCGCGGCCACCGAAAAGGAGTGCGTCAACAGCACCTGACCCTCTGCCTCTGCGGACACTGCCACGACGGATACGCATCGCGATCGTCACACTGTCGCTACTACCACTAACACGGTTACCGCCACCGGACGTCGACGATGGGGCTGAATCCGAGACGACGACGACAGCGACTCGCCTTATATGCATCCTGTCTAGCACGGTGGACGGATCTCCGCGGGTGCATAACGCCCCCCCCCCCCCGCAAATATACATTTTTTTCTGTGCTCGTTATATCGTTCATATTTATCCCTACGGAACTTTCGATGAGGTAACGAATGATAATAATATATAATACGAATAAAATTAATTTGAAAATACGATAGGTATTTTATTGTTTTAAGTGGTAAGTGTATATAGTTTTTAGTTGTGGATTGTATTATTATCATTTTTATATATATATATATAAATTTTATTTTATTATTATTATTATTATTATGGTGTTTAAATATTTTATGTCATAGAATCTACACAGGGTTATTAATATGTACATAATATATTATTATATTTTTGTAAACTCGCTCCTCCCCGCAACCGACTGCGATCGTTCTGTGATAAAAACAGGTATATCGTCGCGATTAGCTCGCAATGGATACGTACGGAACGTGTCAATTGCGACCGTTTTGCTAGCTTTTGACAATAGTATTATCAGCGGTACGATTAACAAGCTGAATCCATAATTATATTATAAAAATACGTATAATTTTTACTCTCGTTCGGCTATAATATATTGCGTTATTATATTTTTAGTTTCGATTTTGACCCACCGTGATCCTCACGCTTTCTTTTAGATCGTAACAGCATTTAATAAAAGACTTGAATCTATACATAATAATATTAATTTAAAAACTCGTATAAGAATTTTATAATTTTGTAAACTCAGTGTCGCACATCGATGGACAGCGACAATATATTATTCAATAGGTTCGATCGGCATGTCCCATCGAAGAAAGTGTCGTGATTTCATTCGTAGGCGATAGCGCAATACTGTGGCAGGTTCGCAGCCACCAAAACCGAATCGTTTCCATCGCCGTAAGTTCGTGCGAAATCTTAAACCGGAACAATATTTTCATTCGCGTAGAACAACAGAACTCACGTATATGAGTGATACGATGACAGTGCTCGGGACTTAAAGTTAAATTTTTTTTACGATTGTTTGTACTTGTGGTCGGACGGAAAGTCATGGTGTGCTTCTGAACATGGTAGACATATGGATCTGGTAAACTGGGAACGGGGGCGAAAAGAGTATCTCCGATCTCGAGAGATATATCACGCTTTACGGACTTAGTGGTGCGCTCGTGTCAAACGGATCGGACGACGATGGCTGTACAGAGGTGGGTAGGTACCTACAGTGTATTAGAAAACGGTTTCTCTATCGGCCAATAGTGCATTTCGCATTAACATAATATTTAAAACGCGTCGAGCAGGATGCTCTAGATTTAGCTGGTGTGAGTGTGTGTGTGTTTCTGTGTGTGCAGGACGAAAACCGGTCGATGAAATCGTTATATACGGTTTGTTTTTTTTTCACTCGTAACACACGCACGCACACACTCACGTACCCACTTGCGTGTGCGTATTGTTTTTTTTTTTTTAACTTCCAGTTCGATAATATACGGTTTTCTCGTTAACCGGTTCCCCTATGCGACCGCTGCCGCTTCGGACGCGGCACAGTGCGCGGAAACGAAAAAGGAAAAATTTATCAATTAATATTATATATATATATATATATATATATGTGATTATGATATTGTGTAAACTTGTGTTTTTGTTATTTTTATTATTATTTTATTTGTTCCCAATGCTCGTGTTTGCCGAGAGGCATTTATAAAGTCTCGGTTATTTGTCAACTGTAAATAATAATAAAAAAAGTATTATTTTAATAAATACATATAGAGAGGACGTCAAAGTTCGTCTGTGAGTATAGAAGTATGTACTCCATATAATAATATAATTATTCTAATTTTATCACTTAGAGGTGTTTCGGGGGTGTTTCTGCTTGAAATACAGTGAAAAACTACAAAAAATCCAACAAAAAAACTAATGTGAAATGATCCGCGTCTATCTCAATGTTTTTTAATGTTTCTTAAAATTATGTGTTATATTATGACAAAAAAAAAAAAAGATCGTAATAGTAATAATTTTAAATAGTCGATTCGAATAGTAATAATGTGTTCAGCATACAACCAGCATTTATCTATATACGGTACACGTAGAGTGCTTAAAAATATCGCAAAGCTAGTCAAAAAGACGATAGGTAGGTATGTACGTAAAATGAAATCAGTAAAAATAGAGAAAACGATATAAATAGTCTAATTTAACAGATATAATAAAAATAATATAGGCAATGTGTTAGATTATGATATAAATATATAATATTCAATTATATTACGTATACGATTGTTTTAATTTTAATAAATATTTTTTTTTTGTTACACGTTTTAAAATTGTAGATTATTCAATTATGTTTTGATTATTATAATATATTATTTTTTTAAATGAATCTAATATTATTAATAGTACACGATACGATTACGTTATATAATATTATTTAATAATATTGGATATACTATAGGGTAAAATTATAATATATATTTTTTTTTGTTTTTAACGAGATTATATTTTATAGCATCTTGTGAGTAAGTTACCAATATAATTTTATGCGTCTTCGTAATACTGTTGTCTATTATATTTTTTTTTTGTTAATTTTTAGTTTTTAATAATATTATTAAATTTTTAAGATTGTTATTTGAATTTATTGAAGAAAAGCAACTCAAATTTATATATTTTTATTAAGTGTTATGTTTAAATTTTTACTATTATAGTTTTAATAATAATAATATAGTATGTTGTTATACATACATACTATGTCATATTATGTGTGTGTGTTGAAAAATATACAAAAATATACATATATATATATATATATGTATATTATATGCGATTATTAAAATATAACCCAACTTTTTATTTTTTCGTTTATTTGGTACACAACCCGTCGTACGTTGTATACCACCTGCAGGCTGCAGATTACGGTTTGTCCAATACATCATATTCTTATTATTATTTTTTTCTCAGTCTTTCTAGTTCAATGAATGGACGTAATGTGATGTTTGTATAATGCACTAACTGCAGTTGTTTTCACACGATTCAATACGATGTTGATGTCGGGTAGTGACGAAAAAAAAAGAAAAAAGAAAATAAATAGAAAAAACAGGTTATCTTCTATTTATTTCAAATAAGTCCCGGTGGCGTAGAAAAAGAATTCATATGTAGAAAGAAAAAAATACGCCTGTTTTATAACACCACCACTTTACGGTGACCCGAGTATATATATACATATACATAGCTATAGGTAGATAATCGGTGTAAAGTTACGCGATCTAGTGTTCTATGTACCTATTGTACCCATACCGCAACCATACTGTGTCACACACTTGTTTGCGACGATACAATAATATACTATTATTAAACACTTGCGATCCGTCCAAAAAGAGAGTAAAATACTACAGTTCATGTCTGTGTGAGATCGATACGCAATTTAGTAATCTAAGCGTTATTCTACGAAGTGTGTACAACAGGTGGTCATGTCAGGTATGCTATAGTATAATTACATTCATTCACACAGACACAAACCATTAACGCTCGCCAACTGGGATCGTATATTTAAATGAATGAACTTCATTCCACCTAGCTAGTCGTTTGATATTAATGTTATAATATACGATAGTTTTCAATCGCCAAACGGTAAGAATAATAATTCTACTTTTTAAATATTTATAGGTATCTTCATATTATAATAACTGTTTGAGATGGACCATCATGAGTCTATATTTATATTATATTATTAAGAGTTTTATGCTTCAATATATATATTATGTATTTGAACTGGGTGCAACTTTTTTTTATAAGCCGATTTTCGTAACGCTTTGCAGCTTTTTACTATAATTAAAACAAAAATCAACAAGAATAATAATAAAAAATTAAATTACTATAGTGGCTTGGTGAGGTGCGGTTGTATGCTCGATCTGCGGAAACACACTGAGGGTGACCAACTGGGTAACCTAGGTGACCAACCGGGATTTTTAGCAATACATATCCTTCCCACACATAAACAAACAAGTGTTACAACACTACCCACTTAAAAACCTACAAACAAATACATAAAAATAACCCCTACCGTACCACCCCACACCCAATGGCCTATGTTGCCGCGGGTTCCCCTTACAAAAAAAAAAAATAAAATAAATTGCTATAGCAACATGAATCATACTACTAATTATAGGTATAATTCCTTAACGTTTCCTTGCAAAGGAAGACTATCATCTATCTATACTAGCATGTTACTCCTTTTATTATTTTTATTTATTTAGTTTGGGTTAATCAAAAAAATATACCTGTAAATTTGAATAATATTATTGAAAGTCTGAGAAATTGTCAATAATTTTCCAAACAGGACGGCTCCCGTTTAATCGATAAATCCCTATTTGTATGTTTCGTGATCTGTATATAAATATTTTGTGCGTGACGAATTAGAGCCAAAAAGCTGAAAACAGAGAAAACTATTATTTTCGGCTATAAAGAAGTTATGTATAATACACTATTATAAAGAACGGTTGTGTATATCAAACAGTGAAAAAGTGCATTTCCGATAAATTGCATATATTTCGCGATAACGGAAATTTCGGATGTCGATTGATTTTATACTAATTTTAACTGATACGTCAACGTAAAGATTGAACCGAAAGTAAAAGAACCGGTTCTTTAAACAACTCAAACCTTTATTTTTTTTTTTTTTTTAAACCGGAACCCGGTCAAGTACAAGAAAATATTCCATGTAAAAATCATAACATGTTGTCAAAATAGCTAACTTCAGAGCCCAATTTCTCTCGTCCGTGATGTGGACTGTGTATAGTCTATTATAATTCTTACTTAATTACACATTTTTACCTTCAGCTACTTGATGTGATCTTATTTTTTATGACATCGATGGATATTTACAACACGTGCGTCAAAAGAACTATACATGTCTTCATGCCAAAACAGAAATGCAAATTACTGGGTGATGTTTTTAACAGAAGACTCATTATTCAGGAGAAAAGAAAAGTCTTATAATAAAATCGTTTACTTAATTTGATTTGATTTGATTTTTTATCATTATCATTTTTTGATCTTTTACATTTTTGAAATGGCGCACACATTTTTATTTTAATGTATAGGTAGTTAGATTATAACTAAATAATACAAAATTTCACTTTACCAAGCAGTTGATCTACAAAGTAACATACCAGTTATAATTATAACTTATAAGTCTTATAAATCGAATAATAACTTATAAGTGATTTAAGTTATGATTATTGGGGGTGGAGTGGCAAAGTATGGATATCCCGAAAAATGGTACACTACTCGCACTTTAAAGGTAACTTCTTTGGTGCGAGGAGAGGGTTAATAGTAAAAAAATTTATATTTTTAACGATAATAAAAAAAATTATAGTTAATTTATCGTTATGAAAAAGTGATTTTTACATAAAAATATAAAATAATGATGTAATTATAGACATGTGAAATAAAATTACGTAAAATAATGAAGGCCAATAATGCGAATAATCTAATAGTTAAAAAAAAAACATTTTCGGTGTGGGTGGTTGGATCCCCTTCCCTCAATGGATACCTGACTTTGAACACCTAATTTCAATAACTACCTACTAACTAATTAACTATTAATTCAAAATTCACTTTTTATGCATAAGTTATTCCAAAAATATACTACCTAAAATGTAAAATATATATTGAAATTCAAAAAAGTAAAACTTAAAAATAATAATGATAGTAAATAATGAAAATTATATATTTTAGGAAAATTCTATTATGACTTCAAATATCATGAAAAGAGAAAATTGATATACATCGATATATTCAATGTCTTGTGTTTGAGATAAAAAATTTTGCTGTGTTTAATACACCGTCTGTCCCAAGAAACAGTGTACACACTTTATCACTCATTACTATGTAAATATCTTTCAATTCTGTTTGTGGGACATTAAACTAGACTGATCGATCATAAATTCCTATGACTTAAAATAGTCAACGCAACATACATTATTGAGACCAAATAATTTATGCGTTGAAAAGAATCTTCTTTAATAGGTAGTGATTTTATAAATTTAAAATGTTGATCCATATACTTAAAATGATTTCAAATTGTGCGACTCTACAAGAGTATAAATACGCTAAGTATGAATAATGATATAATTAATTCAAAATTATTATTATTGCCCATAATGATGATAATAAACACATGGATTCACAAAATATACAAGCCACTCCTGTTTATGTATTATTGTCTATAGTGATTTTTAATCCATTTGACTGCTCAGAACCAGAATAGAGTGCAATGACTAGTGTTCAATATCTGCGAGTCGCATCTGTCTTCAATGGTAATAATGTTCTACTAGTTCTTACTACAGTGTTCTTAAAATAAAATCCTTAACATCTATTTATCAAACAATGTTTAACCGGTATTAATTTTTATTGGTTAAATTATCATTTAAATTAATTGCTGTATATACGATTAAAGAAATGTTTACAACTCGTATAGGTAATCTTAATTCTTATATATTATATTTATATATAGTTGTACACTGAATAAACATTTGGATGAATATGTTTTATCGGTCGTTTAGAAAAAATATACAACGTCGTTAAATGTAAATAATCGTGGCCTGTGGAGTAGTAATAATTTTATAATTAAAAGTTAATAAAAATAAAAAATAAAGATAAACACTATAAATATTCAAAAGAATTGTAATTCGATAAAATTGTACTGTATATTATGTCTGCAGACGCATTTCTTATATCATATTTTTACTCGATCCGAAAAACTGATAGAACGCAATTTATTTTTAGTTCTTTCATTTTTTCATCATAAAGGGAATAATATAGGTTAGGTATATGATATTATTATAGATAATCGTTCATTGCTCACTTACTATTGGATGTACATTGTAATGGGTAGTACGTATAAACGCAAGAAAACATTTGAAGTGTCTTAACACGAAGTAATACGACAGTTAAATTCCAGAATTTTAATTTATGAGAAATTGTCAGTAGACATTTTCAGTTATTCAAGAAATTAAATAATTTTAAAATTTTTGATATAACACTTAAAATGATTTCATACAAATTTGTAAATACTATATCTAATAGACAGTGTATTGGTGCATAACGTTAATACTCAATAATCGATCGTATTAGTGTTAGTGATTGAAGTTTTTAGTGATATATCGTAAATTTTAATATCAGTATGTATGTATGATGCGTAGAAAATTTACACAGCACTCATACGCATGATCAAAAATATCTTGCTAACACCAATACTTACAAGTTGCGTGTACTTATATACCATGTGCACATAAACAAATAAACACACACATACATAAAAATAAATTTGATACGTTTTTGTTTATTAAATAGTACCTATAAAGCTTCATTAACACAATATGGTACAATAACGATTATCAGTCTATTTGATTAGATATTTTATAATATTGTCTTGTATTTATTTTGTTTTAGATGTTTACTTCCTTCATCTTTAATGTTTTAATTTTTACTATGTACGACTGTTTGTTTTAATGTATTCGATTGTAATCATCTATATAGCTGCAGATTATTTGATCTGAAAAACAGGCACATATTTATAGTAGAGGGGCGTAAAATTGTTTGTCATTAATGGCAGGTTTTATCATAAGAGGAATTTTTAGTGCATGGTCTGATAGGTTTTGTGTTTCTGGAATTCTGTGGCGATGAAATGTGTATTAAATGTCACTATACTATTACACGATCAGGTCAAACTATAGTGGCTGGGAGGGTCTATATGATTATCAAAACATTGGAGAAAATATACGAGTGAACCACGTATTTACAGTATAATATACACCTTATACCTACAGTTATTATTTTTATATAATTTAGTTTAACGAAAAATATGACACTATTTCAGCAACTTTTGTAGTCTAAAAATCATATTGTAAGACAATAATATTGATACAAATAATTGAAATGCAGTGAAATACTGAAGAACGAGTGGACCAGATCAACGTTTGTACCAAGCGTGAAACCTTTAACGTAAGACATTCACCATTTCAAAAAGATTTCATGCTATACACGGCTCGTGCTTGTATATTATAATAATATTATTAAATTTAATCATATTTACCATTAAAGGACAATGTATACGATCACCTACGACAATCGGCGACTGTAAAAAGGACAACAACAAAAAATGTATATACTATATAGATAAACAGACTGAATGTCCGAGATCTAAATATTTCGATATCGCGCGTTCGACTAATTTTATCGGTGATCAGTGTGGGCAGAATTCTGCGAGGAAACGGTCATCCGGGAAACGGAACGGTCGTCACCGTGGCCGGAAGGCTGTACGCGTTTATAATATATACGGTAGATTGGTCGTAAAACGGTCGGACGGCGCTCGGTCGTCGTTTGCGTGCAGCGTGCATTATACTCGTAATAATAATAATAATAATAATGATTGCAGCGTTACAAATAACGCCGGTATAAGTCCGTTTATGAGGTGTGCACTGGTAATAAATTTCACAGCCGCCACGCAGACGACGACCATAAATTATCACACTCACACAGACATAGACACACACACGAGGAGTTAAGTTACGTACCTCAAAGTATATACAAGTACGTGTACTTATAAGTTATACGCAATTTATATATATTATTATTATTATATATTAAATGTGTAAGGTTGGTGCGCAGTGCTTTCTTTTTCTCTATTTTCTCGCATAGCACTGTTGCTCACAATATATGATACAAGTAAGTACCTACGCCGTAACAACAAAAAATAAATTATTATTATTATTATAGTTGTATGGCTAGACCGAGTGAGTGATTTTCGATTTATCTTGTTCTCCGCCATGTCGAGAACAATTTTTTTCTGGCTCGCGGAATTTCGCGATAAAATTATTATTATTATTGTTAATATCATAAGTCCACATCTATTTCTTTTGTGTATTTCTAAACACATGATTGTCGAGCCAACGCTAAAACGATTCTTCGACAACTATCATTGGTGTATCGTATATTATGATATGTAATAAAATAACAATATACATGTTTGAAAATGAAGTTTTTTTTACTGAATATTACTTATGATTTATGATACACGTTAACATAAAGTTAATGTATAGGTCAATTTATTCAACATTTTATTCAAATCAAAATAATAATACTGGTCACGGGCTCATGGCACAGGTGGCTAACACACGACACATATGGGATGTATCGCAATATAAAATCAGTAATGTTTAAATCTTATTTGTAAATTATTTCTTGAAACAAATATATACACTCTCAGTAAATTTGTGTAATACAAATTTGACACTGTTGAATGGATTTTGAGTTCAATCTTCTAAGCCGCTAGAACGAATTTATCACTATAGCGTTTCTATACATGAAAAATTATCCTGTTTTATGTTAAGTAAAATAAAAAATGACGCGTCATTAGTTATTTTGCTAATTGGAAATTGTTTGCATGGTAAAGGCCAAAATTTCCCGATATAATATTATATATATATATATACATACCCGATTTGTTGATACCGATACTAGTGTGAAGTCTTACATGGATTTATAATTAGTCGGGAAAATATGATTATTACGGAAATTATTTATGGTCAATTCAATACAACACAAATTTTCAGCGATATTTATTTATTCTCAAAACGAAGCGTAGTTTATAAAATTATGGTGGTTATTTACATGTCTGTGAAGTTGCCTCACAAAATTTTTCTGATCAATTCAAAAACATATGCTAAAATTTTGCAAATTTAATTTCAAGAAATTGCAAATAAGTCATCTCAGTAACACGCAGGATTCATTTAAAAGAGTTTTGCCCTTGTGCTAGGTAAAAGTAGTAGGTATAATAATTTTTCCGAAATTACACACTACTTTTACTATAGCGTAAATATTAATTTTATAGAAATGTATTTTCATTATGGAAAAAATTTTGGTGGTTCCACTTTTATGTGCGTTTCTGGTCATTTATGCATTACAGAAGAATATTATTGTGACAGTATGATACTATATTACTATATGACACGCACAGTTGATGATATAATTATTATTACAATAATTAGTTAATATAATATAAGTAGGACAATTCTAAATTGGAAACCAATGGGAAAAAGACCACGAGGAAGACCCAGGAAAAGGTGGATGGATGTTGTGGAAGAAGACCTTGAAAGATTGGGAGTACTAAGTGCCAGAGAAAGAAGAAGAAATTAATATTGCAGTTGAATATTGTTTAGAATGCATTTAAATTGAAAAACAATATATTTGGATTATTCACATACAACCTAAAATATAAAATAGTTGGTATAGATGTTATGTAATTATATAAGTATAAATCTTACCGTTGCGTTGATCAAGTCTCTTATTTTGTACGTGAAATAGCAGTTATATGAAGCAAGTAAGTTAATCTTATTATTTTAGTGTTTTGTTTGTTCCACGTAGAAATTTGGATAATCCAACGATAATCTTATGTGAACAATATTATACAATATTATGTTTGTATCACGTAATAATGGAGTATCTATACATATTTTATAAGACACAGAACAGTATAACTTAAAACGTGCAGGCTGGAGCCGCCGTTTTGAGCGCCAAACAGCAATTAAATGTGAGTCGCTTGAGTTAAAAATTGCCATGATAGAAATCAAAATTTGACGTGCCAAAAATGTATGTATGAAAAAATAATAAACGACTACAAAGTTATTATTTGCTACTTTGATGAAACTAGATAACTAACTATATATATAGGTAATTTATTACAGGTTTTTTAATGGTCTTCACGAGTAGTAATATTTAAATGAAATAAACGTATTAATATTTAATAATATAAATATATTGCTACTGTAGTACTATTTTTATGCACCTATTTAATAATATGTTGTGACTTATTTAATGATACGTATCAAAACTAGCACAGTGCATATGTATAAAACATATAATTGGTGGAAAATATTAAACGTAATTGCGGGTCCATCTTATAACTTGTAACTTGTATTATGTTATTATTTTGATCAACTTGACATTCGGTACTAAAAACTAGACACTCGACACTAGACCCTCGACACCTATAGTAATACATGGTCTATAATATAGTTAAGGATTTTAAATTCTGAGTGGACGGATGTTTAAGTTTTAAAAAGATTTTTTCGCCATAACGTGACTTTTTAAAATGTTTACTAATATACACATCCATAACGTTGACCTAATTAACGAATTGATTCCGCATTTAGTTTAGATAAGGCTTTTATGGACTTTCAATGTATACTATACAGGCATACAGTATCGAAGCACGACGCGGTAAGCTTATCATAAACACACGACAACAAATACATATAAAACCGTATACAACTGGAAGTTACTACAAACGCGCTATAATTAAGTGATTATTCAGAAACGTACCTAATTTTCTAATATGCGTTGCTATAATAACAAGAATATAGGAATATAGGATTAAATGTGATTAAAGACGAAATATTTTGAGTACAGATACATTTTTTATTTTTTATTTAGACTAAAAAAATTGGACTCAATAAACGCAAAACATTTTAAAAATCCATGGCTAATGGTTGGGGGACATATAAAATATATAAATATTTTAAATCTATTCTTAGAAATAGAGTATCTACTAATAAGCTAATAATAACTACCGAGTTTTTATTATTTATTGTTGCAAAATCAAATCAAATATTTTGGAATAAAATAATGCATATGGGGTATTTTAGAATATAATCTTAAGTAATATAAGCTAATACCTAAATACTTACTTATCTAAAACGAAGACTAGATGTATATTTAGTCACTATTTATTATTTATATAATCTTTGATATAATGTATAAGTGCGTTGTATTTTGTTTCTGGTATTTTAAATTTAATTTTCCCATTGCTTCAGAAGTGTATTTAATACTAAATATCATTCAATGCATTTTTACTACAGTCAACTCGCGATATAACGAAATTCAAGGGACCGAGAAAAAAAATTCGTTATATCGAAAGTTCGTTACATCGAAATTCGTAATGCTATACATCGTTATACCGCGATATTTTCAAGGGACCGGTAGTTTTATTCGTTATATCGAGATTTTCGTTATATCGCGAGTTGACTGTATAACATTTTTACTTTTACTTTATTTTACTTTATATATTATCTATTTTGTGTTAACCTTCAATAAATTAATGATTATTTAATATAATATGTGTTATTGCAAATCAAAGGCCAGACTACTTAGAACAGTGTAGAACTCTGGATGGTACACTGGTATTTAGTTAACTTGGAATGCCTATAAAATAAAATTCACCAGTCAATTGGACCATTAAATAGTTTTTCACTGCAGCTGTTATGCCGTCGTTAAGGCCTATTAGACTATAACATGTTCAACAGCGCAAAACATATGCATGTAAAAGAAAATACAATTAAAAATGATAATCAGGTGTATGAGGGCTTTGTGTTCATACAGTAAGAAAATAATTATTGTTTGTAGACATTCATATACATCATTTTGCAATATTTATTAGTTTTACACTTGCTACGCTGTAATATTATAGGTACTTTTAATGATCATCGATTGTTGTGAAGTAATTAATAATATTTGATTTTCAGTTTATTGCGTTTGTGTACATTTATTAATAACACATACGATATGAGATACTTTTACATAAATCATTAAATTACGATAGGTAATCAAATCAGGTTAAGCATTATAATATTATTATCTTTTTTCAAATATCTAAATTTAAAATTTACTATTGAGTGAACAGTCATTTTTATAGTTTCCAATAGATTTTAATCGAAGATCTTATTAAATCCACTCAATTCAATAATACTATTATTCTGTCTACTTTTAAAGCCGTCCCTCCTCTGTTTGCGATACATCTTGAAAAAAATATATTTACCATTGAATTATGTTTTTTAATCACATTATTAAATATTATTTAAATTTTTGTGCATTATAACTGATTTTTCGTCTAAACCATAAAAATAACTGGTAACTAGTATAATATATTTAGATACGTATTGGATAAACATTAAAAAATCGTTTTGAAAGTATGATTTTTACGTTGATCAATTTTGAAAAAACTTCATAAATGTTATCTTATCAAAACGATTGTGATCAATCAGATCATCTTACACCTTCTCTCTTCCAGTCAATGTTCTATTAATCAACAAAGGCGCCACAACTTATTTTATTAATAAATTCTATCATATAAAACTAATGTAAAACATTAGATTCACTGATTCACATAAAACTTGAAAAGTTTTGTATTTCAATAACTGTCGGCAATAATGATCCTGTGAGGTCAGTCATCCGTTAAAATATTTCAGTTCAGATATAGAATTTTACGTGAGCACCAGCATTTAAGTACATAATGTAAGAATGGTGAGATATTTGTATTTCATTATCACCACCTACACCTAAAGTACCTATCACATTTTTTTAAAGATATGCATTAAATTTACATACATTTTATCAAGTTTAATCTTTTAACGACGTATGGTGTTTAAATTTGATACAATATTTTATTGTTTTTTGAGTACTTACATCTTACGTCAACATTCAGCCCTATTTACGAGATTGCAGGAAAAGAGCCACGGAGTCACCATAATACATAATAAAGTGTGCTACCAAGTTGATTTTTGTGATGAATATTCAAGCATTTAATTACATATAGGTTATTGGTTATCAGCTGCCTTTGATAAAAACTGGAGGTAACCAATATGGCAATATTCTTTCGACAATCGATAAGTTAGCAGTGTGGCATGACTATACATGATGAGTACAATGCAGAATGGTGTAGGTTATAGATATATAGCTGAATTGATAAACTGTGACTGACATTGGACACAGAAAACGAATTATTGCATACATTAATTTTGTTGCAACTTCTAATACTATATGTACCTATACTGCAATATTTCATGTTGATTTTGTTTCGAAAACTCATCTTTGTCCGTTCTCACGTGCACGACAGTAATGAAACGGTGTGCTATAATAATATAACTGCAGGTATAATAAGGTGTACACTACGTCGACTACGTCATGATAATAACATTATCGCGTTATTTCTCGAAACAACTATAAGCGCAATGCGTGTAATGTATATAATAACAATACCTAGTCGTAAAAAATGCGTTTTTCGCGGTCAGCGGTGTCGTCTTCGTCGTGATTTATGTTGTTGCTACGGTGGGTTTTATCTATTTAATTTATTTTAGTTTCTTCCATTGTGGTTTTCATCGGTATAATCACAACGATGATAATACTCGCGGGCCGTGGATATCTAAACGAGTGGTGGCGAGCGTACTCTCGAAAATGTAACAACTGCAGTAATTTTATTATTATTAAACCCGTTAAAGTCGTTATGGCTGGATAATAATTATACAAGTCGTCATACCATGGCTATAATAGTGTAGTCCGTCTCGGTCGAGCTGCGCGCGCGTTCAAATCTCCACAAAAATGAAATTTATATATTATTATATTATAACACGCTTTTCAAAAATTTAAAAATACAAATCGATAATTATTATTATTTTAATACATGACGTCGAATTGGAAACGAGCAGAAAATAGCCGTTGGTTAACCGCTGTGATCCAATAAGGCCTTCTCCAAATTGTGTAAAGCTAGAGCTGTGTTATAATCTGAGCTTGAAGTTTGACTAATTTAGACGTGTTTGAGATTACAGTTAATTTTTTTACATAATATATTATAATTATAAAATAGAATAGAGATTCTTCCCCGACTAAAATATTGAATACATTTAATTATATTTTCAGTGGATATTTTTACAAGCTGTTAAATTTAATTTGAAAGCCCTTCGTACAAATTTACTTCGGATGTGTGATACATTTAAAAAAAAAGTTTTTCATGGGCACATGATACAAGAGTTGCACCATTTTCAATATCGAATTTTACTTGAAAATTTGCATTTATTTTTTGGGATATCATTTTGTAAGTTCAAACATTTTTTTCTCAAACTGCCTCAATATTCTGTCTCTACCCATTGGTACCTATTGTATAAATTGAAATAATAAATTTAGTATCAATTTTATTTACATAATATGTTTTTATACTTTTTTTGGTAAAATAATCTTAATCATGTACTTATGTATAACGCATATGACGAGAAACGAGATTAAAATCACAAGCAAAGAACAAACGAATGGCGTAAGTATGGAAAATTTAAAGTCTTCCTTCTTAAAAGTCAGATAACATAAAAAAAGATTCAGCTCAAATGAATAGGATTAATTCTGTTTGGCTCATGGATTGCACAAGTGTCGTGAAACCGTGAAATCTAATACAGTTTTCTTCGTTATTCGCTTAATTTTTTTTTTTATTGTTATTTGAATTATATGATAAAATATTGATTATTTGATAATTAAAAAACTGGTCTTTTTTTATTTCATAACATTGCAATCTTTAATCTTAGAAAAATGTTGAATATCATTCTCTCGTGGTATTGGACGAAGAACTTAGTGTGACCACAATATGACGTGAACGCGGCAATGGAGGGAAATTTACAAAATAACTTATGACAGTATAAACTTGTTAAGCGCATATTATTTGGTGATTGTTTACAGACGGATATGTTTACAAACGTGTTACCGTCGGGTTTCTGGCCCTATACTCGTTTTAATACACCGTTCGGATTACACTGTCAGAACGACGTTCGTTTTTATTTTTTTTATATATAAATATACATACGATACGGTCTGCTGATATTAAAACATTTAAAACGCATTTATTTTCACCGTCGTGATTACACGGCCGTCGTCATTGGCGAGATATTTTGACACGTCGTTTTGCTCGCTGCTACGATTTTTTTCTGCTCTTATAGTAGTCCGGCCGTTAATTATACAATTATTAATTACTATCGCGATTTGTATCATTTTCTAAGGTTTTTTTTCACCGTTATACTGACAGCAACGGCATTAGTTATCGTCGACAAAACATTTAATTTATCATCCACAAACCACGTAGAACGGATTATCTATGATAATTTCCACTTCAAACGTGTTCAATTTTGTTCAGTCACTTTTCTGAGAATAATTTGTATAAACATATCAATACACACACACATACACAGTACATATACTCGTGCAAGTTTGTTGTAAAATTGATATGATATATTATTTGAGTGTAATTTTTAAATTTTTTCCTCGTCTATCTATCATTAAACTTGGCTCAGATTTATCCAAGCCTCAAGATGATTTCTTTTGGATAATAAGTTGTAAGCCTATATAAATCATAAGATAATTACAATTGTTTTGTTGCCGTTGTTTAGGAGGAGCCTAATACTTTATTTATATATACTAGTGAGATAAACATATTTTATTCGCATTCAGTCTACTAAAATAATTCAGCAGTATAATAGTTGTAACTTAACACACAAGGAAGTTAAATAAAATAAATATGTCAAGTGCTCTAGGTTAGGTATAAAATACCACTAGGGTTGATACGATGACCACGACAAAAATATAGGTAAGAAAAAGTTGTATATCGCTTCTCGACTGTGAATGAAGATCATTGAAATAAGATTTTTAAATTAATTATTGAATTTAAACAATTTCAATCAAATTCGACATATTACAATATTTCTGTAGATTTACGTAACATTAAATATTAATTTAAAAAAAATAATCAATTTTTCGATATTTCTTATGATTTAATAATCACTTTTTAAGTATATTATATTATAATATTGTGTATACTATTTTAGTATGATAATATTGGTCTGTCAAAAATGTTTTTTTAAAACACTGAAGTCACATAATAATCATGTATATTGATCGAAATAGATTATAGAATGGTTGATTACTTATATGAAAATGTTTAAGTATGTTATTTTAGTATTGTATTTATATATTTGCATTTACAAATTAAGCTATTATTCTATTTTTAAAAAAAAAACACGATAAAGTATAATGATTTGTTACACTATAGAATGAGCGAGAAAAATCGAGTTTTTTACTGGATCACTTTTATTTGAGTTTTATTTTTTCTAAAATATCAGTTTAAAAATAATAAAGCTTAGGTTGTGGTGCTGGGGTAACGTACCTTAAAATATTTTCTACTGGATCTTGCTATATTTATTAGTAATATCATAGAACGATATTGGTAATATTACATAACATATATTTGGATACATGTATGCAAAACTGGGAAAGTTATTGTTATTTATATCGCAGGAAAATTTAATTTATTTTAAGTTCAATAGTAATTAAAGTAAATAGATATTTTTTTAAACTTTTATTTATTTGCAAATAATATAAATATAAATAAAATGTATCTATTAATCTTACAATAATACAATAAATAAAAAAATATAATGACGATGATGTCAAGTATAATCTTATCTATTGAAAATATTGCATTACTTTAAGTTAATACAGAACTAAATATTAGTTAAATAGAAAAAGTACTCAAATATATGTAGGTATATTATATAGCTAATAGTCATTGCAAACAGTTAATAAATATAAATTAACTGAAGCTGCTTTTAAACTCGTCGAAAAGGAGATATTATGTTGTATCATCGTATATGTGAGTATAAGGTCTAAGTAAATTCTTTTAAGGGAGAAAACCAATTTTCTTGATATATATTTAAGCTTTTAGATAATTTGAAGTCATTACAATATTATTATATTTTTGAAAAACTTACACAATTATATTCACCATTTTTAACATATTGGTTGTATGTTTTAATTTGTTTTCATTTAAAGTTTAATACTCTGAAGCAGAATATTTCTCTGACAATTTCAATACACATAAATTTAATATTGGAAGTGTAGTTAATTAGTAAGTTATAACACTTTTAAGTATTTAAAGATTAGATGATGGCGATGAGGTGTTGCAGTGGATCAACCTTCTATAGAGTATCGGGCTAAATCTACTTAAATAAATACATTGGGCTTTTTTAACCTATTACTTTTATTAATTAATGACTCGTTAAAAATTCTTAATTCACTTTTTATATTATATTGAAAATACGTTTACGAATTTTTATAAAATATAAAATTTGACTATTAGAAAATATTGTTTCAAGTAAAACTTAGTCGTTGACGAAATGTGTACGATTTTTGTTTCGGGTTTATCCTTATCCTCACTCAACATGCATATTATATTTTATAGAGTTTCTTCATTTCCATCTTCAATGATCCATTTTTACGTAATGTTATTTCGTGTACCAACATGTATAACAACACGTAAATGATGAATATTTATACATAATATAATAAAGCGTTCTAAATATTACTGTTTGACGGAAACCTGATTAAAAATACAATATCATTAGAAAAAAATAAATAATTAATAATAAAATAAAACCTCCACGCTAAAATCATTTAGACTTTAAAAGACAGATGATTATAATAATTATTGTATGGGTTTATTATTATTCCGAACTCTTTAGAAATTTTCTCACACAAGTCGGTTGTTCGGCGGCTGCGGGTTCCGGTCGGGCAAAAATATCAATGAACTGGTTCTCCGCACCATGATGCTGCCGGTTTCCAATTCTAAACCCGCGATTCCACTATAAAATACTATTATTATTATTATGTTTAACGTTTAATGCACTATATACTATGGTCAGCGGTAGTAATTAGTCGACGAAGAGCGACGGGACGTACGATGTTCGACAACCTTCTACAAAAATTTACATGACTTCTCGGATCGAGAACGCGTGTTATAATAATATCTATACTAGTTAGTATGTGTATTATTTGGAGTGTTTGATATCTGGTTCCAATTATATCGAGGTCATTTGGCGTAACGCGAAAGGGCGTAGTAGATGCGCAGGATGATTGAAGAAAAAAGTTATCAAATCGTCTCGGCTGGTGTATGTAAGACTGACGGGTGAAAAAAAACCGCAATAAAATAATTATTTTTTAATTACTGCAGTAAAAATATAGGCCGTGTAGTAGTAGCAATCGAGTAGTAACTAAACTGCAGGGCTGTATAGTCGGGCGCATAAGACAACGAAAGATATACATAGAGACTTGAACGACGCGACGAGCGTTAACGGGAACTCGAAATGTTGACAGTGATCGTATTTGTATTCATATAATACATTAATACCATGAGTAGATAATTTTATGCTTATAGAATTAGTTATATATAATATTAGATAGAATTAGGTACCTCGATATGCTAACCGGCTACTACCGTCCCAGAGGTGTAGGTATTTTATAGGATTTCCGTGACCCGAGTACGAATTAATATATGTCTGCTATAAGAACGCGCGACGGTTATCGAACGACCGGTACATAATTATTACACAATATATCATACGCTTCCTTGTTGAGTCGGTATCGTTTTTACTACGAAAACGTCCATTTCGATTTGCATTTAAATAATATAATATAGTTATTAGTTACACGTGCGAGCAGTATATTATATAATACATTTTTATATTGGCAATAATTTTAAGATTTCTGACGTTCTACAAAACTTTTAATCGATTTACGTTGTAGGTACGCTATTTCCTTGCAATAATGTTCTTTTAATACCATCGATTATTAATACTATAATCTATAAATTATAATCAATACAATAACACCTAAATAGTAGTGGCCGCTGTCTTTTTCGAAAGTTTCTTTCTAGTCAGACTAGTGCAATACAATTCACGTGGTTATAAAAATCTTTGCTAAAAATCACCTAAATAATTTTTATTGATCTATATATTTGTAACTTCAAGGTTTAATGTATCCGGTAACGATTACATATTGTAGCGTTGGTGTTGGTAATTGGTAGAACAAATTGTTTAATAACATTAATTTATTATAGCTATTTAACTGACTCTAAATAATAGGCACGTTATAATTATTGTTCGGTCTATTTATGAAAAAAGTAATACAACAGTAATAAGTTATATTATTTTCTTTAATAATAGTAGATAACTCAAGACAAAATAATTATATAAATAGCTATTTAATATGTGATGTATTATAATGATGAAATAGGAAATAATGATTTAATATTAAGTAGATCGTTTTTAAGGAGTAAAACCGTTTTTTTGGTTGAACTATATATTTCAGTGTTAATTATTACTCTTGGGTTGTTTTGATAAAAAAATTGTAGCTCAACACAATGAAAAATAAAACACTACCACTCGAATGTGGATAACTAGTGATTTGTAAAAAATAATATGATAAACGACTTTTCAGCCGATAACCTGATCAGCTGATGTACAGAACGGCTTCAAACCTAAAAAATGATTGTATATAAATATATATATATTTATATTATTTTATTATATTATTTTATATATACTTATACATATACAATAAAATTATATCCCATTATCTAAAATGTATTGTATATCACTCAGTTGAATAACGACACTACATATTTAGACCCTCAGTCTCATGACAGAGTCATATCTGTCTTTCAGTATTCAGCAGCAGATGACGCAGATAGCAGTAATTCAATGGAATCATCTTTGATTGTTATTCGTTATACGATATATTTAATTATTTTCGCAACACTCAGTAACGAAGAACAGTGGATAACATTTTTCAAAATCATAGTATTAAATAATTACAATTTCGATATAAAAATAGCGTTTTCCTTCATGAAACGAAGTGTTGAAGTATTTAACATCCTATAGTAGGTAAAGCGGTTGATAAAAATGCACTTTGGTACACTATTTATAAAATGATTAAAAGACATATTATAGTACCATTTTAAAGGTATGTACCTACTCTTATTAACGACCACGTTCATTCAAATGCTATTTTTACAGTCTGCGCATGTATACCATAATATAGAGGATACGGTGTTATTGGTTTATGCGATGGAAAACAACTGATAATTTTGTTCGTTACAAATAATTGAAATTCGAGTTATTCGCATAATATACACATATATTATGATGTGTTAATAGTATTCTTGTGTTATATCGACATTAATTTCTTTAATATTAATATATTTAAATAACTTGCAACTAAATAAAATCACTATTGAGTATGGTATAGCTAGGATCTTATTGAAAATTACAGGACTGTTTTTTTTTTTTTTATGAACATATATTCGCATCGAAAACATTATGCTATTGATATTATAATATATTCGTTACAATAAATTTGAATTAAAAAGCCAATATTTAGTTTACATTTGTATCTTTCAACATATTAATTATACACAATCTTCGTGTCTTGTTTTTATTATTCAGAAAACTAATAATATTTGTAATTATACTTGTAATTTTTATACATGTATGCAAATATTCACTTATAAAAGTAACAATATACAGGAAAGAAAATGTAATGAATTATTTGTATTTTATTTTTGATTATAGTATAAGTGTCGTACAGTCTGATATAATTGTTTAAACTCTTCAAATCGTCATTTATTCTAAAACTTATATTAAAAGATAAAATTTAGGAGGTGTGTCACCGTTTAATTTTCTAGCAATAAAATATGTCACATGTCTGTGCGCTTTCATCAAGCATCTTTATTTTTATATCAACACCAAAAAAAAATTATGTGACATGCAGTTGATAATATTTTCTCTAATTTGCTGTAAAATATAATTGAAACACCAAAAAAAACGATGTGATAGTGATAGTAGTTGATAGTGAGTAATTTACTATGAACATTGGACCGTTATAGCTGATGAAGGCAATAAAAATCCAGCAGATATGGTGTACGCTAATTAAATGTAGTAGGCTATATGATGTACACATAGGATATATGTATTGGACACAGCTATATAAAAAATTACCAAAATCTTACCTTCAGAAGGCCGAGAAGAAAAATATGAAGAGAGTGCACTGATTTTTCAGAAGTTTGTATTTTTTATGAATTTTGAAAAGTGGAGTATAATGTATCTAAAAGCAAATGTTGAAATGGATAACAAAACCTACAGATTCATCGTACTTGCATAAAAAAAAAAAAAACTGTAGTAGGTATACGTAATTAATATTTAACATTTACCATTTATGTTAAAACGCAATAACGGGTGCAATTGAAATAAATAAGTGTAGGTACAATAAAATATAACACATATGGTTATTTTTCATTTACTCGCCTTTGCGTGCGTGACAACAGTATCTTTCATTCTACGACCAACAAAATGCGTTCGTATATGATGGTTCGCGGCAGCCTCCGATTCGACACACATTCCACGTTGCTACTGCACTCGTGTAAGACTATACGCGTGTGCTAGTAAAGAGTTTTAATACTACAATAAATTATTAAAAATAACTCGTTAAAGTCGGAATAAGAGCGTCTACGCCGGGAAAACCGAACCTCATTTTTCACAAGCGCATGTTGATTAGTTCACAACAACAGTTGGTCGTGGACGTGTTCGTCGTCGTCTCGAGATATAAAAATATTTGAAAACCACATAATGTGTGCACATATTTTAATATGCCATCACAACTGGCATTATGTTATAACTTAACAGTACCTATATATATACTGTATATACACGTTAAACCGCAACGTTTTGATATTAGATCTATATGCGTTTATTTATAAGTTTATATGAAACGTTTAATATCTAATATTTTTACGGTTTAGGTGATTCATATTGGGGGTCTTTGGAATTTACGAGCTCTCGGTTAGGTTAGGTTGATGATGCATGGTGGATGATCGTCTATGTACCTGCGAGTCCGCGAAGACTTCGAACTGGCGCATCACATATGATGCCCCGAGGCTAAAGTAGACAATAAGCGTATATCTATTTTCAAATGTACGTTAGCGTACTTTCGATCAACTCGGAGAATTCACAACCACTCCTCAGTGCAAACGCGCTGAAACACTGCACACACGCGCGAGCACAATATTCACTATCCGATACTCCGATTTGCACGTGGCTGAAAAAATACGAACAACTTTCCGCCTCGTTTGTGCACGTGCCTTTCCACACCGTCCGATCGTATTAACGCCACACACAAACACACACATTTTTAAGTGCGAGCAGTGGTTGCCAGATGGGTAACCTGCAATACTGGAATGCAATGGCACACGTGCGGCGAGTGAGTGCAGCCCATCTTTGTGTCGGGTCGAGCTTAGCTCAACCATTTAACATAATTATTACAATAATCTGTACAATTTAATATATATATATCAACTTAATTGATATAACCAACCTATAGGTTTTTTTTTTTTATAAAATCATCGCGGAGACGCTGTATTAAAAAACTATATCAATAATGTCGCTTTTCATAATGTTTAAATAATTAAATAGAGTTTTTACAACCGATTGTTGTCCGAAATTTTCTGGGTAGATTTTGACCTTTTCCCGCTAGTCTACGAATCAAAATTATTGAAGACTATATTCGTTGTTATTGATTTTACTTGAATAAATACTACATACTGGTATAGCCGCTCATTATCACCTATATAGACACGAGACAGGTCGTTTCAGAGGGGTTGATGTATTCTCATAATTTTTCCGATAAATTTACTTGCGTACTACTTGGTTGTGTCACGTAGGTCTGAATCAATAATATGTGTAACGTTAATCGGAGCCGACATCTGTCGGGACTAGGAAAATTAACATTATCCAGTTAAATACATTTTATTCATCCTACGCATATTATTTTATGTACTTCTATATTATGTTTTAAAGGCAACACGATCATAAGTCGAAATCTTTTGCGAGCAGATGAACAATTGGAGCGGTGAGATACGTGAAAATTGAAATATAAGATTAAGTAATAAGATTATTATAGTACTTACATTAATTCTTGCTTACTATTAGAATACGAAAACTCTGAAGACATAAAAGCGGAAAATATTTAAATTTCAACAAACTCTAATTATTTGGTATTTTTCATTTAAATATACCTAGTTGGTTCTTATTTTGGTTCAATCTAGTATACCTGCAGGAGATAAAACTTAATAAAATAAGTGCATACATTTACGGCCATGCTACCGATTCACATGATACATCATATTATAAAGTAATGATCATGCAGCGTAATAATATAATAATATATACCTGTGATGTATATATCGACTTTGTGCATATAAGTAGCGCAAATAATATATTATACGAAGATATAAATTGCTTTCTAATATAATAGGTATTTATATACAATAAATTTAAACACAGTCGTTTAGTTCTGAAAATCAGCTATACATGCTTATATACTACATAGGTATATCATTAATATATTATATATTATAACATAGGTAACACGGTGCTAATATGCGTATAAGACTCTCTCGCAATGGGTTAACCTATAATGCTGAGTCGTGCGTCAAAGTCTCTACGCACCCCAGTGCATGCACCCATAATATAATAATATATAATATTTAATATACGATACCAAACTATATGGACTACAACGTATGAAACGGCAATCCATATAATAAAAATAATTATAATATATATCTAATATGTCCAGAGGATATTATATTATATATTATTTTACACTAAGAACTATATTATTATGGGCATTATACACGTATTAAAGTATCGTTTAAAACGAAATAATTTACTTTAGCGTCAAATAAATTATATTATTATTGTATAACACATATTATTATAATATGTGCGAGTAAAGGTGCCTATTATACTACAGTTTCAATACACAACAACAGGAAAACCGTCCGCGTGTCCTGTATAATTACAAACGGATCAAAAAATTCAATTCGCTCAAGCGCAACTATTAATATCGTCGTGAACTCTCGCAATAATAACTCAATTTACGAGTTATCGTTGTTTGAGATTATTTTATATACACCTGGCTCTGATATCAGGTACAATTACCATATAATATAATATATGCATATAAATACGCCTATACCATAATATCATATACATTGTACGGACTGTCTGAACAGGATGCGCAGGATATTTGCCTATATAATGTATACCTACTTGTCGTTCGAAGATAATAGAACACGAAAAAATACGTACGGCCATCGATTGAGCGCGCGTATTATATAATATTATAAATAGGTGGGTAGGTACAATTGAAAAAAATAACTCATCGTGGCGTATTATTGAGACAAATATTATAAATTATAATTATACTATTATATAGGTATGTGAGTATATAACGCGCATGATGTGTAGCGTTATTGCGTTCGCGAATAAAACGTATATATGTTTACTAAACATCCGTTCGTAGGTGTACCTGCTTATAATATACGCAAGCCTAATAATATATATTGCTCTCATATATCATAATAATAATGGACGATGGTTCGCGCGACCGAAAAATAAAAATCGATTAATTTCTCCGCGTTCTTATAATATTTAATAACATATAATATAGGTATGGTGGCGACGATATATAAGTGCACTTGTTGGTTGCTAGCTGGTCGCTATAATATACGGATCTATAAAACGGACGTTCGCGATAACTGGGAGCGAACAAGTCCAAAAAGACATAATAATAATACGTCCCGTCCTAATCCATTCATAATGGACTAAACGTCGTTTAACCAGTTCGACCGCCGGCGGCTGGCCCGCCGAAAATATACGTACAACACACGTATATGGACATTTTAATAATATATCATTCAATATTTTTTTATGTCTATTCTCTTGCTGTAACCCGTTTATTGTAATCGCGTAATTATGATTTTCACTGCAATTATTGACAAAACGATATTCTTCCACGCGTATAACATCGTGACGTCTATATTGCGCAAAAACGCATGATGAGGCCAATAACGTACATGTTTATTAATTGTCTACATAAGTTCACGCGTGTACATTGTAGATTTTTGTTTTGATATTCGTTTAACATTATAAATTATAATATTATGTTTTAAAACTCGGAGAGGTCAGAAAACAAGATCCTAATGGATCCTAATGGATAAACCACAGGACGACGAGAATATAATTTCTGATACTATTCCTACAATTCTTCCTACAATATAATATCCATCAACTATATAGACTACGATATTTAATATATTATATTATGGATATAGTTACTTCCGTCTCACGTCTGGTCCATTTTTTAGTATTCTATTGATATCTATAGCTATTAGGTATATTATTTGTGCTGTCTACAAAAATATTGTAACATCAGTTATTAGTTTATTACTTATTAGTTATACAATATTATGTATATATATGTATGTATATGTTAACAAATAATATATAACGTGAGGTTAACCTAACCTATACATATATATGTACCTATATGTTGTGTGGTCAAATTATACTAATATAGTCCTGACCGGATATAATTCCTTATTTAAAAGTATCATGCAAAATACAAAAGTTAACAAGCAAATGCATAATAATTATTCTTTTAAAACTTTGTCGAAAAAAGTCCTAAAATTCCAATTTGAAAAGAGGGGGCGTGGATGCAACGTTAGGCATACCTTTGAAGTAAAATTGTATACCCACCTACGTATTTCAATAATTATGTTAGATAATAATATATATTGATATTTGATTAATATTATGGAAAAATGAAAAATGATTTTTTTAATATATCTTAGAAAGGTTTGGGTCAGTGTGTCATGGTTTATACGCACTCCTCACTAAGAGAAAATCAGTACCTATCGCTCTTGATAATATGAAATGTCTATAAATAGATAGATACTATTATTATACGTAAATGTTATGTGCGCAATCCCGTTTATATTTTGTGTATATGTGTCTAACAGGGGACTTAACAAAATTAAATAACTTTTATTACAGTCAATTTGTTCCTACATAATTTATTGACTCATGCACTACGCAATACGCATCTATAATATAACATTTTGTTCTTTTTTTAAAATTGCATAAAACGTATGCTATGTTATACATAAATATAAATAAATTATTACCATACGTCTTTTGAATGTTTAGTATTGTATAAAATATAGATGCCTAATATGCCAATTTGGTATTTAGGTTTATTCATTGTGTTATCTTCATTCCGTAATGATATAGTAGCATCAGTTATAAATTATTATATCATGTACCGTATTTGTTGAGTCAAATTATAATACATATTATACCTGTAATCTGTATAAATGGAAAGTATATGTATAATAGTATATATGATGGCTTAAATTTGTGCGATATTATGTAGTACTCACATATACCTACTGGGTGTTTCACAGTCGAGCATTTTATAATATATACTATACAAAAATACAAAAATCAATTGTACGAGTACCTAGTTCCGTGTGTTCAATACAGTATTTATTATGTACCTACCTCATAGAGTAATATTACTAGTAATATTACTCTATGACCTACCTATACGACACATAATATTACAATAATTATTACAAAGCACAGCAATTCAAAACATATAATATAGTTATCTGGTAATTTCGTCAGCATAAAGTCAGGCGAAAAGTATAATATAATATAGACATTATTTTTACAATATATACTGTATTATAATTAAAACGATTATATTTTAAATCCATCATTATACGGTTGTATAAATAAAACGGAAGCTGATGATCACAATAATATACGAAAATATACGTGGGCCCTCAATATTGGGATTATAAGCTTTTTTTTCACGAAATATTTATCATGATTTTTAGCATGTATTTGCTTGTATTTGTATTTGCTTTTGTAATTTGCATTATTTTGATTTTGGCATGGTTCGAAAAAAAAGGTGGTATTAAATTTACGAATCTACAACTACACGTGTGACGTGTCTCCCGTGTGATCGTGTCGGTTTCGTTCAGATAAAGTTTTATTTAAATTGGTCATAAATTTACTGTCATCATGATATCAATTTGTTTAGTTATGCTCGTTTCCTTATATCCTAATAAATTTACTATGGCAATATACGTTAGTCACCTAAGCAATAATTGACGTAGTTTTGAAACCAGTAAAGAAAAGAGTAAGCACGCATACTCTTCAGCCGATTCCTGGTATATATTATATTATTTTTATTGTATATAGTCACATATATGCGCAATTTATCAATTTATTATTAACAGTCCGAAGTAAAATACGTATAACCATATCATATTATGTTATGTTTAAATGTTTATTGCTAAAACAATCAGTTTGTTACATATTCATACATCATAAGCAGTATATGCATATACGAGATAAGTACTGACTAACTGACAGCCATATTATTTATTATATAATATGGTGTGAATACCTATTATTAGAATAGGCGTTATAACTCATTTTATTGAACGTATAAAATAAATCGATATTAAAGTAATACAAAAAAAAAAAAAAAAAAACAATAATATTGTGGAATCACTATACCGTCAGATAGATGCGCACCGCCGTGTGGGTATTTTATTTTTGTGTTGGTCATAAACTTGCAGAGCCACAGCACGAAATCATAATTTTTTATACGTATCCGGATGAAATGACGTATTTTCAGAGTTTTATGGAATAAATAAAGTGTATTCGGTCGTGGCCGACGATAAAATTATGTACTCAAGCTACACTGGTGCGCATTACAATAATATAATGATATTATATCGATGTATATATTATTATTATGAACCGTCCATAACCATTTATACTTGGGTACACTTCAGTAAGATATAATACGTATATATATTAATATTATCTCGGTTTACTGAAACGCGATGAGTTTCCCACACGGTGCATAATATTGTAATACGTTATATCCCACACGTCATTAATATTTTTATTATTATTAGATTCTCTCGGCTACTCGGCGCCGTTCTGCATACGACGACGATCCATCCACCCTCGTCATCCTGCACTGCAGGTCATTTGGCCGCTGCATTTGTGCACAGCTCTGGCAGTGCAGTGCTTTTCCGTCGCCTGCGAAACCGAACACACTACTACATCGACAGCAACAATAATAATATATCGGTGGTGCTTGTGCGTTTGAAATATTATTTTACATTATAATATTAATATTATTTTAGTATAGTTATTATTTTTAAACGCACACGGCGTAGGTACACGCCGCTGTATTGTTGCACTATCGTCGCGCGGTCGTTATATTATTATTATTATGTTATTCCGACGGTTAAAGGTGCACCGCGAATTATAATAAACTGCATCAGGTACGTCCGCTTTCGGACGACGACCGCGACGGACGTATGCGTAGTCGGTGCACATTCGTTTAATAATGATTCGCGTTGGACGACCGCCACGATAAACGCATTTCGTTGTGACTTTATAATATATTGTAATAATAAAAATGATAATAATATGGATTACGGTTACGTGAGCGAATATAATAATATATACATGTATATATTATATGATATAATTAATCGCCGCAGACCGGCGACGACGGACGTACCGAATTAATTAAACTATCACTGCAGACATAATTTTCTCGCCACTTTGTGTAGTGTATATTATATACACGTATACGTACACTGCACACACATACACACATATGGACGGATACGCGCGTGGTCGTCATCAGGTCAAGTGTAGTATTTTATGTAATATGTATACAAAATATTAGAATATTTTACGTGTATTTAGGCAGAGATGCTGCCACTGCACGTGGCGGTCGTGCTAGTGGTCTTACCGCTATAATATAATATCATTTATCAATAGCAGATGAGAAGATTTTCGTGTACTTGTGGGTTTTTGCTATCCATATCTTACTCCATTTCGACGAATACCGATAAATAGCACCTAAGCCAGTAACTTTGGGTTACATATTTCATCTTATTCTGCAGTATAAGTTATTATAATACAATATATAGTTCCATATTTATTGATCTTTTAACAATTATTGAGCGATTTTTTAACCGGTAAAAATATCTTAAAGACCTGGTTGACACTCTAACACATATTTTAGTATTATATTTATTTTGATATTGGAAAAAATAATAACGATATTAGTAATATCTGTTTTATACATGAAATTGTACAACTTCAAATCCATAATTTCAAAAGTTCAAGATCAAAATCCTAAGAAATTAAAATTATTATATATTATTTTGTTATACGAGTATGTCTAGCTTCGGCGGTTGCGAATTCGCCAATAATGTTTTCGGGTTCCGACGATTTCGTTATAGTCGGTTTTTCTATGAAAGTATAATCGCCAAATCTACAGAACTAGTCTCGTCTCGTATAAGATCACTATAGTTTATTTAGGTTATACAATTTTAGACGAGTTTTATCTAAATCCATCGATTAAAGCGCTTAAGTCACGAGCGACCAGCGACGAAAATGGCGTTCACGTCGAAAAAAAAATGAGCGATCGAATGAACAAAAACGTATATATATACCTACATACGCATAACTTAGGTACCGGCGTACCGCTGTAATATAATATGCGGAATATATATTATAGATACACACGTGTATAATACAATGTATAGGTTTGACGTTTCAGTCAGAGGTGCATATTATGTAATATAATAATTAATAATAATATTATACGAGTATAGAAACGCGGCGAGAATGGCGTTTAGATAACCTAGTCGGGTCCGGTACAAAAGAATAATTTCTGTTTTCGATTTCTGTGGTTGCTTTCGTCCTCGCGTGCGTGCGCACCACACAAAAGCCACACCGTCCTCTTTCCTGACGATGACGCCGCGCCGATCAGTTCCGCACTAGACACTGCCGCATGCGATATTCGTGTCTTAATGTTGAATATCTCAGTAGACTATAGTCCACTATACACGTTCTTCTTAAACACGGCACGTTCCACATTAAAGGTATCTAATACCAGTGGCGTAGCCAGTATTTTTTTTAGGGGGGGTTGATAAAATGTAACTTGTGAATGATTTCACAATCCCTGAAATGCAGTCATAAAATTTTTAAATAAATTATACTATACGTTAAACTTCTAAATATTTATTTAAAATAATTTATTTTTTTTTTTTTTTTTAAATAATTATAATCAGTTTCCATTCTGATTTAATATATTCTATGATAATACTGCACTGACTGTCTGCACTATTTAAGATAAAGTTTATCGTAATCATTGGTAGTGTGCACGAACTAAGATATAATGGACTGGTCTCGGAGCATTATCAGTGGAACCGAAATGTCAATATAATATATGAATAGGGAGTTTTCGGAAAGCAGTGCCATCTATTATTCAGTTTTAACGATGACAATTGACAATGCATAATACAAAATAATAACAACATTACAATATTTTAAATACCACTATGTGTGCTGGTAACAGTTAGATCCCACAACGCCATGATAACACCAGACATTTGAGAGTCATACTCTCTGCCCTCCTCGCCACGTCAATACCAGTCCATTATATCTTAGTCCGTGGTATGATCACATATCATCATATATGTCTATAAATAAATATAATATTATCTTTATAAATTTATAATTTCGTGTGATAAGACCACGCGCATGGGTACAATAGACGTTGGGGTAACGAGCGATGTAGCCGCGAGTCTCTTGTCGTCTATTGGTCTATTGTCTATTAGTATAAGATCTATGGCTCTATGCGTAATACGTACTGAAATTCGATACTATTAGAATTAAAAAACAGCAGTTTTAAGTTTTCATCAGTATAATGACTTTAATATTTTATTCAGTAATAATTTAATCATGTTTTTAAACATCGCAAAAAACATGTCGATCTCAAAAATCATTACAAGAACATTCAGCACAACCATAGTCCACAAGTAATGCTTAAAGTATTAGTTTATTACACATAAATAATGTTATTGGAATAAAATACTTAATCAATGCCTTAACAAATAGGGTTGTAGAATAATTGCAATCATTATTATTTTGTGTTATATATTCTTTGGTCGTTGATTTACCTTCTTACCAGGTATTTTTTTTGCTAAGCGGAAATGTATTTTATTCCAGTACCAAAATTAATTATTCTTTAAAATCAATAGTTATTAACATTATATGTTTTATTAATTATAGCTAGACACAGAATAATTAAAATTTAAGATCAAGAAGATTTCGTTCAACAATTACTCAAAATTAAAGAGCCTGTGGTGATAGATTTTTTTGCTACGTATGTAAACATATTTTTTTTCTTATAAATATATGAGCTAAAATGTTCTTATTTAATTTAAATATAAAGTAAATGTAAGCAATAAATAAAATTGTCATTTGTTTGGTCTGCAACAAATAAAATATTATAATACAAATTAATTCGCGCTATTAGATATTTTAAAATTATTATTAATGATTAAGACAATTTTCCTATATATTTAGGAATTTTCTTAAAAAATTGTATTTGGAAAATGCCAACCATGAATTTAAATAGAGATGAGTTGAAACACGTAGGTGTGATCCATGTAAAAGATTACTTCCTCGAGTAGAAAAAATTATTGATCATAAAGGTACAATTCATCTTGCCAAAGTTGATATTGATGACAATGCTGAAATTGCCTTGGAATAAGGCGTAAGGTCAATATCATACAGACTATAGAATGATTATTTAATTAGTAAAAACAATTATTGTTAAAATAATTTAAATAGACACTCAGGACGGTTCTTACAATGCTCGGTTAAATGTCCGTTAATGGTTAACCGACGGTTAGTTGAATGTTTACGACATAATTTCTCCAGTTAGCACTCATTGTATCAAAAGTATAAAAATTTGAATTAATTGAAAAACAACATAAACGTACACTTTTATTATTTAAAATTGAATTTAAAACCATTAGTAATTTATAATAGATAAATTGTTCAGGAGAAGCGAAAAACTATGACTGTTTTGTATTGATACTGTTGTTACGAGTTACTGTTTTAGGGCCAGTTGTACCGTCTACGGTCAGGTTAGGTTAGGTTAGGTTAGCTGTAATCAGCTGATAACAGATATTTAACCTTGCAAATTCGGCCCATTAAACTCCGGTTAACTTTAATCAGAGACGGTACAACTGGCCTTTAGTGTATTATCTTATGAAGATAGCGGGAAAAACAATGATATTATGGTATCAAAATGTGCAGAAATGTACAGCGCATCCAATAAAAGAAAGAAAAAAAGGTAAGTTTTTTTAATTTTGACTTACGAGGTATAGCTGTGTAGTTGACGCATTAGGTTGTAACTTATTATTTAAAGTTTTTGTTTAGTGTATTTCTGGCCCAGGGTTATTTCATAAACTATTTTTCTAAAGTTTAAATTCTTACTTATCAGGAACTATTCATTTTAAATTCAATTTTTACGTACAAATTATTAGAAAGATTTAGGATATTGTTATTTAAAAAAAAATATTAGGTAACAGTTAAAAATATAGTATTGTTACAGTTTCGAAAACAATATTTTTAAGATATTTGTTGTTAAAAGTTAAGATCTTAAATGTCCAAAATAATTACTATCATTTTTTTGAGGGGTGCTATTGAATTATACACAATTAATTCTATAACTTAATAATATTCTTTTTATAAAATATAGTGTTTTTACTGATTTGACTAGTAATGTAGGTTATATATATTTTATTATCATTATTATGTTATTATATTTGATGTATATTATCATTTTTTTATTCTGAAGCAGAATTTTTTTGAAGTATTTCAAAATAAAAAAAAATATTTAAAGTTTATACTCTGTTTCAAAAGAAATTATACCTGGTGGCAAACAGTTTTCGTCTAGTGGCGCACATTGACCACATCAATAACTCTACATGATTATACCTATTATGTTGTATAAGTTCTGAAATGATCATCGTTATGAGCGCTGCGTGCCGAAAGGCTGGTAAAAGGGAAAATTGGGTACCACGGACATCACTCAGGATGACCAGAACTAGTATAATCTCTAGGAACAGAGTATAAAAAGTGGAATAATGAACCAACATTCTACAATCTTAGCCCCCCCCCCCCGGATACGCCACTGTCTAATACGAAATATTTCTAATTGTAATCAGGTTTTCGGTAAAAAAAAAATATTTATATATACATCAGAAGGGATCTAATTTCACGTTTAGGAATGACCACCATCTATAAAATATAATATATGCCATTACTAATTATTGTCATCTGATGACACTTAAATTTTTAGAGAAGTATATATATGTATATATGAGAGATCTATAGAGTAAGTTATTGATGTTAAGAGCCGAAATAATAGCCTACATTTATTTTAGGTTCTATAATAACACGTATCAGTTACATAATAGTATAATTATAATATTTAATTTATTTAAATTACATAAATAAAAAGCATTGGAAAAAAATTATTTAGAAATTTTTTTGCCACGAGTACCTATATGAAAACAGTTGGTCTGCTGAATGGGTAGTAGATTTCGACTGTTCATAGTCATTGAGTAGGTCACTGTAATGTGTTAAATTTAAATTCAATGATAAATCATTGCATACGAAAAACTGCCTGAACTAAGACAGAGTGCAGCCTCTCTATTTTTTACAATATTTTATATTTTATAATGATATGGTTTGAATATACTGAAAATGACATTACCTAATACCTATGTATAGATACTATATACAACATAAATATAATATATACCGAATTACAAAATGTTTCGAATATCTAACGAATAACTTATTTTAAGATATAATACGTCATGCAATTACTTAAACCGTTATTTTTCGTTTAAAAACCTCAGTTTACCACCCGTTCCCGCCTGACCAGCTAATATAGGTGTTGATTTTCCTCACCCAATGGCATCTAATTTGATATAAATATCTCATAAGATATCTTTTGGGCATTGTATTTTACGCTTTTTCGTTCCATTATGGTCATAAACTCAAAAAAAGAAACAACAACAAAATAATAATATCCCGCGGAGTGTGTTTTTGATATAATTATTCAGAAGCGTAGATTTAACATTTAGAATTTTTTTTTTTTTAATTGTTATTTATTTTCTAAATGTTAAAAAAAATAATGTTATTAACAGTAAGTTAAGATGACATTCGTCAGTAAAACTTTATGAATAAAAAAAAAAAAAAAAAAAAAAAAAAACATTTAGAATATAAACTTTTGTAGTGCTGTTGCAACTTGGTCCACAGACCTTCTCACGACAACGAATTGTTTCCTATCTTATATAGGTACTACAATTATTACGATAGTTAAATACTTCAATATTACTTGGACGTATATAGGAAAATAGTGAAGGCATTATTATTATTTTCAAATTCCGACCCGCGCTTTAATTTACACACACACAACAACTCGTACATGAATAATGCATTTAAATGATATAGGTGCATCTATAATGTACTGCAAAAAACGAAATTACCCGATTTTAAATTCCATGTAACTGAAATTGAATGCAATAACAATTTTTGAAATGCAGCTCAGTTCTACTTTTTAGTGCATCAAAACCTGTTCCCGTGAGTTTCACAAACATAAATCAAAATCTTCCATACGACAAAAGTACCTTAAACAAAAAAAAAAACCAACAACATAATTGAAGCGTGAACCTTTCTAAAAACAATTAGCGCAAATTATATACTTTATTTATATATACGTATATTTGCGTGTGTATGTGTGTATGTGTGTGTAGGTGGGCCGAGTTACACTACCATATTATGCTAATCATTAAACACATATATATGTATGTATTTGTATTGAAACTTCAGAAATCACAGTAATATAATTACAAAAGTAGTTTAAGATTTTTGCGTGTTAGCGGAGTTAGTTTAAATTTATTTCTTTTATGTATTACCATAATTTATTCAACGACGCACTATATTATATATATATATATATATATATGTATACGTTGTTGGCTAACGTCTATACCTATAAGCTCTTGATATGTTGACATTAAAGCCTCTCCGTATAAACACACATATAATAATATAATATATAGAAGTAAAATCTGTATGCGGTATATATCGATAACGCGTGCAGTAAATGTCGCTAGAAAAAAAAAATATATTATATTATTTATTACTGGGCTCCGATGTAGGTATATACCTACTATGCGAGCATAATATAATAATAATATGTACCTGACATGAATAACGATAGCGCATGTTCCTAAAACACGAATATGAATCGTGGTAGTTGTATATCATATAAGTGATATCGGATACGAAATTGAAACTAGTCGTCTATAAATATTTCGCGTGTTTGAAACGGTTTTCGGCGAATTCAATAAATCTCGTTTACCTGTTGAATATGCGTAGCCCATGAATTGATGGTTAAAAAATAAATTCGCGTTGTCGGCGCGCGGTACGTTTGTCGCGTCGTGAGTTGTCCGTGTAATTGCTACCGAATAATTTTCATGATGTTAAAGATTATTTTGTACACTCCAAGACGTAGGTAATCGTTGTAGACCGAAATCGACGAAAATACATTATTATAGCAACTTTATTACATTAATGACATCTAAATTGTTGCGTTTAGCACGCGGCGTAAGCACAAATACGAATTATTATAAAACACACTCGGCCCCGTGCCATTGACAATATAATATTTAGATAATAAATAAGTCATCTACACGGACAAAACCCAGACTTTCGAAATCGACGATCGGAGATTATTGTTTTTACTATTATTTTTATTATTATTATATTATTATTATTATAATATTATGTAAAAATGTATACGGTATTACATTGTAGGTACGATAAAAATCGCGTGCAAAACGTCTGTAAATCATCAGGCGCGCGCTGAAAAATCTACAACGCGTACCTTTATAATATGTCTATGATATTATATATACGCATATTATACTTATATGAACGGAACCGATCGCTGTTTCGATTCTCGCGATTGAGCTGTATTATTATAAATAAATTGATATCGTACTTTATAGGGTACTTTGATGTCGTATCTATCCACTTATTTGCATTATATCATATATAAGCAACTATACAGCGAGCATTGTATTATATACTGTTGTACAGGTCAGTTAAAAATATTGAAAGTTTGTCGTGGAGGTCACATGCATACCGTTTTATACTACACGACTAATATGTTTGTACCGTTCAATAAATCTATCGTGAATTTCTAATAATATTGTAACTAAGTGTAGGCAATTTATGTAAATTATATATTTTGAATTTTGAAACATTTTAGTAGGTATATCTACCTCGTTAAACTATCATTGCAGGTATAAAATTAAAACAAAATACGCTCATTCTAATAAATTAAATATTATACAAGCTTGATAAAATTAAAAAAAAAATATTCGATCGGAACATGTATTTAAACTATTCCTGTGTAAGATAATATATTATGGAATATGGTTTCTATACTTACTATAATAAAGTTGGTTTTTTAAATTTTAAACAATATTTTGCAATTTAGTTTTAAATCTATATTGCAGTTATTATTTTGTTAGCACCATAGCATATCTAATAAAATGCGTCATAAAGTAGAGATACGTAATTACTTATGAGTTATGATGTAAACAAAATATTAATCTAACCCTTCCAGTCTATGACGATTTGTTTGGAACAGAGCGATTCATGAACAAAACTCTTATAACATTTATGTATTATATTTAATCCCACAAAATCTGTGTAAAACAAGTACCTAGATTAGTCCACAATCGGTATAGGTATGTACATTTAAACTTCAATATTATTTTCATTTGGCCACTTCATAAATTGGATGTCCTGAAAAAATAATAAATTCTAAACAGCATTTTTAGATTGCATAAAAATATACGCGTATAAATAAAAAAAATCTGAAACGCCATTAGGTACTTCTAAATTTCTTCCCATTTTTATAGATTTAGGAATGTCTGTCTACAGGTATGGTTAAAAATGTTTTGAAATTATATTGTATAGATATGATTTATAAGATGAAGAATTTAGATATACATTAAATAATTAATATAGATGATAAAATAATTAATAATAAAATAAATGTTTTATATTGATAAAAAGTTATAGAATAAGCATTGTATATATTCAAATCTAGTTATTGTGTTTGATAGCAAAAGCTGCATATGATGTTCGATTACTTTTTCTTTCTTATAATTTTTTGTATTAATTATATGAACACTTTTAATTTAAAATTTTATGATTTTAATTTTAGTATCTGACAAAGATCATAAAAATAATATGAACGATACACATATACGAGTATAATATATATATATATATATATATATATATATGTATATAGGTATATCCGTCTGGAGTAGCTTTTGAGTCTTGACGTGCGATACTGCTGTGTGGCATAATTTCCGCCATATCTGGACACTGGACGGTTGATTTTATATTTTACTCAAAATAATTCTTGGACTCAATTCATATACTATTAGCTCGAATATTGCACTTAATATTACCTACAAAGAAATGGTTGAACTGCACTTGGGTAAAAATCAGATAGTGGTCGAACTGCACTCGTTTAAAAATACAGTTCAATCATAATAATTGATATATTTATATTTATTGATGTTTTAACACAATTATGGATCGATTCTTATATTTTAATACAGAACACTGACACAAGACAATCAACAATACGGTACCAGAAAAAAATAAATAATATTGAAAAATATTGAAAAATATTATCGACTTATATACTCAAAAGCTTATTACCAGGATAACATTTTCGAATACAGTTTGTCATAATTACATAAAATGATAGAAGTAAAAAAAAAAATTATAATAGTGACAAAATTAAATTTGAGTATTTCAAAAAAAATGTATAATAATTATAATACGTACCACGCCAAGGATTCATTATCATTATCTGTCTTATTTTCCTAAGTTTGTAATTGGTAAAGAAAATTAGTGTTTACTAAATGTTTAACCCCTTCATATGAAAAATAATTTTATTATAATACTTTTGTTGAGCCCAAGCGCAGTTCGACCATTACCTTTTTTAAACCCCACTGCACTTCGACTAAAATAACTAAAATTTTACCATACCCAATTAGTATAATATGTCCCGTCTGTACTCTGGACTCGATTAGTGCATACAGCGACTCAAGGCGTGGTATATTTTTGTTTTAAAAAGAGTCATAGTTTTTAAATAAATTCTTTTTTTTCTACATCCTCTTTTCGTTTGTTTGTTGAATTTGAGCTCCGAATTTTAATATAAATGTCAGTTTGAACATTTTTCAATACTTCAATAAATTGGAAAATGTTAGGATGGATACGATGAATAAAATATCCCATTCAAGTTTGAGTGAAACGATTCACACGCGTTGGTGGTACGCATTAATGAGTTTGGGAATATGTTGCTAGTTATTTCGTTTTTGGGGTCCATCACAGCCCCAGCAGGAGACGTGCCATAATATATTATATTATTATATTGTACCCATATTATTATATGGTATGCGCGTGACCGAGAAAGAGGGCACGCGCTTTCGAGACCTTGCAGCGGCCCACATATAAAAACAGCGGACCACACGGATCCGTTAAAATATTGTAATATAAGACAATAAAAAAAATTAAAAGTCGAACTCCGACGGCGCAAGTATGATGTATAAACAATAATAATAATAATAATACGTCGTTGGTCAGACCTGTGAGTGTATACGAGTATAAGTACTTGTTCTAAAAAATGTATTATACTCACAACAACTACCATTTATATGCACGCATCATGTGGGGCTAAGTCATCCGAGTGGGCCATAAATCTGGAGGTTATCGGTCCAGATATTAAACACGCATTTACTATAATATACTACACTTATAATATAGCTCTGCAGCGTACCATCGTAGATGCATATGTGCTGTAGAAGCTGCATCTATGATTGGCCATTTATTTATTTTATTTTAAAAAAACAATCGTACTTCAACTACATCTATATAATTAATGCATTATATAATAACATAATTCCATAATTATGCGATATAAAATGAGCACGCGTGCACTTAATCTATTACGGATCGTTTGTTCGTTCGTGCTTCAGGGTGTTAATATAATATATATATATATATATGTATAATATTTATATACCTATATATGTGTGTTATCTCGACGTCTGTAGTTCATTAGCGAAATGATAAAATATATAGCTTCCAGTCGGCTACAATTTTATATAAAATTAATATAGTAAGACATAATATAATATCCGTATTTTACATCATATTATAGAATGTTATATACATTTATAACGGCGGCTCTCCTAAAAAGGTAGCTGCGTGTTTTAGAGAAAAAAAAATGAAATTCTTATAGGTCAATAAAAATGAGTGTACCAACAAGGGGATAATCGTGAGATGGATAAAAAAAAATTTCTCGAATAATACGCATCGTCGTGAGGCGTATAAAATGGAAACTAATTAAATATTATATATTATATAGGTACCGACGACGTCCGGCGCTTTAGTCGCCGGTGCTCAATGGCGTATTATGTCTGTGCATATTATGCACATGGCAAGCTTGCTATGAATCATAATTTACAGCGTTTTCATTTGTCTTTTGTGCGCGTTTTGTAATTTTGTATTGTTAGGTGTATAAAAAAGTATAGGTATGTCTATTATTTGGCTGGAGAAAACTGTTGAAGCGCGAGGAGACAGCCGACTATAACACTTAAACAATATATATATTTTTTGTTGGTATAAAAAAAATAAAAGAGAAAGATCCCGATTATCCGTCGACACATACAATCCATATTTTTCGTATCATCGTCCAATAATTATTAATTCGACAGTGAAAATCACCAGCCCGGACGACCTAGTCTCGTCGGTGAAAAAAAAAAGTGACCTGTATATTATAATAAACGCTATTTTTATGTCAGTACTTATAGTACCTATATAATATCTACACGTACACCACACTGCGGCTGTACATACCTAAGTTATTATGAAGAATTATGTGACTGACGAAAAAATAATCATGAGATGTAGGCCTGCAAGAAAACGCTGACTGCAAGTACCGAAACCAGAAAAACATAAGTTTCTAGATTTAATTCACGTTTTACACTTTAAATAATAAGTATATAGTTAATAATAATTATGTAAGAATAATTAGTTTTACAATGTCCATTTTTTTTATATTTGTATGATAGCTAAGGAAAACCGAATATACGACACGGTAAATTGAAGTATATCATATAAAGCCCGATGGCCGACATAATAGGTACCTCTATATAATAGTCATATATCTCAAAGTACGCTTATATTTCAATATTAATTCATACGAAACGTTTGAGCTCTGTCTATTTTATATTAATATTTAACATATTATTATATTATGATTGTTAGTATTTTTATGGTAATATTAGTGGGAGCGCTTATCGTAATAACTAACTGCAGTAGCCAACCCAAGTGAGGGAGAGGAGTCTGACCAAGAACACCCAAATTATTTGAATTTCACAGTTCAAAAATGTTTTCAAACAGTTATAATTTAGTCTATTATATGATGAAAAAAAAAACGTATTACCTAAATAATGTACCTATATATAATAATTTATATATATATATATATATATGCTAGCTATATTATAGTTTTTCAGTTCTAAGGCTAACTATGTATCGCATACTATTGAATGTTGTGAAAAAAAAAAAGAAAAAATAAAGTCGTAGAATAATTTGAAATTATTTTTAAAATATATCATGATTATGCCACCAGCTTGTCGGTAGTAACAACAATCCACCCGGAAAACCGAAAAATCCAGGTAAGCAATAACGTTTTCATTTCATTTCGTAATAGATATTAAAATTCTATTGAAATATTATTAATTTTGTCCGTTAAAAGTGATCAAAAAATCAACAATGAAAAATATTAAACAATATACCAATTGAAATTACAAATAAGAACAATGGGTATAATACACTCTGTATTAATATACGAGTTGTATATATATATATATATATATATATGGTTGTATAATTTCCGTAAAAAGCTGTGCTTGAAAAAATCGAGACTTACGTATATGTATCATAACTGAAATACCGGCGATATCATAAAAACGTGGATACTACTTTGCAATCGTGTCATTATATCGTACGGAAACGATAATAATTCCAAGTCCACGTCAGTCGTATTGCTGCTGCTCGGAGGGATGAAATCGTATTCTTTTAATTTTTTTTTTTTTTTTTTTTTTTAAACACGTTTATACGAATGCGACGTTATAAAATTATATTATACATCGTCTGCAGTATATGTACCTACATATAGTATAATATTATTATCATACCAATTAGACGGAAACCGCTCATAAATCTCGCGCGGCCGATGATAATTGACAGCAAATATTAGTTATATTTTCTTTTTTTTTAATTTATGCTCTATTATGATTTATTTTTCTACGAACAGGTACGGCTGTGCTGCATTACACACACACGCGTAGTCTTCATGTTATTAAATGGTGTCTGCACGCGTGCTCGCAGTCGGTGTTTTCGATCCGTTCTGGTCCGGCAGCAGACCCGCTGCGCGACGTTCGAGAAAAAGTGCTATTATGTACGACGAGCCGAGGCGACGTCTAAAATTCGTGGCAAATAAAATGATGCGATGCACCAGTGTATACATATCATACTGATCGGTACTCTGAAACGGGGGACATCGAGGAGGATGGATCGTAGGATGATATATTATGTGTATAATAAATTAAGGTCTCAAATATTTGTATATTATGCATTTGCATATTTTTTTCTGGTCAGTCGTAGGTACCAATGCTGTATCTTACTTATCTTAGGTAGTAGTCAGCAACCAAATATGTTTCATGACAACATGATTAAAAATGCTGAACCATTACAAAAATAACGTAACAACGATCGAATGGATTCGAAACAAAAAATTAAAATGTACAATATTTTTGCAGTACACACACATAATATAATTGCTCTAGTAAAATATTATACTTACATAATATTTTCCTACTTCATATACTCTATTATATATAGACAATAATTTAAAATTCATCAAGACTGGTCCTTATTATAATGAGCTTTTAATAATCATGTATTTTAAAAACCCGTCGTTCTATCTAAATTTAAATTACTTATATGTATTATGTAGAGATTTGGAAAAACATGGAATGATAACATCTAGTCTATATAAATTCAATTAGAACGATTTCACACAATTTCTTAAATCATATTTCCCACGGAATTATGGAGGGTAGAGTTATATACAAAATACAACTCAATACAAGTATAATAATTTGCTTTGTCAAAAGCAAACACAAAAGTGTTGGTAGTTCGCAACGATCGTTTTCATACCTAAATCCCAAATTTCTTAACTATTGCATTTATAATAAAACAAACGAGATCCTAAATGTATCATAAAATACGTAATAATAAATATTAATAGTTTTAGGTATAGTTACCTAATAGTCCAATACCTACATGGCCCCGAAAATATTTACAAAAATTCGATTCACGTAAAAACTGAACGTGGTACGTCATCTGGTCGACTGTATGTCAGTTATTATATTTTTCATTTTTTTTTGCTGGTATAATAATCATAATATTATTATGTGTCTAGTGTCTACGTTACGTTCGAATATCCACCGTTAAATTTACTTTCTTGTTATAAATTTACTCAGTACAATAAAAAGACACACTTTATATTAAGCGTTCTAACTTAGAACTTCTTAATGCCATTAGGTAATACAGTAGGACAAGTATAACTTTTTTGCAAATTGAAATTAAAAACTAAATTTTTAAATAATTTTGAAACATTTTATATGAGTTAAAAATAAAACATACTAATTTATATAATATATGGCTTATTATTATTACTATTGTGAACAAAACTGGATATGCACCAATATAAAAGATTTTCTTTTACTCTGAAAACTGCAGGCTTATGTTGCAGGAATATATTTACAGTTATTTAAAACATATACGGTTAACAAAACTTTTATAGTAGTCCTATTTTTTGACAAGTTATCTATGTAAAATTAATATTGAAAAAATCATTCAATATGGAAAGATCCATAAAATATAAAAACCGTCAGAATAAATATGAAATAAAATGTGTTATTTTCTAAATTATTTACTGCAATATACACATTCAAAGTGAATATAGGTATATTTCAATAAGTCCTGAATACCGGACTTATAATATGAAAAATCAGCAGTAAGGCATGTACATATAACATAATGCGTCTCTCGTCTCTCTATAGATATACAATAATATACAATATACTCGTACACATATAATAGTACCTACATATTATATATTTATTACAAATCATTTGTGTGCACATATCCGTGTCAGTGTGTATGTACAGTATTTATAATAAAATGTTTACAATATAATACATACCTATTATACATATGGGAAGCCGTTGCTAAAAAAAATGGAAGAAGAGAGAAATTCAGAAATATAATAAACGTGGCACGCGTATCTTACACGAATACGCCGTGAATGATCGAACATTTTTTATCGATCTACGATGTGCCTCTACCTGCTGCAAGTAAGTCTCAATTTTATTCATTATTGTTGACCTGCAGTTATGTACAGGTATTTACCCTATATCGTAGGCGGGTAAAATATTATGCACGTACTGTAATTTACATTTATGTATAATATAAGACACTAGGTTTAGCTACCTATATATTAACGTACAACACTTAGTTAATTATTATTATCATCGCCGGTCGAAATGTATAATGACTGCTGTGCACGAAAACCGCTTTTTGACGACGCTTTGACAGCTACTGCAAAAGTCGTGTATAAAGCGTCAGGTATAATTACGGTGAACGCGAACACAAGCAGGAATTTCTTACTCGTCAACGATAATTTACGACAGTGTTGTACTTGGAACACGGATAAAGTAAAAAAAAATATATATAAATATAATATTATAAAAACTACTTCTTTCACAGAACAGCTTTATAAAATGATATGTTTTGTGGTTCTCAAAATCTGCAGAAAAAAATAACCAATGTACTAAAGTTATATCTAAACAGCAGTACTACTATCGGATAAGATAAAAAATAAGTCCTCAGGAGTAAAATAGTGTATATTCTAGATTTATAACAAGCATTTATCTGCTAAAGAATATTATGTGTATTTTATAAGGGGGAAAGATACGATACAATTTTTTTTTTTTTTTTTTACATTATATCATGAGTATATTATATTTCTGTATAATAGGTATAATACTATTATAAAAGTAGTTTTTAATGGATAATTAATTTTATATTAGATTGATTATGCAAATTAGCAAATGTGCAATATAATATAACAATAATTTTTAAACATAGAACCAATTCGATACAGCATAATATAAAGCGTACTGTTATATATGTTTTTAAAATATATATGATTTAATAATGGAAAATATAATTTAACTATTTATGTCTACTAAAACATATGTATATATACAAGTGATGTTACACGAAGATTTACTGATTTAGGTAATGCGTAGGTACCTGTACATAGATTCCATTTCGTTATAAGAGTTTAGATTACAATAAATCTTCGAGAAGCACCCTGCAGTAGACCGCTTCAGGTGACAGCAATAAATTGTTAGTATATGGTTGTGGTTTGTACACTTACCTATTCAATGATATACACGCGTATATATAGATATACATTTTTTTCGACAAGGTTGTGAAATTATATTGTAGGTGTATACAAACTCTTCAGTCGATTGCCAAAAAATACAAAATCGAAATATCTCGTTTCATCATTTGTTAAACTAAATGTATAGACGACGTGGTATATAATAAGTAATTAGGTATAGGTGCCTGTATATAGTCACTGCAGCCTACCCATAATACACAAAGAATTGTCTATATTTTAAAGACGTTGTTTAGAAAAAAAATATATGAACATCAAAAATAGTATCATAATACCATTTTATTATAATATAGGTTAATATTTCATTATACGATCGACGCGTGTCGAAAAAACAAAAAAAAAAAAAACAACAACCATAATCGATCTTAACGAGATTGTGGTGAGACGTCTTGTCAAACAGTACAGCTCACATTTGTTCAGACCGTGGTCAATAAGCTAAACGTTACGCCAGCTGCGAGGTGAAGCAATTTTTTATTAGTCGAATTCAACGGATCGATTATTTTATATACATTTATATATATATATATATACACATACTACACGCCCTCTGTACTTTGTTGTGCACCGTCAGTGATATACGCGGTTGTAACGCTGTTTTATTTTATTTCTACGTAATCTTTTCAATTTTAAGCATCTTTAATATATTGCTATATTGCTGTATACGTTTTTTTTTTTTTTAATCTTTAAACTAATGTATCGTCAACCTAACGAAGTGGCTTTAAAAAAAAAATTCCAATCGGTGTATTATATTATAATATAGAAACGTGCATGGTACATATTATATCAAATTCCTATATATATATACTTAACAATCGAACGTTTCTCTAGAAATACAAACTAACGACGTACATAATATATTATTAGGTATACGGCTATATACGTACACGAAGAGATTTAACTGTTCGGTTCGCGACGGATGAATAATTGTAAATAAATTAATTCACCTGTGAACCACATAATAAAATATACTATATTTTTAATGAATTAGGCCGTTTTATAATATATTGTGTAACGAACCGTGCCGGACGTGTCGCATGTGATGTCGCCAGCTGCTGTCGTATATCGTCTGTACCCAAGTGAAACGCGTTTAGTATTGACTTTGAGCGATTATTATCACAATATTATTATTATTATTATAAGAGCTCAAATAGCTGCTACAATGACGATAAAAACAAATCAATGGACACATGCGAAAAACAGTACGTAAACTTGACCCGGCGAGAATAAACATTTGTTTTAATTTATAGTATTGATTGTCGACTTCAAAACATAGCGCCAAACCACACTGATACACATAACAATAACATAATATGTGTAATAAGTAGAAATAGATATTTTCATTAAACTGAGATGTTTTCATAAATCAAATGGCACAGAGTCAGCGAAGACTATCTAATAGGGAATGGATTCCAGATTCCAGATCCTTTCATAGAATTATTTTACTTTTATACTTTTATTATTTTACACCATTGTTTTATTAATCTACAATTTATAGTTGTTAAATTTACAGAAATGTTTAATAAGATGTTTATCATAAAAATGTTCTTGTAAATAATATATATATATATATATATATGCACGTGAATGATAAGGTCAGACAGTATAGTTCCCTGTCTTCAAGCTTAATTGAGTTATTGGACACTAGTTCGTTATTATACACTATTGTTGGACATTTCAACTTGTTCAACGCTATTGTTAGACCTTTTCGGACACTCTTATAATTAAGCATGCTAAGTTTACTTATGGAGTACACTTACTTCATATTACAAAAAAATGATGTACGACAAATTTTAACAATAATTTTATGAACCTAGACCATATAAATCTTTGCAAGATGGTTTTTGTAGATTTGTATGAATAAATCATTTAAAATTTTATTAGCAAACTTAAAGTGACAATATATTCAAAATTATATCGTCATCATTAGTTAGGCTTATGCCTATAGTCTCAAACTCGTAGTCTAACAAATCATTAATTGCCAACAAGCCATAATATATAGTTTTCGAACGGTTATCGTAAGATTTTGTTACACACGTCCATAACGGTGATCAGCGTCTAATGTATGCAATGATCTTATGCAAAAATGACTGCATCTATATTATGTTTTATAATATTATTATATTACGGTCGCATTGCTGGTGGTATCGTGTATGGTCGCGGTCGCCAATCTCAAACATCGAATGTATCCAACTATATGGTTTACGAGTCCGGCTGTCGACATATTTTTTAGCATCGTCTCTAAGCTCTTGCAGCGAAGACGCGCACACCGAGAAAAACGGACGTGTGCGATTTTTTAAGCGTTTATTACGTGGCGGCGGGTAGCGCGTGTAGATCGATCGGGTATTGATATACATTATACATCGATGGACGGCTGGCGACGGTGAGAGATGACCGTGTGTGTGGTGTACAATATACGAAGAGTAGTATACGAGTATAATGTTTATGCATTGTTATATATTATATATATATATATATGAGAAACACTTATAAACATGTGTATCCGGCCAGCTCGGCGGCGGCGTCAACCGCGGGACATCGGTGCCGTTAGTCACTCACGGCACGTTCTGCTTGTTATATTCGTTTTATTTAATAAAAAAACAATTAAAAGTCGACACATATACAGAGGGACAACGATGGTCGGAATTGTTCAGCCGGCGAGGCGTGCTCGGCAAAACAATCGCATTATTATTTTTCCGTGTATAGGTATGTACTATATGTATATTATTGTCGCTGCGGTGAATAGGTACGCACACACGCACGTCTTTGACGCAAGCCAGCGAGTGAGTGGGACGCAGACAGAGAGACAGATTCGAATCGGAGAGAGAGAGAAGGACAGACAGACGATGATCGACGACGATGATGATGATGGCGATGATGACGATGATGATGATAATGCGGATAATCGGTTGTGCTGTAGCGGGGACGCTGCCGCGGCCGATATGCGCGTGGCGACGGCGGCGGACGACACTGGTATTGAATGTGTAAACGCGAAATGAAAATGAGACAGCGGCGGAGAGGCCGGCAGACTCGGACGCGATAGAGGAGGAGAAGAAGAAGAAGAAGAAGAAGAAGTTAGATATAAAAATAAAAAACGATTACACGTAATTACACGTTGTAATGACGAAGAGACTGTGGGAATCCGCTAGATCGATATATAATATATTGCTTTCGCGCTACACCACATTTATATATAAATATATCAGAAGCGTATACATATACATAGACGGCGCGACTCGTCCGGAGTGAAGACGCTGCCATTATAAAATTATCGTTATTATCATTATTATTTTTATTAGTATTTACACGCAGCAACCACCGCCGCCCAGATATATATTATACACATATAGGTATATTAAATATACTTTCAGCTTGCTCGCACGGACGCGCGTAATGTTTATTGCGCTTTGTGCAGCGTTATTGTGCTCTAGTTTCGTCGGATCGACGGCCGATCGATCGTTTTAATGTTTTATTATATATATAGTCAGTCGTCGCGCAATATCGTCCATACTTAATAATTGTTATACCTATTATTATACTCTATATATAACATGGTCGCGATGATTATGGTCGGCCGACGATGTTTATACCTATTATTGTGTTGTAAGGACGCTTAATTTTTATGATCGGACTGCACTTGGCTAGCTTCTGCAGTTACACAATTGCATCAGAAATTCCAAAAACATGATTATATTACTAAATTATGTATATCTACATTGAAAATCTTCTGAACATGACGTGGCTGAAAGATTACCGTCTTTACTCTTTACAATGCGTTTCTTTGAGAAATCTCAATTACGGTAAAATATGTTTATAATAGGTGTGAATAGACAACTGAAGATTTTCATTTATAGAATTATTTTTCTTATACATTTTCAATATACGTATTTTCATCCCAACATTCCAAGTTATCATTCTCTAATCAACACTACAAAACACGATATTTTAAATTTATAATTGTTTGCGTAAGTCGTCTCATAATAGTTAGGTGGCTACAATATTGCATGTGTTCCACTGTTTTGAAATATTCTGCTCATAAGTCCTATACAAATACAACGTACAATGTTATGGAACTGATATGGAAACAAATAACTTACAGTTTAACGTACGTGAATACAAGTGTGGTAAGTCTGCAAGCTGTGCTTAAAAATCTGTACGCGTGTAAAATAAAAAAAATTACATGGGAATCAACAGGTTAACGCGGTAATCACTCATCAGTCATCATACATAATATTATTATATTTTTATAGTTAAACGTTTGTACATCGATTATACCTATTCGTTATATTGCAATTACACGTACCTATACTATCACGTGTTCAATATTATATACATAATACATAAAGAAAAATAAATCGATGGATTGTTTTTCATAAGTTTGCTCAGAAGTCGACAATTTAAAGAAGACTACGACACCGACACACCGTGTACGTATATCGTTTAACGTGTAAAAATCAATTATTTATAAGGTCGATTCACTTGCACAACGGCTAAACGTGTTTTGCCGCGCAAATATTGTTACGACGATCTATAAATTATGCAGCTGCAAGTTGACGATGATATTATATTTTATTGTCTTTTTTTCAAAAATCTTAATTGCTAGAGAATTGCTTTGTTACGACGCATTCATTGCGTACACACAACCATGGCATATTACGTATGAATGACACTGTGTGTGATAACGACATGACTGTTGTCGAATAAAAAAATAAGTGTAAAAAATTACAAAATATACTGTTTTCCTAGATGTTACGAATATTTTTCAAAACTTATTTGATTAACGAATCATACATTTCACATTTTTATATTGAAAATTAATCATCGAGGTCAAAACAATATATATATATATATATATAATGGCTATCGATAAAAAATAACGAGGCAAAATAGCTAGTCCAGTAATATAAGGACAAGAAAAAGAATTTCGAAAAAACTGAAAAAAGAAAGGGAAAAATTTGTTTTCAAAAAATGTTTTATTATTTACTATGAAATATGTAAGTAATAGTAAATACAATAAAAAACTATTTTAACTGTTATTATTATTATTAATTATAAATTTTACTATCATTACTACAATAGGTAGTACAATTATTATTCCTAATCATTACACTTTGTTTTCTAGCAATTGTTTTGTGATTTTAAATTAAATTTACACTAACTACTAATCATTATAGGTAATATTATAAGTTCCTTTAACTAACAAACTACTAAGCTAATGTAAATCACTATAGCTTACAATTTTAGTGTTACTATGGTTGAGTATAGAGACTATATTTGATTTACACTATTGTATTATTGTGAGAAATAAATCACAATTACCCAAGGATAAATTTAAATGATAACATTGCATTAAGTTGTTTCTAGTAAGTTGATTTTAAGTAGGTTTAAAAGGAGATTAAAACATGATATTTGAAAAATTTGCCTTCGGACGTTTTTTTTCTGTTTGTTCATTTTTTTTTACAAATATATTCTATAATATATATAAAACTATTCAATGAACTTAATCAATAACCTTCTATGTTATTTGCTATGTTATTATACTCGGAGATACTTATACAATAATTACAAGGATACAATATCACATATTATTCAGTATTTATTGAATTTATTTTAACGAATATTTGCAAAAAATTTGATTTGGTATTATCTTTTATAATATTTTTATCGCCAAAAAGTGAATGGCATAATGCTATGAACTGGAAAAATAAGATTTTGAAGTGTATCTTGTATATGATTAAGCAACAACCGTTTACCTAAATGTAGCACAACGCCAAGGTCATTATTCATGGCAGTCATAATTACTATGATCAGTTTTTATTGACAATTATTGTATCATCGTTTGTAGATAAATTTTAAATCGCCGACGCAATGGACGTGCCTTATAATTTTTGTTATTAAATCACATCGAGAGGATGAAGACTGATAAAGACTATAATATTCTATTATAATTGATCGCTCAAATAATCGTTTTAGACAAATAGTTTACCTATTGAAAACCGTTCAGACTATTATAATATTTGGTTTTTATAATGTTCTCGGGCCGAGCTAAACATGTTTTTTGATTAATACGTTCAGACAACCATCTTCGAGTTTGAAGGTATTAACCGGCTTACAATAGTCTGCACACATTATAATGGCATTATATATGTATTCACAATAATATACAGTTCAGTTTCAATCGAATGGCTACATAATATTATTATATCAAAGTTACGTAGCAAAGAAAAAAATCAAAATAATATATAGGTAATTATATCAAAATATGTTGTAATATCGGATTGACCGATCGCAAAATAACGATCCGAGATGATATCATCGCGCGCGCGCCATATGACGCATTCGTGACGTTTGTGTCATTATACGCGTGACTGGCGTGAGTTTAATATTATTATTATTACTTTTATTCTACAGGTCTTGCAAATTGATTCGTTGAATAACTCGGCGTGCTATTATACAGATATCAGTAATGCGCAGCAGCTCGACACTTCCTCTTCGTCATCTCGCGGCAGTCGTTGCGATCGTGTAAAAAAAGAGCCCTCTGCCCTAATAATAACTAACGAGATTACATCATTTTTAGAATTAATAGTATGTCATTTAAGTTTCAGTATTATTAAAAAATATATTTTTTTAAAGTTCAAGTTAATATACGTAAATTTGGTTTTTTTTTTAAAATAAAGACTGTATCAACAAATTTAATGACTATAAATAATACATTGATTCTCCAAGTATTAAAATAATTATAAAAGTATTAAATTAATAAAACGAAAAATAAAAAAATAATCATTTTATCTTCCGTACTGATCACTGGAATAATTTAATTTATAGAGCCAAATGACTTAAATGAAATTGGAGATTATGTGGCCAATGTAAGACGCCTCACTGGAATATGAAAGTAGCACAATTAGTAAAATAAAAGCAAATTATTAAATCTCATATATAGACAAACAGTAAATTAAAAATAACAATTTGTTTGCAATTTAAAAAATAAAAGGTACTTAATAAATATAATTTTATTCATGCAGTCATAAAGATGATAAATTTCAAAGAAAAAATATATGTACATATTAAAATTAAAAAAAAAACTCACTCAGCAGCTTAAATGCCATCTCAAATACATGAAACCAACCAGATATCACAAAGCTCATCCAAGAGGAAACTTTTCTTTAAAAAAAAAAAAAAAACATATCCTTTTTGTATGGATCGCGGGGCACATATAGGCATTCCCGGAAATTAAATGGCTGACCAAGAAGCTTATAATGCAATTCGCAGATGCAAAGAACGAAATAAACCTAAACTCAAATAAAAAATGGCTCTCTCTCACGGCGAAAACTCAACACCAAACTCAACAAAATAAAAAATAATATAAGCCCATGGAAAAATCTTGAACTTAATAGAGAAGATGAAACCATAATAAACCACCTCCGAATTGGTCACACACACTTAACACACAGCTACTTGATGAGTAAAGACGATCCTCCACTATGTGAGTCATGCAGCGTACTTTTAACCGTCAACCTCATCATCACTGAATGTCAAAAATACAACCAGTATCGAAATCAATTTCACATATCCGAACGAATCTGTCAAGCACTTGGACCAAACCCACAGGATGTAAAAAACTTAATTTTATTCTTAAAAAAAAAAAACAGAATTGTACAATTTAATTTAATGCAGAAAATTTATACTTAAAATACTAAAAATGTAACAAAAAAAAATTTCTTTTACTAATCGCCTAGTTTTCGATGTACTTTGATGATCAATAAAAAAAATATATATATAATATATGTCTTTTGTTAATTATTATTGTTTATTCAAAATAATTTATTCGAAAAATTTGACCTATGACTTGCAACGTTTATTCAAAAGTTCGTAAAAATAAACCAAGATTCTGTAAATGAGGGTAACAAAAAAGTACGAAAAAGTAGGTACAAAATACACTGGGCTTATTATTTTATCGATTTCCATAGATTTCTTTCCAGGACGCCGTAAGAGCTCGAAATTTCATATGGCCGAAATTTCTCAATCCGAGACTTTATGGCTTAAATATGATCATTATAAAAATAGTATTATAATTATTGTAAGTCATACGAATACTAAAATGAATTGCTGTTGATGGGTGTCGTATAGAAATCGTATTGCAGATGATAAATTGATAATACAGTCTGTTTATGAACTATACACATTCCACACAGATAATTATACGTGTCGAAAATTTGAATATAATATTCTACTAATATTTGACTTCGTTGGGGACAAGACGAGACGAATCTGCGTGTCATGCGGTGTGGGTAAATCAAATGTAAACCGATAGGCTATGATTTTTCGAATCGCGTTTTTACTGCGTTCGTGGATGAAGATTGGATTTCACGTACGTTAACCAGAGTCGTAAGTGATGCGTATTATTATTATTATTATTATTATTATGTTACCTACTCATATATATATATATCCATACATGTAAGTATCTAGCAGTGGAGATGAAATAAGCCATCCACGCCGTATAAAGAAATCGACTTTCTACACAGGTCGTATTAAATTTTATCTGATCTAGTTGAAATTCAAAATTGTTTTCCGATTCACCTTAACACGCGTCAGTGTCTACGTTTTATCGTTTGTCCAAGATACCGCGGTATATAGGTACCTACGCTATGGCGGTGTGTATACGCCTTCGTAGAATTTTTATTAATGAACGTGTTCATTAACATATTATATGCAGTATTATAGCTCAAATGTTTTAAGCCGCAATGTCACGAGTTCCAAACCAAAATCGAAACGGGACTTCCAACTGCAAATTCATTTGTATAATTAGTATTTTTAATTTACAATCTTCTTTCATCTGACGATTTGAAACGATGTAAAAAGTAAAATACTGGTAATATTATATCTTTTTTATATCGATATACAATGGCTAATTTTATCAATAAAAGTTGTATAATGTATATCTTTTGTATCAGAGATATTTATAGCTTTAGTTTTTTTTAATTTTAGTTATATGATTATTGATATATAGTCTTGTGAACAAAATAAATGGTCAATTTTTTCTGGGCTGTCATTTTCCATCTAAACAAGTGTTGATTTTTGAGATACAAGATGAATAATTATTTGCAATGAAGATGATAGGTAACCATAACCATATGTGCAAATCTGGAATACATTTTTAAGAGAAGCGCCCCCTTCATGTTCCTGAACCACCTGATCTGTGGTAAAACTAAAAATCTATAAGGTGAATATGAAAAAAATAGTGGGCTCTTCCCAATAAATAAATCCATTGGAATTGTTGTTATTAATGGGCATGATTTAAATATTAATAAAAAAAATACAAAGATTAAAAACTAAGAAGTACCAATACGTACTAACAAAGGAATTATACATAAAAAAGTAATACATTTATATTTTAACTTATGATTGGGGAGGGGGCAATAAGACACTAGTGACTCCCAGATTACGCCTATGACTATAATCTTAGTGATATTTTGTAACAGTTCTGTGAAAATTTGAACAAATATTACAATTTACAACCTATTCCATTATACTCGTATATGATAAATATTTGTTGTTATAAATGTTAAAATATTATTTTTAGGGTGAAAACATAATATAATATGAATTATCCTATGTTATCGATTTTGGTTGAACATGGACATTCTGTCTCAAACTTTAACAATTCAGTGTCATTTTTGAATGATTATAAAAACTCTAAATAAGATTAATCCATCTGGACCTACGGTTTGCAACTTTGGGGCTCAGCCAAAGTATATCAAATACAAACCGTATACAATGGTTTCAATCCAAAGTCCTTCGCTTTATCTCTAAAGCTCCCTTCTATGTTTCAAATAATTCCCTTCATTCTGACTTCAATTTACCCACCATCACTGAGCTAGCCAAGTTCCACTATAAAATATTCAATGATAAGCTAACACACATTATAATCTCCTTATCATCCAACTATATCATCTGCAACTATTCCAGGAAATCCCCACAAAAGACTTAAAATACAATGGTGTCGTGACTTGCTTAATATACGAGTATAATACCTAAAAAAATAGCGGGTAAGTGGGTATCGCTCTGCTGTACATTGGGGGTGGGGTGGACCTCTGAATAGGGTAGGTTAAATTTGAATGCAATGATAGGTATCATTGTATACGAAAAACGATTCTGAACGGAGACAGTTTATCTGTCTAGGATATAATATTATAGATTATTCAAAATTTTCAAATCTTAGATTTAAAAAGAAATTTTTTTATGAATTTCTAGATTAAAATAATTTGCGAATTTTCGTGATTTTTACGTATGTTGTTAAAATTTAAATTTAAATGCTTGTAAAAAAAAAATGTGACTATGCATTTATTTTATTTTTCAACTGCTATTGTAAGAATATTTTAGGAACCTTGTATTAAATTTTCAAATCTTAGATATAAAAGGAAAATTTTTTATGAATTTCTAGGATAAAATAATTTACGAATTTTCGTGATTTTTACGTATGTTGTCAAAATTAAAATTTGAATGCATGTAAAAAAAATTGTGGGTATATATTTCTTTTATTTTTCAACTGATATTGTAGAAATATATTATGAGCCTTGTATTAAATTCTCAAATCTTAGAATTAAAAAGAAAAACTTTTATGAATTTCTATCTAAGATAATTTGAAAATTGCCGTAATTTTTACGTATTAACTTGTGAAATTTTCAAGTATCATACGACTTATACTTTTTGAATAATTACAAATATTTAAAATCGTTTGAGGATAAATCGTTATCGTTACGCTATTTCGTAAAAATTTAAAATTCAAACGCACTTAAAATTTTTCCTATAATGATGTTTCGAGTTTTCTCTATAGCTACTTGAAAGAAAACTAATAGAAAACTTAATGTTGTATTTTTAATTTTTAGTTATAAACGCAAAAAATTTTATGATTTTTAAACTTCATACTTACTTGCAAATTTTCGCGTTTTCGACAGATTTCGTAAAATTTTGAATTATAAACGCTTATTAAAAAAAATTGTGACTTACGATTTTTAATTTATTTTAGCTACAATAAGAAAAACTCATAAGGAACCTTGTATTAAATTTTCAAGTTTTTTCGGTCGTCCAACATTTTTTTTACCGGCACTTAACACACAAAAAAAATCTCTGAAAAATTGAAAATTTGAGTGGTCTATAAATAACTTTAAAAAAGTCAAAAATGTGTGAAAATTAAACTGTATATAGATAACACTAACATAAACATTTAGTGAAAATTTCATGTATTTACAGTAATTAGTTTTTGAATTACAACCATATAAAAAAATCGATTTGGTCGAAAACTGGTTTTGCGTAAAAATTCCCGTTTTTCTGTCATTTTTTTTTTTTTTGTTTTTCTCGATTTGTTTGAAAACTATTGGATAATGTTTATTTTTGACCTCTATAATGCACCACGGATATTTACTTTTACATCGGAAACCACCCCCAAAGTTTGAATTGAAATTGAAGCATTATTTCGACTAGTTATGCTGTACATAGACACAAAAACAAAAAAACAAAAAAAATACACACACATCATTGTAAAATCAATACATTCATCACTTCAAGCAAATATAGAATTTTGTTTAAAATGTATATATATATAATTAATAAAATCCTATTAAAAAATAAAAACACATCAAAAGTTTATACTTGTTTACACCCCTTATTCCAAATGAATACATGTTAATGTACATCTATATACTGCGTTTAAATAAATATTAAGATACTGTCATTTTATTTCTAGGTCATTGGGTTCAAATTTTTTTTTCTTATATTATCTAATCAAAAAATGTATTATTTATAGTTTTTATGTTTTATTTTGCAGTTTATTAATATATTTTAATTATAATAAATTGAATGATAACCAGTAGATTATAATAAATAATACAATTGTTTTCCAAACGTACGTAAATTATTGTGAGTAGTTAAATGTTTAAAAAAAAATGTATTAAATACTGTAAATATATGCATTTATTATTATGTGAATTTACGCGACCCTATTACATGGGCGATTAGAAAACGAATACATATATGTTATAATTTAAAAATATATCAGTTTTCCAATTCACGAGCTAGATGATGAAAACATTCAACACAATTTACATCACTTTATTAAATCGTTACAATATTATGTATATATAAATATATTGGTGGTATGCAAAAACGGCATCATATACCACAGGAGCGTTCTATGTCGTAAGTCGTCGTCGTCGTCATCGTCGCTATCGTCGCCGCCGTTGATCAAGGTTGACACCGATATTATTGGGGGCCGTGGAGGTTAGGTTAGGTTGTGCTGTTTTTTGTTGCGCAAAACTGACCGCTGAACCATATCAATATTATAATACACATTATAAAATACTATAGGTTGTACGTATCACACACACAATTATATAGACGTATACCTATTCGCACACGGGATCTCCGCTGTTTAAGTAAATAGCATTTGGGAATCGATGTGGTATGCCGTACAATAGCTTTCACGATTTCCTCGCTAATTATTGATGTTTTTTAAGGAAGTTAAAGATATACGCATAATCATTGTATGACGATGACGCAATTTTTTTAATATATTTTGGAAATCGCTCGACATCCCCTCGGCTCCCATACTTCATTCTTTAGGGGAAATTAACTCCTTGGTTAGTAAGGTGCCTATTAAAAATGCTTGGCGTTCAATAAAGTTGTTTTTTTTTTAATTTGATAACCACCAACCGTCAAATTATACTCAATATAATAATCATTAGATAATTATTATAGGATAATTTATTGTGTAAACGTATAAATAATATAATGTTTGTATACCTACTGCCTATATTATTTTCATAGGATCAATAATAATTAATAATACCTTCAATACGCATAGGGTACTAACAACAATTCAGAAAAAAAAAACTCCATAATCAATAAAAACATTAATATCTATGATTGAATCAAAAAGAAAAAAAACTACAAATTGACAGAACAGGAATTCACAAATCAACCACTCAAAAATAGGTGCTATACGTGTTATACCTATATAAACCATTAATTAATATAATTATTATACTTAAAATAATTCTAATTATTTTTTCTCAGTATCCTAAAATGTTTAGATACTTACTCTGAGTATTTATTTTTTTTGGATTTATTTTTATACCCTGTCAAATAGTTTTTGCCCAATGATACACCTTCAATAAACTTCTAAACTTCACAATAAAATCTTAGACACGTCTTAAATCACTCCTTTTAGTACGAAATTAATTTAATAAAATAGCTTTTGGTTAATTATAAAAAATTTAGCTCACAGTTGCTATTATTATACAAGTCGTGTTGTAGATACAAATGGTTGATTCTTCTAAATGTGAACTTTTCTTAAAATATATCAAAGGTTTTGAAAATATTTTTAGAGATTTTGAATTGGCATCATAAAATCATATTTCTAACCCGAGTGGCGAGTATATAGTTCACTAGACACTAGTAAGTTACACCTCTCAATTATTGAAGTGTTCAAAGGTTTGTGATCCGTGAGATTTGTAACCACAAAATGTTGGTCCACTAATATCTCTCTCAAGTCTATCTAAGTTTGTAATATTGATGTATTTATAATTTACCGATTAACAAGGAACTTGTTCAAATCTAGTTGGTTTATCAAAAGGACAAAAGAAAAAATTCTTAGTACCTAGTTTTCAAAACTGTGAAGTAAAACAAAAAAATGAGATTTTTAACATGTTTTCGACAAATGCATTTTTTTTTTTTTAATAACTATTGATACATTAAAATGTAATAAAATGTTTATATGATAATTTTTCATACCTATATGATAAAATTCTTAAAATATTTTGAATCTTATTTAGCTATTTATAGCAATGATCAATTTTTTTTTTCAATTACCTTCAATAACAACTTTTCAAATAAAAACTGGAATATGATTTTGAATCATGTAAAATAAACGTTAATAATTTTTAAGAAAATAAGTATTAATGTTATTTGAAACAATTACCTTTTTTGCCCTATGAAACAAAAAGGTAAGTGTCTCAGAGCTAGGTATAAATAACGTATATACATATAATTAACATCATCTTCTGCGACTCGTCGGTATGAAACCTTAATGTTCATATGTTCATATTATTCTCACGACGACACATATACATAATTGTACATGAGACATAACATATAATATTACTGTAATAGATTATTATTCATTATTCATGTTGTATCAAGATCTTCCCAAACACGTGCACTGTTTTAAAATTATAATAAGAGTTTGTTATTTAATGTTTATTTATTACCTTTTTACACAAGATATAGATAGATATACCTATAATGCGCTGCCTTTTTTTTTATTTTGTAAACCTTAGCACTCTTTAAAATTATCTGTCACGCGCATTACTATTCGTTTTGATGATGTTATTCAAATTCAGTTTATTATTGTTTTTATTGCTATTATTACAGTTTTAGGATCAAATCAGAGCAAGGAAGCAATTTATTTTGCAAATTGTTTAGTATCGTTCTAATATCAAGCATTACATTCAGGGAGATTCATTAAGCACGATCACTCCTATTTATCTTTATATAGATAATGGAATTATTTAAATTCTGATTTTTGAAATTTTTAAACATTCTTATAAAGTTATAAGCAATGTTTTTTATATTCTTATATTTGTTTATGTTACTTAAGGAGAATCATATAATATTAAACTATTGTAGACTTGTGACAATATTTTAATAAAACAAAAATTGTGTTGGCTAGGTAAGTTGCAGTCAACTTGCATTGGTATTTTATACCACTATCCCTCAACAACTATTAACAAAAGTAACACAGTAGAGCCACTTCATAAAATTTTTAATTTAAGTCTGTGTATATAAATTATAAATTGATAGCATATCCATCATATATCACTAGTATAGTGTATTTTATTATTATGAATTTATAATTTCTGATGACTTCCATTTTTTAAAAATTCTTCGAATTCATCAAATTTAAATAATTTTCAACAATTACATGTTGAATCATTGTAATATCTGATTATATAAAATCTTAGTGTAAATTATATCACCTATCATACTTATTGTTTTTTTTTCTTTTGTACGAGAGCAAGAGAAGGAAGCATTACTTCTCCTCTAACTCCCATCGTTTATTGATTACAATAATATCAACAATTATTAGCGGTGGGACAATTCCCCACTCATTAATATTGCTTCAAAATTTTACAAGTTATGGGTACGATACTGGGGGGCTCTGCCTCCCTCGGTGCCTTCGACTACAATAAATTGCTCAAGATGCTTAATATAGCCATGAGATAAATACTTAATGAAAACAATGTACCTATACAAACATATTTAATAGTCTATTAATATTTTGTTAAATATGAAGTAATACCAACCATAAGAATTTTAACTCATTTAATTTATGGAATTTATCAGGAAGACATAGGTATTTTATTACTTTCTTGTAAATATACCTTAAGGTGTGCATATTTTACACTTCTTATACCTAGTAAACAGGTCAAAATTCAATTTCACAAAAATGAAAAATTAATTTCTAAATAATGCAAATTGTAATCGTTTAACTGGATATTAAATGGGTACAATTAAATCAGTTGCTCTAATTATATCCTTTCATGAATATAAAAAAAAAATTCCTTCAACAAATTTGAATAAATTAATTTTATACAAGAATCATAACTCATCAATCATCACCATTGACACCTTTCACTTAACAAATTTTAATCTAGATTACAATGATTTATGAATGAAATTATAAAAAAGTTAGCAGATGTTCAAAATGTCACGCATAACATTTTTTTCTAATAATTAACTATACTGTTACAATATTGGTAAGTATAAAAGAAAATTATGTTAATGGAAATATAACGCACGCAATCAATAGTATTATTACGTATAGTAATAGGTATTTATATTTTATTCAATATTTTTTTTAGTTTTGTCGTTTAAATACTCAACAAAATAAATCAGATTGCAATAATATGCCTTTACTTAACAGTGTATTTATATTTATAATATTTTCTTTCAATGCCTTATCCTTATTTACCGATCGAAGAAGTGTAAGAACGCTTCGAAAGATCCGCATTATTATATAGCTATTATTCTTCAAAGTTGAAATATTTTAGCATTTTATTCGTGTATTATGCACAATATACACGAGGTATAAAAAAAACTGCATCATTCCGTTGTGTTTTATACCTAAACGCGTGTACACGAGAAGGAAAGTATACTCGTATTGTTCGACTCGTTGTCACGATTGTATATGGATATTATAAATAAACATTAAATGTTGTTCATTAGTTAATTATTAAACTCTACTAATCTAATATTATAATTTGTAACCAATATCAACCATAAACGAATTAACAAGGAAATAAATATTGAAATATAATAAACATTTAAACTAGGACTTACATTGTGTAAACCATTATTTTTAAGTATATAATAAAATGTATTTAAGCATATTTTTTATATTCTTGTGTCACAAAATCGATCGTGGAAGAAATACGCGAATATACAAGATTAGATCAAAAATATTTCGAGTCAACTCCGACGTTAATTTATCGAGTGACATAATATTCGCACATAAATAGAACGTTCTTTGAGTTCATCAGATTTTAGATAACACATATTGCAACATATTATTTTCAAATTATAAATTCCGTTTCCGCGTTAATTAGTTTCGATTTTATCAAGGATCACGCACAACATTTTACACATAACTGATAATATAAGTCTCCAGTGGTTTTACAGATATTCTTACGGAGTTTTCCGGTTTCGTCCAGGGACCGTCGTGGTCTCTGACACTAATAATATTGTATGTTCGCCGTATGTGTTAATATAGTGGCGGGAATTGTTTGTACCTACATCAACGACAAAGACGATAATACACGTATACGGTGGTCGGCGGATGTACCACGGATCCTGCGCTAAACGTGGTATAATATAATAATAATAGGTATATAAAATAATACAATATAATAATACATAAGCTCATATAGCTCACGATTAACCCCGTTTGACCCACGCGGTAATTACCGCGAACACAAGACTGCTGCGTGCGCGCAACTGCTGTAGCTTTTCACCTCTTCGTCCGTGCAGAGCTGCACGGCGTGTACATACCTATATCCTATATAGACCGTGAATTTGTAAATATTTATATTTATATATATATATATATATATATATATATATGTGTGTGTGTGTGTGTGTGTGTGTGTGTGTGTGTGTGTGTGTGTGTGTGTGTGTGTGTGTGTGTGTGTGTGTGTGTATAACCGTGGTCTCGGTAAACAGTAATAACATATTATATCCATACGAGCAAATAATAGGCGTATATTATACAGAATCACCTTATATATATAATATACCGTTTATCTTTATATATTATATTATGCTGCATAACCCGAGCAGCATAGGTCTTTGCCGGCCCGCTCTCTCCATCGCCGCGGTCTCTTTGTGTTCGAGTATTTTCATCTTGCGAATATCGCGGCTGGTCTCACCGCAGGGCACACGCACGCGGCCATCGTCGTTTTCGGTTGCAGTCTCTGTGCCGATTTATACTATGGTTACCGTGGTGGTAACCACCAAGCGCCTAGCCCCACCCACCATGAGCCGCACCCCGTCTGAAAATTCAAACGGCTGAACCTTACCCGCGCCCGGCCGGTGGTCGTCGTACGGTAGTTTTAAGATAATTTATATTAAATATAAATCGTATATTTTCCAATTATTTCCGTTAGCCGTCGCGTTACATGTTTACATTTCTCTGTAATAAACGCATAAATAATAATTATTGTTACATGACGATATGGTAATATCATTATTATTTTTATTATTATTATTATTAAGTAATTATAAGCAACACGCATATTATACATTGTATAGAGCTATATCTACCAGAAGTTGTTTTTTTAACCCTTTTTTGTGCCACAGCTCAGCTCTTACAATTTTGAAAACAATTTAAAAGATTCATCGATTATAATAATAAAATAGACAAATTTGTATGGTTTACTATGGATGTGACTCATTCGATAATAACCGGCGCCACCCCTGGAAACCGTGATGCACAGGTTGAAAACCACTGACCTGTATATACCTATATGTATAATATATATGGTATATATATATATATATATATATATATATATATATTTATTTGATATCCAAAAAGTTATGAAAAGTTAAAGTGGAGAATGATTTGTTTTATTAAATTCGACAAATCCTATAATATTATTCAATATTATGGTTAGGTTAGATAATGACGAGTCATAAAAAAATAATGTATTTTAAATTTAAAACAAAAAATGTGTTAATCTCTTGCAGCGTAATATATATATATATATATATATATATATATAGTGATTTCGGCAAAGTCTTAAATGACTATATAAAATATCATTCTAGAATTTCAACAAAGGGTGTATAATATATATATATATTATCAAACATTGGGGTGGGTGTATTTTAATAATTTTTGGATACACCTTCATTCTTAGACATGTTACAACGTTACATCTATGTATACTATTATAATAGATGTGTGTACGATGAGAGGCCGTCACGAGACGCCAATTACGACGTCATACACGCGCGCGCGTTTTTTACGTACTCAGAGGATATGCGTTGTGTCGAGAGACGCGAAACGTCCATAATTTATAATTTAATGCATTTTCTTTTCCGACGTCGTCGCCTTCGTTCGTGTACACATATATTATACTTATTGACGCGAGTGCGGCGCGCGCGTAACGACCGGGCGTGGGCGTGCTGTATGGGCTCATCGTCGTGTGTGCGGAGGACGTGTGAGACAAAAAGCGAAGAAAACGAGAACAACCGAAACGTAATTATACCACGGTTACTGCACGGTTGCGGCGCACAAGAACTGACCGACGCGGCGTGATTAATAATAATAATAATAATGATAATTCTCCGGTCGCTCGGGATAGGCGTGACGATCTCGCCGAAGAATATAAGCTGATGCGGTAACACGCGTTATGTTATGAGTTTATAACTATATTCGGCCGTCGTGACTTTATACTTAAAAGTTATATAATCTAGTAATATTAATGTCACTACACAAACGTCGTTGTGGGTATAGAAAAGGTCGCAAGTATCAATGCGTCGGCGTTTCGTTTTATAGAATCCTTGATTGTATAGGTTTATCAGCTACGGTTAATTCCGAATGCGCTTGTATATTATATTTAACATTTTTAACTAAAATCGGTTTATGAGGATGAATCTGTATTATTAACGCATACCGCACAAAAATATATGAATACTTTCATCAGTTCAAATTTTGTTTTGTTAGTTCTAGACTTATAGTATATTAGTATATATACGTATGTCATATATATAATATATTTTAAAGATATTTTAATTTAAGATTTATAAAATGTCTGTCACATGTATGGTAAACGTCCAACAAACAGAAAACGAAGCAAATCTATGTTCAATAATTTCAATTGTGCAGTGTTGTTACTTGTCAAGTTAAATATCATAAGAAATTTACCAAACTCTGAATTCTTAAATGTAAAACCGTTATCTGAGTTCTCTCAATGGATATTTACTATATTTTAAGTAAACCTAAACGAGTCATGTTCACTATTAAAATATATATAAACATTTTGCATATTCATATAGCTTGTTTAAAAATTTGAATTATAAATGAATAATATTTTATAGATAATTCAATCTTAAAATCAAAGCGTCACGTGTTGAGCTTGCGTTAATGAAATTCATAATCTAAAATAGATATAACGACTAACCTTTACAAGGGGAAGGGTGTAAAGAATAGATCTTTCCTTTGGTCACTTATTTGTTACTTATTTATAATATTGTGATGTCGATGGTAAGTGAACTACCCATTCCCCTAAGGGAAATTAAATATTTCCTAACGTATATACCCCCTCCTTGACAAAATCTTAAATAGGTACGCAACTAGATGTAACAATATTTACGATAAATACCTATAATAAAACTACTTGTTGAAATAAATTTAAATATAAAATCTGATTTTCTAAAAATAAAAATAAAAAATAAGACATGCATTATGCTACGCATTATTATCATATTATATAATAACATAGATGTGTATATTATGTGTCTGTATTTTGTTGTAAATTTTTAAATCGTGTACCTAAGCATAATTATTTCGGACTTCAGTTTTGTAACGATATTGTTATAGAAACAAGATTTTTTTTCCATCTCTAGTCTTGTCCTAGAATGAAATCAAAGAAAATATTTAAAGATGTCACGTTACACGGTTTACGAGACATGCATTTTGGCGAACGATATAAGAGGTATTTGCGTATTTATTATTTGTGCTAGCGCTGCATATGCTTTCTTCATACATTTTAAAATACACCTGTATTGTTTATACCAATTAAATTTCAGATACCTAATTTTAAATATTGAAAAATATTATACCTAATATTATCTCATACGTACTTAAGAATCTAAAATATTTACTATTTATATATTATTATGTATGCCTATTTAATTTCTGATAAATTCTTCTGCGTGAAAGATGTAAACTATTCAGGTTGGCAATCTTTTAAAAATCGGTTATCATGGACGAATACCGATTTTATATGCCTAATATGTCGCTTGCCGATTGATTGTTATTATTAAATGTCGTATACACCGGCTGCAGTGATTATAATAATATATGTATAATGCAGGTACCTACCTATTAAAAAAAAAAAAATAGTACCTACAACGTTCAGTCGCTGGAGCTATAATCTAATATACCCTAGATATTATAAGGTAAAATTATATGCCGTCGTGCCTACATAGATTTTTGAATCACCGCCCTCCTAGGCCTATGTGTATTACTCGATGTATTGTTCGATGATTTACCTGCGCGTATGGTTTTTCACCTCGTTGACTCACGTGTGGATATATGGTATTTTACCTCCTTGACCCGCGACGATCTCGCGATATGCGTATTATTGGATGCTGAAAAACGAAAACAACATGCCCGTGTTGGGTGTGTGCGCACACACTATATATAAATACAACACATAATATTATATTAGTATATTGTTATATATTATTATTATTGTAAGCGCACGTGTTCGATGATTATAATAATTGTCACTTGTACGCCCGCGACGAGATATCGATTGCGGATTTCCGATTCGGAGACCCGATTTCGACGTGCGACGGGGTGCTCGCCCACGAAGATTATTAATATTATAATACCCATACGTTATAATACATAATAATATGTGGTAAATGTACCTACCTGGCATACAACGACACAATAATATTGGAAAGTTTCCGCTCCACCGTGAAGACGAAAAGGTCACGTTGTCTTCGGTCGACGTCCGTTGTACGCTATCGTGTAATACTACAATAATATGCGTATTTCAATATTGCATACCTATAAATTATAATAATAAATTTTAAATAAACATAATAATAATATGTAGGTACAATAACAGTTATATAATATAATACGAGACGGCGGCGGTGAAGTCGGAGAAAATAATAATAATAGAAATAAGACGGTCCGATACGAGTTTAATATGAACATATAAATATTTTATAAAGGTATAACTCTACGGATCTACCATTTGTATAATATACCCGGCCATGCGCCGTAGCGGTCGTCGCCGTACTTTAATCCTGCCGGCGTGGGCGCGAGCGCGCGTGTGCGCGCCAATTGCCCCGGTGATTGATTGGCCAAGTGGCCGGCGGGGAGCCGACGTCGTGGCGTACCCACCTGTGGTTCCATTCAACGCGAATATAAATTTAAAACGACGAAATAATAATAAACCACGAAATAGACGATCCGACAACGCACAACGACGAAGATAATATTTTTAACATTACATTATGTATAGCATATTGTATATTTATATCATTATAATAGTACAGAGTATACCTACCGGCCAGAGACCGGGTTTCATGTATTATCATTTTTGAATATTTTATCTTGTTGTTCTTACTATCAATATTTTGCCAGAAATAAATCCGTTCTGCAAATCTGTGACATCATTATACACCAATTCTGAAATATTAATGTACATATTTTTGCATGTATTTCATATATAGATAGGTTTTAGGTAGGTATATGATATAATTTACATTTAAAATACAAATTTAAAATTTCGCACGCTTTTTTCCCATTTTATAGCTACCTATTTGAAACATCATTATTATATATTATATTAATTTTTTATTCCTAAGAAACCTTATCGGTTGATAATACTTATTTAAAATAATAGCATCATTCTACTATGGTCTATGCTGTACCGTTATCAAAGTATTATAATACGATATGTATACCAGATGCATCGTAATTATTATTAATCTTTTTATCGTTTTTGTTACATGTTTTTGAATTTTTGAATGACATTTAATGCTTTATAAATAACCAAACTTCATCAAATCCTTCAGCAATATGTTATTAGTATTATAAGTAACAAATCTTGTCACGATCGTTGACGGACGGTATTTATTAAAATGGGCGTTTTGACCGTTTTCCCGCACTTATCGTTATTTTCTGGGGACTTTCCACCAATATTTCCCATAATAATACACATAAGTAATATTATGTAAATTAATAAAACAAAATATTTAAATACGACAACTTATATTATTTTACACTACATTCACCGAGTGTACACAACACACACGCACGCGTTCTGGCGCACGCGCCCTTTTGGCGATGTATAATAATATGCACGCTATTGTGTGCTCGTCAAGTGTCAACCCGAGTACAATGACCACACCACGTTTCTTGCGTGTACGTCGCGGTGACCGAGAATTCCATTAGCTCTGTAATCTATCATGAGGCCGAAAAAATAAAGTATATAACATGATGCTTCGTCCGGACCACTGGTGCAGCGTGGGCAGCATCCCGATGGGCCTTGCACGACTCCGACGAAGAATTCGGAACACCGACGGAGTGATATTTCGACTGGAAATTCGAATACGACAACGACGTTCCTATGTGTTTTATATTATTAATGTACCTTTATATTATTATGGCTATTTTCCGAATAATATTATTATATTAGCATTACAATCTCGAACGAGACGAAAATCGACAAGGTTTTTAAGGGAATGACACTAAAATTACAATGTACATTGTACAATAAATATCTTATACCTTATTTTTTACAATATATGTCACATTGTTAACTCGTTATTTCTGATTTTCGCATCATAATGAATATATAATTATATACTCTTATGTATATAATAGTATACAACAGCGTAGAACGTAACTTTTATTTGTATAACTCTATTAAATATACATATTATTATAACACATCGATTCCTCATGCATGTCATCAAACGAAAACATTTTCTATTGTTAATATTATTAAGCAACTGATTTTTTTTGAAAAAGTGAAATTTAAATTCAAATGAATAATTTTTAAATTATTAACTTAATGTTCCAAGAAATTTTACTCGTTTGAAATTATTTCGATTGAGATGCATCAACATAAAAAAGAGGTAGTTTGTTCTACTGTAATAAATGAATTAATGAACAATAAAACACTATAAACATAGAACACTTTTATACGATGTTACAAAGCTCAAATTTTTAAAATATGGTTTATCTTTACTATAAGTATAGACGAAAAAATTTCAATAATCAGAAATTTAATAAATTAATATTAAAGAGATAACATTATTGTGTATTTTTATGTACACAACTGTATAGGTACTGAATTATAATGTGGCACGTAGAAGAATGTCCTGCTATTTTATATATTTACGTAAACAAAAAAGTGTCGTGTACACTATAAAAAATATGTGTCTATTCTATCAACATTCAATAAATCTTAAGCTCAATAAATATGTAAAGTATAAAAATATTACGTTTTAGTAATAGGAAAATAAAATTACTTAATGTTTGAAGTGTTCCTCGTCATCGTTATATATTGTATAAGTATACATACCTGAATACCTGATGCATGATATATTTTTATAATGATATATGTATAATACATGATTTTTTACACTACGAAGAATCAGAACAATCAAATATAAATCAAAATATATTCCTATTAATTAGATGCTATATATAATGGATGCAAATATATTTTAGGATATGTATCTAATGTATTCGTTTTTAAAATAATAGTGACCTCGTCGTTTTAATAAATTCGGATGTCCGACGTAAAAATAGGTACCTACGCACAACAGTAGCCTCCAACGCTCCCCTCCCTCAATTGGTCATTCCAAAATTATAAACATAACGTATAATGTGTACATAATATATTTGTTATCGAGATCGTGTTTGTAAACATACTACGTAATCACATATTTTATGTTTACATTATTTTTTTTTCAAAAATAAGGCCTCAATTTTAAAGGCTGTTGGCTAGAATTGGAGTGTTATATGTTAATAATTTGCGTGTATAAACTTGTCAGGTATTTATTATAAAACTTTTAATTTATCTTTTAATTATTTTGCTATGATTAGGGTTACAGAGATGGACTGCATACTAGCATACTGTTCTGTAAGATATTATGTCATTCTGCAACAGAACATGGACCATCCCTTCATCAGAGACATTCATCCTAATAGAGCCCCAAGTCTATTTCTAAGGGACGGTAAATAACAAAAAAAAAAACTTTTATTCGAGGTCTTGCCCTTCATTAACAATAGCACCAAGAGACCATAATTAAAGCCAATTTTGAATCTTTATTATACTCTATTGTAATATCTTCAGAAATTCGTAAATTTAATAATAGAATATCATAAATCAATACTCCTTGATAATATATTATATTATTTGGTGTAATGTATTGACGGTCGGCAGTAGGAATTATGATTTATGGTAACTAGAACAGGTATTGTAATAAATTTAAATTTTGAAAATATATTCTAGAAACTCACTTATTAATAAAAACTATAATGGATATCAGGATATTAATTTAATAATTTATTACTTTCCGTGGGCCATTGGTCAGTGGTCACTGCTGTGTTTGAATTTAAATACTATTTGCTCCTCAGAATATTTCTGAATGTGAAGACTTTGTAAAATTTTGTAAGCGATTTATAATTGTAGCACCCCCAAGATTTGAACTCTATAGTTTATCAGTAGGTTTTTATACAGACCCAGTCCGTTTTGGTTTTAATACATTTTAGTGTATTGTAGATATTTGATAGTTCAATATACTTATAATAAGGATTTTGATTCGATTATTTGGTATGTTTGAATACGTTGTCGAATATTACGCATTATGATACATTTGAATGCCTAATATTATGAATAGTTAAAATAATTTGGACGATAATCTTTGAAATATTAACGCAATTTTTAAGTAACTTTTTATGTAACTGTAATTTGCATTAAATGTTATAGAATGGACATAGGTAGTTATATTATTATAGGTGCGCCACGCATTGGTTCGGTATAACCTTTTTCGGAAATCATTATCGATTTATGTAGGTAACCCGAACGATCTGATGCACAGTCATCTCTGATCGACTCCAAATTTTACGTGGCGAAACCATATTATTATTATACATATTGCATCGAGACCCAGAAACTATGATATATACGCCTCTCGCTCTGCATATATTGTAATAACATACATTCGTTACCTTGCATATCGTTAACACACTCACACACACACACACACTCCCAAGAACATGCACTTGGCTGCAATTTATCTTTTTCAATTGACGAAAACAAACGTTATCGTTTTTGTTTATCGATCGTCCGTTGCGCAATAAAGAGCATAATGTCCACACGTACATGAAAATATTTTACAATAATATGCATTATACACGCGCAGAGGTACCCATAGTCAATATCATTGTAATACACCAAATCTAGACATATATTATCGTACTGTCAAATGCGATTTAAATGGCGGAATTATGACGATACGCTGACAATATCTTCGGGTAAATTATAATAAATGTTACGTTATGTCCGCGTTTGTAACATAGGTATGTTCCACCCGTAATGATGTTAATAATATATAAGTGTGTATCATGTTGCACACGTGTTTGCGTTGCGCTGCATTATATTATGTGCATGCACGCGTGTTCGGCTACAATATAATATATATTATAATATCCACCAATAATTATAGTTTCCTACTTCCGTATGTCAAGTGTGGTTTTTATTCAATACCTCTTCCCCCAATATAATAAACCTATCTAGTAAAATAATGTTATGTTTGTTTTGTTTCATTTCATTGGCCAACCGTACAATGTAGGCACTCACAATAAGTGCAATAATATAAAATACCTACACACATCATGTTATTATACCATTACACTCTAGCAGTATAAACGCGTAAATCTCGAGACTCGAGTCCGCTGGTCTGAAGTTTTGACTTTAACGACAACTGCCACAGCAGCAGTCGTACACTGCGGGCACCTGCACCTATATATACGAAACGATTCAAGACGTATTCGTACCTATTGCACACGGGGTGTGGCTCGCCAAATGCCCGCGGGGCTCGTGATGCGGGAATAAACGTACGGTTCGGCGAACATCCTCTCGGCAATGTATTTCATTATAATAATAACACAACTTACAACACGCGTCTTCTTCTTGTTTTTTTTTCTTCTTCTTCTTATTTTTATATACGATAGTAATAATATAGATACCTACACGACTTATCCTTCGTCGAAAGCGGTCGTCCGACGGAGATTATATGTTAAACGGCGAGACGGTATCTGCGTACTATCTGCTAGGCATATTATAATAATATGCACAGTAAATACGACCGCCGACGATCCGTCCGATTTTCTCCGAAGGAATTTCTGCGACGCGCGCTATATCGGACTTCGGATCGCGGCGTCTTATCGCATTGAACTAGTTTCTCGTGTCGCTGCTACGATATTTTGTCAACACAATTTATGTATATGTAAACGATGTCTTGCCTGCGTCGTTTGATTTATTCGAAATTGTTCACGTCGAGTAGTGCTAAACACAGAGTGCAGACGACGACGGCGGTCGCTCAGAATAATACTCTACAACACCGAACATAAATATTTTATGAAGTTTACTATAAAAGTGCCGAGTTAGTACGATCCAACGAATGTCGTTCGCGGTAATAATAGGTATTGTATGTATATAGGTATACGATCTGGGAAATCGACGTACCAATTTTGATGATGTAAATATCATAGTAGCGTATTCAAATCGCAGAATTCAAATAATGTTATGGGTATCAGCGACTCAGCGATCAAATTGAAATCGTTTAACATTCGCACTGATATCTGAAGTAGCATCGTGAGAATCAACGCTGAACGCGAATTATTTACAAAGGTTACGAAAACGGTGTGTGGACCGAAATAATCTGATGGATTGCATTGCACCTACACTATACGCAAATACGTAGTTTTAACACTTGACCATGGTTTATGCCTACTGTGTATTATAGGTAGGTATTCTGTTTTATTGTTCTCCACCATGAAACTTATAATGAACGAAACGTGTATAAGAATCAAGTAAACATACCTACACACTTAACTCCGAAATGTGATGTGAATATATCATTATAATATCCTTAAATATTTCGTGTAAGAGCTCCTGCACTATTAGATTTTAATGGCTTGACGTACATACATCACATATTATCGCATTATAATATATTTATTATTATTACCGAAACCCGTATATTAGCATACAATCGCCGCGGTAGGACGAGAGCTCGTCGTAAATTAAACTGTTAACGACGCACGTGCGCGTGAACTTCTGTACTATTATCATAATATATTGTTTTGGTTGTTTTGTTCTTTGAATTTTTAGTTTATTACTACTGCAGCCGCAGTTGACGTCTGAATAATACGTTTCCGTTTGTAAATCATAACAACTAACCGCCGCGGCGACAGCGTCGTCCGCACGGCACGTCCGGTGAAACGACGCTTCAATGACGACTCTGATAGTCTGATAGTACTGATAGTTCGACATAATGTTATGCTCGGTGCATTATGAGTTATAACAATTTTTATTATTATTATTTATCATTATATTGCTCGAAATGTACGTTTTTGCATAAAAACAATAATACATCTTGCTTATATTACAGTAGTTAGAACTAGGTGTCGTTGCAGTGCCGTTCCAATAATAATAATATGCTCAGAGCTTAGCTAATAATAATATTGTTATACACTGAACGTCCGCAATTACGCTGATCATCGTAATATTATAATACTGTAGCAACAGTTATATATACAAAGTGATTTACTAAGCCACATTTTTCCTTAAATAATGGATCTATTCAAATTCTGACTTTCGAAATTGTTAAATGTTCTTAGAATTCATATTTTAAAATTCTTGAGATTTCCGTACTACTTAGAAGTGTTATGTGTATATATAATACATAACAGTATGCTGTAAATTATTTTTTTGATAGCGTTGAATATTCGAACAAAGAGTTTTTCAGTTATTAATGGACGATTTTCCTAAATTATAAATATCGAAAAGTTATACTATATTAATCACTAGAATTTTCAAATCACTTTAATTCTCATATAATTCAAACTTATTATCATGGACTAATATAATATTTTATCCTTATGAGTTAGGTACATATACAAAACGTAGCCACTTAAATCCTTTAAATTTTGATTTTGATAATACGAGCATGTTTCAACATTTAAAAAAAAATCAACTTAATATAGTTAATAAAGTTCATGTTTAAAAACAGAAGTTTGTAATTCCATATAAGACACTCCTTAAGCAGTACGATAAATCTCAACAATTTAAAAATATTGTCTTTAAGTATATTTTTAAATTCCAAAAATTAAAAATAACTGTATGTTAAATATGACTGCCTAGTGTATCAGAAACATGAAATGCGATACACATCAAACTTTCAATTATTTCCCTTAATATGTTAAGTCTATACTTGCCAATTTCATGTTGAGTATCATATATTATATCAGCCCTTGTTCATAAAATTACCAAGTCCATATATGATACTCATGCTTATAATACTTACCGTTCATAACCTTATCGATTAAATTAGCAGAACAGTCAAGGTATTGAAGAAAAAAGAGTGAGAATGCTTATCATAAATCATCCATTATAGGTACTACTGAATTCTCTTTGAAACCCAAGCCACGTGTCTTCTCTACAACACCGGTTTTCCGGCATGGTTACGAGATCAAGAATAAATTTCTAAATGATAACAAAAATAAATTATAATAATAATATAAGTAGCGGTGTCCGTGTTTATTATGAAACCATCGCAGAATCTACTGTGACGTATACTGCTATGGCTAGCATTTTATAGTCTTATAGAAGTTGGATACCGGCGATACCGCACTACAAATACAGGGTGATCAAATTGTTTTCAGACGCACTCAACATTCATAATATATTATATACTATAACCAATAACCATACCTTGAAGCTACAGCGAACCTCGTTCTTCCGTGGCTGATGAAGTTAAGAAATATAAACATTGTATCGGATGCGTTCTGCGATAATGCTGTAATAATCACTCTGTGTATACGTAAATTGTAAGTTAAAACACTGCAACAAATCACAATCATTGTTGTTTAATATTATAATAATATATTTGTGTACAATAGATGTACACTACAATATAAATTAATAACTACTATTATCGCGTTATCGTTTGGAGAGTTTAGTTTCGCTGTCGCCGATGTCGTTTTCCTTTACCGTTGCACAACGCGAAAATTGTTCCGCATTTCTGTCAGACCACGGTGTAATAATACGATTATTATTATTATTATTATTATTATTTACATTGTAGATTATATTATACACGCCGCAACAACGATGCGGTCGTCTCGCGCGACATCGGACCGGAACAAGTTTCGTTGTGTTCGGTGTATTATTATTATGCACGAGTTGAAAAAATAAATAGAAGAGAGATGACCATCAAAATTAATTTTTTAAAGGCAATTTCAGAGAAAATACTTTTAACTCGTTGCCTCTATGATTGGTGAAGACACGTCTACTTGTCACTGTGTAAAAAAATATCCCAATAAAATATTGATCAATACAATACATAAATGATAAAATAAATAAAAATAGTAAAAAGCCAAATCCAAAGTCTGCAATGTGGAAAGTTGCATATTATACTCAGTTATATGTATATATATATAATAACAAAAAAAACTATAGTTCTAATTATTTCGTTTTAGTGAAGTTATATAATATGCTTGCATGTAAATACCTCATCGCTACTGTCTGTATTTTTCTAAATGTACATTCTGAAGTAAGAAGATAGGGCATGTCACACTTTGGTTACAACAAAAGCATACATTTAACTTAAAAAATTACCATTCTTATCTCAATGTATGTAGCGATCAAATATTTTTTCTCCGATTATGTGACGTATTAATGATAATATATTGATATGATATAGGTACACAACTAGAAAAAAAAATACAATATAGCTTTTTAAATATTAATATTAGCATATAGATTCCATCGAGAAAGGCATAAAACGTACAGTAATAATATATATATATACAATATATTATTAATATCATTATATAGAATATTATTGACAATTTGAGTTGGACGTGAAACAGAGTAGAAATAAAATATCTCTCTGTGAAGCATCTCTGCTGTCCATCATAATATTACCCGATTACATTACCTATATTATGAGTAATTTATTTATGTTAATGAAATTGAAATACGACTTTTCTTATGTCTTATGTCGTTTACCTTGATCAAAACCAAATAAACTGATTTAGTCAATTTATTATTTATAGCTAATTTATGTAAAATTATATCAAGTTATAAATTATAGATTTCCATTATGTACTTAAATACCTTATCGAATAAGGTTATGGAAATGTAATTTTTAGACAGGAGCAGAGTATATATAACAAGAGTATAAATATATATTAAATATAATATAATATATAGTTACATATAATGTGTAACTCAGATGGCAGATGGGGATTTAACTACTTAAGTATACCTATGTGTATTCGAAGACAACCACAGTTAGGTGTATATCTGTAAATCGGCAATAATAATAATAATAATGGTATACCGTTCGAAAAACTGTGTCCAGTGACATTATAATAAAATATTAAAACGTTACGATGTATAAGTAATATTATACAAAATCTATATGCATATTATGTATTCAAAATATGATACAAGATATAAAAATATACACTTCCAGCACTGCAGCAGATGCCTCGTCTACGTTCGTTTTAAATTGTGTTAACAGTATTTATATATTTTCAGTACATTTAGATTCGGCAACAAATAGTAATATCGATTTATATAAACTATAAATTATATTGATATATTCTACGTCATTGAGACACGCGTTTAAGTCTCCGCTGCATCCGTCAAGTTAACGATTTATCTATACAGCATGAATACACCAATAATACATAATATGTATACAAGAATACTCCTATATATTATAATATTTTAGGGTAGATTATAAAATATATGAAAAAAACATAGTACCTAATTTTTTGAGTACATATACCATAATACCATAAATTTGCAATTAACGATTTCACATTATTACATTATGTGTAATGCTGAAACCTATAATATTGTACGAATTAAAATATATAAATTATATACTTATAGCTTAAAATAGTAATGAGCCACATAAACATATTTATGTATATTATTATATACATACCTACAACCTACCCATAAAATATTATTGTATCTACAATGTTACTGATTAAATAGCATTACAATTAATTGTAATAATCATCTTTATTAAAAAAGGAGAATGGTAAATCTTGATAGTATCGCTATACCTATAAGCTAGGAGGTTCTGTATAAATATATATATATATGCGTTCCTGGAATCATTATATATATATATATAGGTACCTAACTATATGATTATCATATATAACAAGACATAAGTCATGGATTAAAAGCGGGAAACTATCGCGGACGCAAATATATATACGCGAATAACGACCGCGGAGGAAAAAAACACGGATGAAATAATAATAATAATAATATATATGTACAAGGTGCTTATATATTATAATATACATTATACATACACAATATTATATCCATGCGTACTCCCACACGCACTGTGCAGCACTTGAATATGTTTCTCGAGGGCAAATTAATATCGCGCGAGGTGGAGAGAGAAAAAATTGAGATGTGTTCTTGCAGCGAAAATGGCATAAATAGAAGTCGGATGAGAACGAAAATTATATTCCTTTTAACCCGTGCACCACTCTTAGGTACATATATACATATATACTCGGCATGTATAATATTACTATTATTATCCTGTCTGGATCGCGCATACAGAGTATAAACTACGTCCCACGGTCGAAACGGCCGTTAATGCCGCTACAGCAATAGCGTAGCGTTAGTGCTACTATATTACAATATTAGAGCTGCTGCGGATAAAATGTACATAATATAATATTATTACGATAATATATAGGCGCGTATGTTATATAATATGAGTATAAGGTAAGCGTTATGTATTTTATGCGTGTAATTATTGAGCATTTTTTTACAATTTGTTTATTTTATAGTATCGTAATGTATATATAAATATATTAGTTTATATTAGTTTTTAGGTTCTTCAGATAAGAATGTATGTGTTATGTATACGAGCAGCAGTAGATAAGATTATATTATCATTACGTTTGATGAATGATACAAAGTATATTCCTATATAAAATTATTATTATACTATTACGACGTCCGCCCATGTGTTGCTCTGCAACGAAGTCGCTTAATATGTGGTATGGTGCAGTGGTTGCTAATGTTTTTTTTTTTTTTTTTTTTTAATTTCCATTATATATCTGCGTCGTGTTTTTGTATTATTATTATTTTATCATCATTAAGTGCGGTGGATTATTATTAATTTGCACCGATAATTTCTCCTGGTTATAATATAACATTATATTATATTATATAGTCGAGATTCCTCACAAAATGTTCTCGTCATGAATTTCGTAATCATATCACTATAACTATAGGTCTCATTTGATATTAGGTAGGTTGAGCATTTTTTTTGTTTTTTTTTTGTTTGGTTGTTATCCGTTTACAAACGATGCCGTTATAACGCGAGTTATTTTTTTTTTTTATATATAAATAGTCAATATTGTTACGAGTTGTGAAATTCTACAGAGCACTACTGCACGCGAACTATTCATTAAAATTAAGTTAAAACGTTAAATATATTTTAATAAAGTTACATAATTAATTAATTGTTTTATTATTTAAGTTATATTAACCGATACTTTTAATTACTTTCTGTCGCCATATATTAGATTATTTAAATGTATGTAAAATGTAATTGCACATTTGGGCCTTGTGCTCGTTATATAATAATAAATAAATAATTCGAATTACTAAATTATTCATAGGCATTTTCAAAATGATGAGCGATGCATCTAACAGGTACCTAGATTTAACATGAAGGTGTTAGTATTATAACGAAATTACGTATGCAGTTAAATACTACTTAATATAAAATATATTTCTATGACTATCATTGTGAGATATCTAAAGAAGATTTTTACTTTTTTACTTCAAACTTTACTTAAGAGGACAATACAACCATATGCGTTGTTTCGATATTGCAGACGTACGTACCTATAAGGTAGCAAATTGTACGTTCTAAAAAATACATTTAACTCTGCGAGTTTACCTATACCTACTATAAAAATTTATAAGTAAGATTTAATCAAATAAATCTTATATGTTAATGTTGTTATAAAGTGAGTTATGGAATTTAAAGTGTAAATTACTGTTCTTAAATTTTAAAATGTGAGGTTAAAAATTGTGAGGTTTAAAATACCTCGCACAATTCAGCCTTATATTTAATAAAACAGAGTTTAATCAGCTATTCATAACGTAAACGATGGCTGCAGTAGAGGAGTAGTATTGACGTATTGTGCAAACAGACCCTCCTCTGCTGTCTGTTCTAAATCGAAAAAAAAGCTATTCATAACATACTATTCGGTATGTTATATGTTTGTAAGTCGGAGAAAAACATTCTAATGTAGAATTTTCTTAAACTTTAAAAAAGTAATATAATTAAGTTAAACTATTAATAACAGATCAATTATTATTAATTTTATAACTTTTAACTACGATAAATTAACTTTCAGCAATTGTAAAAATTAGGTAAATTGCACTCAGCAGGTTTTTGTTGGATTGTATGTTTATGTTTTTAACAACCTGAGATGTCTTAAACTTATATGCTAAGTTAACCATAACAATAATCATCTACTCCACAACACATAATGTATAAATTGTAAAAAATATAACATGCTATTATGGTACATAATATAAGATATAAATAAATAAGTAGAGTTTTGTCAAATTTCAAGATCGATGAAGGTACTTTTTATCGCAATAATTATTAAATCAAAAAAAAAAAAACCGCAAAGGTTAATGTAGAAAAAAAACATTTGACCTACAAAACGTTCTACACTTCTACGTGACTATCTGAATTTCAAAATATTTGATGTTGTTTTAATAACGAGCTATGAATTACGTAATATATTGATTTTATGTTCATCAATCGACACATGGAAACATCTTCTGAACGTGAGAACATCTATCGACAATGAAATTGTTCTCACGATCGTATTTTCGATCGGGTATACAACCGCCGAATCAACCTTACTGCAGTCGTTGCAAGTCCTCGGTCGTGTTACGCTGCGCCAATATTAAGTGATTAAAAACATTAATATTCCACGGTATAAAATTATAATATAATATTATCGTACGAGCTGCAGTGTATCTGTCTTGGACGGACGTGTGTACTATTATGGGTCGTAAAAAACGCCCCCGAGCACCGCGCGGCGACTGTGAAACTCCGTCACATCTCGCGTCGTCGCCTAACCGCTTATAATAATGTAACGAGCGTGTCTAAACTGCAGCAGTAATTATTTTGTTTTATATTATTTTCGTAGACGCGTAATTATAATATCGTCCTGTCGTTACAGTGTTTGATCCGTCCGATTCATGTCTAATAATAGTATTATAATAGTAGCAGATAGAAGAAAGACTGCAGAGGTGTTGTACGTGTAGGTATACACTGCGTCGGAAGCGTCATCGGTATACGTATATTATGTAGACCCGCCGCATCGCACGGTTATCGCGGTAATAAACGGCTCCAAAACTGACGTGGTCGTCTCGTCGACGACTGCTCGTTGTCGGGGACCTACGTTGTCGTCGACGCGCCGTTAAGTAAAAATAATTATAATAATAATCGGTGTGACGTGGCGGGCGGGCGGGCGGACGGGGAATGAGTTGCTGCTGCCGACGAAGGTGTGCGGCGGGAGTGGCGACTCGCGATGATGTTCAGTGGCGCGGTAAGCTCACGAAAGTGGCAAAAATCGGACACGATCTCTGAAGAAACGCTACACTTTTCTGCGGAGTATACATCTGTGCTACCGCCGCCGCCGCCGCCAGCGTAACATAATCGTCACCGTATATATATATACAACCGCGGTATGCGTTTATCTATATATACAATAATACGTATATAATGCGTTATTGTAAATAATACAAAAAAAAAATACGTGCAGCCTCACCCGCGGTGTACGCAAAACTCGCGCTACTCGCTGCAGCGGTCGCGGATGATGCTCGGCAGACCGTATATATAACAAACTACCCGCGCGGGCTGGATCGCGAATTCCAACGATGACCGCAGCTCGACAGTTTCCGTGCGTGCGTGTGTTTGCGGGGTCGCGTGGTCGCCGCACTCGGGTTTAGCGAACTCAAAAACGTTTGGTGGCTGCTGTCTGTGGAGGGGGGAGGGGAGAGGGCGATTTACCCTGGGTTTTCTATAATATGCACGTAGATATTATAATATTATATTGTATAGTGTAAAACGTACCTACTATTATGCAGGTGCAGCCTAAGTATATTAATATATAATATTATACATATAAGTACCGCTAAATTGGAGTACTTTTGATTTTCAGAAAATTATTTCTAAACGGTGGATAAGAGAGATAAGTATTATTGATGATAGAATAAATACATAGTAATGGTGAAGTGGTATAACACTAAATTATTACCTACTCAAGGTCTGTAAAATTGTTTTATTTTGTTGTTTAAAACGCGTTTCCAATATTTTCATTACTTACCTACATTTTAAAAAAGAAATTCAAAGTTTTTGATTTTTAATAGGTACCGTGAAAATTCTTTTGCAAAGTCATTAATGCTTTATTATAGGTATTTATTAATACTTCACTATACCCAATAATCTACTGGCAATACAATTCCATTCTTTTTTTTTTATATTCAACTCTTACCATAGTGAATTTTACCTATATGCTTGACTTGCTATGCTTTAATATACCTAAAAATATATTGTTACAATGCGACGAGATGATATCGTGAAATTATTCAAATCCGCGTTATGTAAACACTGCAGTGGCATACGCGGGGGACGGGCCTACTATATAATGTGCAGGACAATATTCAATCCGGTCCACGATATTATTATTATTATTACCGATTTAATGATGTATTGTTATTTTTGGGACACCGGGTGACCCGCCGGCACTCGTACTTGTAGGTATATCATATATATATATATATATATATATATATTGTAATAACGACAACGAAATAATATTAATATATCGCCTCGTAGTGGTCGTTGTCGTTGCTTATGGATTCCGCGGGGCTCCTGCGAGCTAATCGCGTCCGCACACGCCCTAAATACCTGCAGCAGCAACAGTGTATGATGCCTAACCTATAATATTAACGTCGCGCGTGCCGTCGTCCTGTCCCGACGGACGACAACTGCGTATATATACAATCGTGTCTGCGTATATATTATTAAAATATTATGATATGATAATAATAACATAATGCGCGAGACGCACTGCCGCTGCGATCGCCATCCATCATCCATCGAACCGCTATAATCTCCGGGGATCTGCGCATATATTATACGCTAAAGCAACGGCCCTTCCTTCCGAAATAAAATTTATAATAAACCGTTTTTTTTTTTTTTTGTCGTACGCCCGTAATACACCAGCTATCTGTGATGTATAATAATATACAGATACACGCATTGTTATACGAGTTATTTAGTTATACCTACTTACAATAGACTATAGCAGCAGCTCGATCTTCCTTCGAACGAGTCTTTACTTTTTAGATTTAGTCTCTGAGCGATCCGAGGAGGAATTTAAAATATATTAATACTTTTGCAATATTCAAATGTAGTTGTGTGTTTTCTCGTATTACCCAATTGATGTCTGCGAATATTTTTCGTTTTTGATAATTTAGAAATCATTTAATTCGGTGCAAACTATTTGTTTCCATCGCACCTTTTTTATAAACCACTTGCGCCCGAAATATTTTTAATAAAAATGTGTTAAACCCGTGCGACGTTGCCAAACTATATTCTGGAATAGAAGCTATGCTACTTGTTACCTTATAAAGTTAAAACTATTGTACATATTATTTTTCCCGTTTTAACTATTTTTAATTTTTACGTTACACTCTTATTGACATTATTGAATTTTTTATTATATTATGACGTGTGAAAAAAACAACAGTATTAATTTTTTTTAATAATTGCGTGTATTATACTTAACCATATATTGTATTTTGTATCATTTTATGTGACAATTATAATTATTAAAGTACTAATAATCGTCTAAATAATAGATTATAATATAATTTACTAATCTTCTTAATTTAAGTATTTATCAAGGTATTTATACCTATAATTTATAATAATAAGAATCACAACGTCAATGTTGCATACAAAATGGGCGCATATGGGTAGTACCTTATCTTTCGGACGCATCTGTCCATATCCCTCGGTGCGCTAATGTACTACTCTGGGGCGCAAATAGGCTGTAGCCATTTAATTACCTTGTTTTGTTTTTGTGGAATATTAGATGTACCTATATTACTATTGGTTGTACTTCAGAACGGTTGTTTTTAGTTTTTTACATACTTTTGTAAGAATATGGGCGTATGTTGTAATTTAAAAATTACCTATCAATATCGGAGATTTAAACTTTCAACATTTATTTAAAATAAAGTATAAATATGATTACATATTAAAAATCTATTATTAAAAGATACGCATCTTTAGAATCCAACTATCCAAGTACTTAATTACATTGACGTGAGATCATTATTTGAACGAATGGATAAATAATATTAACACGTGACCAATATTAAGTCACATTATACTTATAATTTTCGTAAAAAGATTTTGACGTAAACACAGCCAACTGTATTTTATCTTGCAGTTGCTTTAATTGTTTTAAAAAAAATCGTTTCCAATCATACGATCGTTCCTCTCAGGTTTTCGACTTTCGTTCTTATGATTCAGAGAGAAGATATACCGGAATACTACCTATATAATATTAGGTATTATAATAATATGCCACTGGCGCACGAAGAGCGAATTACATTATACGTAAGCACACTTATATTACATATAAATCGATCCGGTGGCGACGGCACGTGCACGCCGTTGCCGACCTGGATAACCTGCGATATTATTATGTTATTATCGCGTTAAGTGCAATTGTGTAAACTGTAAAAGAATGAAATGAAAAAACAAAATAAAATCCTAAGCGCGCCGGACACGGGGACGGGCAGAGTGAAGGGACCCTGCGGGCGTATAATATATATACAATGTATATTATACATGTACGTCGGACAGAGGGCGTTACGTCAGGCTGCGGCGGCTCCAGAACAAACAAGTATATAATATCATATTATAATGTACAACAATATTACATATATAATAGTAGTAGTTATAATAATATTAATATCATAAATCGACAGTACCCCTCGGTGGAGGTCAGTTGGATGAAGACGGGTCACGGCGAGAGCACCCACGAGGTTGCGGGCGGCTTCTCCGACTCGCACGAAATACTGTCCGGCACTGACGAACGGTCCGAGAATTCCGATCAGGGACGTCTTTAACCTTTTTGAGGCCCTGGGCAATGGGGCCCCTACGATGGACGACCAACCCGTGTCGATTGTATTATTATTATTATTATTATTATTATTATTATTATTATGACTATATTAGCGATTATCCTTTGATTTTTCTCAAAATAAGTTTATTCATCAACAGAAAATATCGATTATTGGTTGGTGATTTGACAAGAGCTAAGAGCCCCATTGATCGTGAGGCCCCGGGCATGTGTCCAAAGTGCCCAATGGGAAAGAGGTGCCTGAATTCCGATAATAAAACTATACGGATACGGATACGTGTTATAATATTATACATATAAAATAAAATTATCGTACATACCTACTCTACACGACTTCATAGGTGGTGTATGTGTGTGCATATGCGCATATGCGCACATCGACTCGTCTACGGTGGATTGTACAACATAATATGTTGTAACGTGTAAGTTGATCAAGGTTTGCCCCGATCCTTTCCGCCTCCGACACCCCACCCCATATTATACCACAATAACTGGGACCTGCAAACGCAACACTTGGATGTCTGACCTATCCCAACGGCTGAAACGTGCATGACTATATTTTTTGTACGCAAAGTGTATTTTTGAACAAAATGCTAGTGTTAGATATAATATATGTATTGTGCATAGAAAAGATGTTCAAAAACCTCTGCTTATAAAAAAAAAGGGATGTCAAAGGAATCACGATGATTTTATATATCCACCAAATACAGCAGAAAAAAAATCCTGTACATTAATATATTTTTGTGTAACTCGAAGCTCAGTCATTCCACCACAACACTCACTAAATGAGCTGAAAATTAAAGAGGACGCCACACCCACATGACGTGTTGTCTCCGTCTTACTAACATATACAATATAGCAAAAACTGTTTTACGCGGAAAAGAACCGAGAAGGCAACGTTCGTAACTGAAAAACGAAATTTTCACACTATAAAGATGAGAATATTAATTACTACGGATATCAGAAATACAAAAAAAGTTATTTAAGTTGGAAAATTTGAGTAATATTCAGAGTAATCAGATCCGTAAAGAAGTGGTGTATGTATCACAACGGAGTCGTTGGTTAATTCGGTAACCTTGGATTTCAGCTCATCATTGTTGCATCTCAAATAGTTAAATATGTATACTACAAGTAATCAATATATGTAACTCGATGGTCTCAAATGTACTTGTCCTACTTGTTTGACTCATCCTTGATGTATTTAGATGTATATACATATATATATATATATTACAAATAACACTATGAATTAAAATCAAACTATTTTACATTGATAATAAAATGATGAAATGTATATGAATAACACGATTGATATGAGAGGCATCTGATGTGGTTTTGATGATAGAGTTATAATTGTCTGTAATGGCAGTGTTGTGCTCGTACGGGTTAATACAATATAATACAATAATAAAAATATGCTAATACAATATACTAATAGCTAATGCGTTCATAATAGCAGTAACGCCATCAGTATAGCTATGAATATATCATATACTAGCTATGGATGATGGTGGGCGTCTGAAGGGTCGCTTTGAAATTGTGGTCGACGGCAGTGGACGACAAAAGAACTAGTAACGGGGAGTCAACATTTTTAAACGTATTATATTTTAACATGGTTTAATAAATCCAATCGACCATACCCAACTTTAGTCGTAAATACGTACAGCGAAAATCCCACGTTTTTTGTGTCACTAAAGTGTCAGAGTGTCAATAATAAGAATATATTATGCGTTTAGCTGCGTAACTAATAAACAACATTTATTGATTTTTTTCAATTTGTCGCTATAGCATGAACTTAAATGAATAATGTATCAGTGTATAATATGTAGGCCCGAAACAATTCGTTTAAATTACACCTGAGGAGTAGTGTTGTATCCCTGATTTCTCCATCTTCTCTTCTTCATCTCCAGCCTTGATTCTATGTTTTATTTCTTATAGGTACCAACAATTTAATGATTTATATTTATTATATTAATATAATATTATGTGTCTAATTAATTTTTTTATTAATAAAAAAAATTCACGGCAACATCATCCTTGTATACCCATTGGAATTCAAGCATATAATTTACAAAAATACACCGATAACTCATTTTTAATTATAATATTAATCTAAATTTGTGCAATTATTTATAACAGTTTTATAGACATATAGTTTTTTTTATACATTTCATTATTATGGGGCGTCTCTATATGTGTTTGATTGCAATATATGGTGCCGTGTAGTTTGAATATTTGGGTAGGGGAGGGGGTAATTTTTACTCATTAAATGACTGTGAATTATTTGCATAGGGCTATGTGTCTTATTATTATAATTTATAACTAACAATGCACATTTTGTATTAATCACGACATTGTTTATTAAATATTATATGCCATTATTTTCAGTAGGTATTGACTATAAGAACTCAAAGCAATCGAAAAATAGCATTTACCTAATTCATTGATTTATTTTGATAAAAATATAATATAGATGAAATGGTTTAAATATGGTAAAATATTTTGACAATCACTGCAAAAATATAGAACGTATTGATCGAAATATATATAAATGTATAAAGCCAGGCTAAGCGATAGTTGCCGTGAAATTAACTTGATAAATTTCTCAGTGAATATCAGCTTATATACACCCAGCCTAAAGCGTTCTTTTGCTTGCTCTTCGTTGTTATAACATTATTACTGTTATGATATGGTACGATTTGTTGTGACGAAAATAATCGAGTTTTCATTTCAATTCGCGATCGATAATAATAAATGTCTGTAGGTGGTCCCATTATATGGTGTCAAAATCCATAGACTCTTGCTAATACGCGCTATTCCTTTTCCTCAAACACAATCTTCTCTTCGACCACTATACCTCTCCTAAATCTCATGTACCCTTCACCTTGACAACGCATACGTGACATAGATTTGCAGCGTTTGTATATAATGATACCGTCCTTATCTGTCTTGCATTAGTGAAACGAATTTTCCATGTTTTCAGTTAGGATCTCCTAACCGTGGTTATCAGCAGCGTTAGACAGTCTGCAGATTCATCGAAAACTCCGATTTCCTGCTATTATCTAAATTGAACTAATTTTTTTTTCACTTGTACCCATATCAATAAACAATAATAAAGTATGATACACAAACGTATTACTCTGCAGAAGTTGTATAGCTTAAAATCGTTTTATTAGTTTTATATTTTATCGACATGATTTTACTGAATATATATGTAAAATACACAATTAAAGTTGCGTTTAAAGTAGTATGTAGATATAACGAATTCATATAATAATATATTATAGAGTAAAATTTCACAGGTAGTCAAAATATGTATGATCCTATTTCAAAAATAAATAGTTTAAAGACATTGACGGGTACCTATCTTCCACCAAGTCTAAAATCAATGAAACCAACAAAAAAAACACGCGAACTTCAGAGTTCTTAGTTTATAACTTATATGTGTCACACCTGGTGATGGTGTGTACACCTATTGAGTATTGCCTATACCAGGGATGGCGAACCTTTTGATAACTGCGTGTCAAATCAAAATGTTTGGTTTGATTTTATTTGCTTCACGTGTCAGAAACTTTGAAGAGCTTTTTTTTTTGACTAAAAAAAATAATTAATTAAACATTTACATTTTATTATTTCATTTTTATTAGTAAAATTGTGAAACATAATGTTAGATGCCTTTACAAAAACTTCTTCTAAGTATTCTCCGTCAGAAAGTGGCTTACCATGCTGCGTAATGCAATGCGACACAGAAAAACTAGCGGATAATAAATTATTATTTAGTTTTAACGCCACTTTAAATTTGTTTAATTGACTTCTAAAAAATTTTACTTTTTGAAAAATCAATTCTAAATTTTCTTCAGCCGATAGAGAATATATGTTATTATGAACTGTCTCGAAATGTCTTTTAAAATTGAAACTACGGCTTACAACTATTTCATTACACAAGCAACGTAGTACCTTATTATTGTTTTGAATAACACCAAAATCCACTGTCCACTGTTCGTGGAATAATCTCCAACTACCACTTTTTTCTGGATTCAGTTAAAATTTTTTGAACATCTTTATTCTATAAATTTAGAAACGGTATTAAACTGCCAACGGTTAAATGTGAATTATTATAGTGAGTAAGCCTGAAGCAATATTGAATAGGTTGTTTAAAATAATCGTCGTGTAAGACATCCGAAACTACCTGTTGACGACTGTGGACTGTTCTGTTGTACCTACGTTTGTTACGTAAACGCAATTAACGAATTTATTGATAATCAAATCGTTTCGTTTTCGAGCTTAGGGAATGGTAAGTACAGATTACAATATCTTACGATATATTCCAATAATAAGTTAAAAATAGTTTCAAATTATCAATAATTTTTTTGGAAAGTGAAGTAAAAATTATGAATAATATTTAAATTGGCGTGTCACTGAAATAACGCGTGACATAGGTTCGCCATCCCTGGCCTATACGATTAATTACCCACCAATGCATAAACTTATCGTATATGTATTATATATATACAATTAGTACACACACATTAAATACACACATATATATATATATACTGCTCTTACTGAGGCCGATGTGTATAGGTCTGCTGCTGCAGCCACATTCGTGACTCGGCGGTGTGTTATGCGCACACACGAGGCTAATCCAAGGCGGTCGAGTAACAGAGTGTGTGTTGTCCGGCCGGGGGCGCCGGACCAGAAGGATCGCGAGCGAGAGAAGAAACAGCGAATGACGGGCGGCGGTACGCATATAATTAGTGCCGCCTGCAGAGGTGCTAGTGTCGGAGAGAGCAAAAAATAAAAATAAATAAATATATAAAATAATAATAAAGAGAGGAAAAAAATTGTTCCACATACCGATAATTACTCGTCAATGCAGATCAACTTCACCCACTCGGTCGCGCAGGTACCTTGACTTTTGAAAACAACCTCTCAGGCAATCCGCTTGCCGCACCGTAGTCGGTTGGTCGAATGGCGTTCGACGCGTCTGCATGCTCATAATATATGATATTAAAATTAAATATTACATTATTATATCCGTACATGTGCCGCGATGTTCAACCCGAAACCCCAATGTCAGCGAACGTATAGTCCGTCTGCAGGCGAGAAAAAAAACCGTTACCTAATGACGATGTTCTCGGACTCGATGGTACTTTATATCGTTCTTCTTCTTATTATTTTTTATTTATTTATTTATTTTTTTTTTTAATAATCATTACCCGCGATGGTGGCAATGTGTGAGCGACGAGTCTTAACTCGCTACAAATCTGCAGTATACATATAATCACAGGCGGTACATAAATCATAATGTTATATTAATTTGTAGTCAATACTCGGGCGTGTGCCATCTCGACGACGACCAGCGACGTCTCCATTTCTGGGGCGACCGTATTTTAATATTAATCATACAATTATCGTATCCACCACGGGTCACCACGAACATAGTACGTTTTCGAAGGCACGAATTACGCGCTCGGATGGATGAAAACAACATAGCCGGTTATTTACGACCGGTGCCCGCGACTGCTGTTTCGCCTACCCGGGGTGTCCGGCAAAATATAATGACGTGCACACCCCGTGTCCACGATGCATCACGATTCACGATACGTGTTCATTATTATAACGACTCACAGTTGTTGACTGTTGTACTTCTCTGAAAAACATTTTGTACCTACTATATGAGTTGCGACGAGCAGGGGGTGGAATTTTTCACCATCTATAATTACGTAAAAATATATAATAAATAAAATTAAACGTAAACGAATTGCAGTGTTACCGTCACCATAGAGTATCGTGAAGAAATGTACGTCGAGAAGACCGTTGCCACCGAAGTTATTTTTAGATATCGGATATTCAAAATTATATTCCATTATATTATAAGCAACGCAGTTTATTTTGGACATAACTGATCACAAATAATTGAATTTATTAGGAAATTTGTTCCAACGCAAACATGAGGGTTGACAATATTGTAGAATATATCTTATAGATCTGTGTGATCCGATGTATGCCTATATATCAGTTATATCAGTACAAATTATAAAGGTACCTAATTAATTCAATGTATTAAATCATGTAGTCGAGTTAAAAATATGATATTTATTTGTTTTGTTATAGGTTTTATTTTCATATGGACTGCCATTATGTAGACAACTACAAAGCAAAGATATTGATTAAAAAGAAATGATTGGTTTAGCAGAAGATAATGTCAACGCTCTTTAACAACTAAGAACTAATATTGGACCCGAATTTAAAATAATGTTTAATGAGGCTCAAGTAACTGATATTAATGATTTATATATATACTATGCTAATACAATATTTTAATTGATTAAAATAATTACTAGTTTGATTTTTAATATCTTATTTATAAATATAATTAAAGAGTATTTACATTTTAGATTCTGAGCGGAGCGAGGAGTGTATTGATTTTACCATGATGTGTGTTGGTGTGTTTCTTTTGTGTGTGTCATCACGTTTTGGGCAGTAAAAGTGCTTCGATTTTTGACTTCAGTACCTCGTTCGATCAGAAAGTGAATCTAGTTGGCACTTCAGGGGGTCAAAAGTAAAAAATTCTTAATATTTTTCTAAATCATCGGGATAAACAAACTAAACATTAAGGGAAAAACGGGAAATTTTACGCACAATCCATTTTCGACAAAATCGATTTTGGTTTTTGATGTAACTTTAAAACAAATTGACTATCGACACATGAAATTTACACCGAATGTTTTTATAAGTATATGCTATCCATCATGCAATTTTCGAAAAATTTCGACTTAAGTTGAACTATTTATAGACATAAGCAATTTTCGATCATTATTAGTTTTTTTTTAAATTAATATCGATAAACATTTATTTATTTGGGTAGAAAAGCTTGGCAATTTAATACAAGGCTCCTAACATATTGTTACAATAAAAGTTGAAAAATAAAATAAATTCATAGTCTCATTTTTTTATAAGTATTCAAAGTTTGAATTTCAACAACATACGTAAAAATCACGAAAATTCGCAAATTATTTTATGTTAGAAATTCATAAATCTTTTTTCGTATACAATGATATAATATCATTGGATTCAAATTTAATTCCATCCTTTACAGTAAACTACTGTGTAGCAGAGCGACATTCATGACTTGCCCGCTTATTTTTCTTTTAATTTAGAAAAAGGCTGAAGTTCTAGATTTTAAAATTGTAGTAAAAAGAATAAACAAAATGCAAATAAACCGTTATTATATAAAATCATTATCACCAGAAGAAGCAGAAGATTATTTTAGAATTACTATTTGTATTCCTTATATTGAGTCATTCATAAATCAACTAGAATTTAGATTCTTAGAGCACTTTAAAGGTTGGTTCCTAATAACATAAATATATATTAATATATCATACATAAATAAAACCTACATTATTTAGGTTTTCATTGTTTATTTGGCAACAACGGAGGTTCTAATGAAGCTGATTTTGAATCACTCGTTTCATTCTACTTATCTGTTAATGATTTTTCTACCGCTCTTATAGTGAACTTAAAACGTGGAAGCTAAAACTTGCCCGTCTGAATGTTAAACCATCTAATGGAATTGAGACATTAAAACATTGTAGTCCAGTGATCTTCCTAAGCATTCACATGTTATTAAAAATTATAATGTACACTGCCGGTATCAATTGCTACTCCAGAAATAATGTTTTCGAATTTTAAAAAGGGTCAAATCTTATTTGAGAAAGACTATGAAAGAGGTGAACAGTTTTTTATCATACATATTTTTAATCTGCATTCATAAGATTTTATACTGAAAAATAATTATTTACACAGGACAGATAAAATGGATTGACCATGTTGTCGGTATACCGGGCTATGCATTTAACTCCAGAAGATATCATTAATGAATAATGATTAGGATATATAATATAATATAAATATAATATTGGACAAAAACCCAAAAAAATAGATATTGTTTTATGATGAAAATAATTAATAAATCTTAGTTATACAACATAATATTATTTTGATTAACTGATGTTGATGTATATAAAATGTATAGATTATGCATATAATTTTTTCAATGTAACCCCTTTCTCCTTATTGAAAATAACTGTGTACGCCTTTGGCGATGAGGATAGGAGTATAAATCGCGAGGGAGACCTAAAAAAACTATTATTTCTATTCATGGCAATTGGAAATTTATATAATTTATTGTCGTAATTAATCGTTTAATTTATTTACGCCTGAGAAGCGCGACGATTGAAGCATGAATGCGTAATAGAGTGGTATTTGTGTACTAACGTGATATTACATAATATACAGTTATATCTATATTAGATCATCTTCACAAGTTCACAGTGGAACACCTTACAAATTGATGATACTATTCTAGTCCGCAGAATTATAAGGAACGTGAGATTAGCTGATATTGCGGAGGAAGAAGCTCAAGGTCGAAATCGCTTGGGTAATAACTTTAAGCGTATTATCGCAGAAAGTATTTTCTGATATCTTTTTCTGCTCGCTATTTTCGCTGCAAAATATAACATGACAGTTTAAGTAAATTAATAAAAGTTTGAAGGATGTTTTTATAATCTAAAGTATACAAAGTCTTAACTATTATTGTGTAGAGCAGTGATTTTAAACGGTGGAGACGATATCGCCAGTTATCGGTTGGCAGTGAAGGATTGTAGGGTATATACTGCAGCAGACTATTGAAACTAGTCAGGAAATACAGTCGTAGTAAGACTTTTATATTCATATAACTTATGTAGGACGGTTTTCGTCGGCTGGACCAAGGATTGCACGATCATATATATATATATATATATATACATATATACATACATAAGCGTACATAGGTATATATTGTTTCATTGTCGATTAGTGTTTTGGACTCGCGATTGACACGTGTGATGGTGGTACACGTAGACGCAACTCGCTATACAGGAGGTCTCGGACAATACCATAGCTGAGCCCACAGCGGAAGTAGCTCTTTATTAGGACGCGCCGTGGATCGTCCACAATCGCCGCAGATGATTTCTAATGGATTCGGTCGGTCGATTATTCAATCTCCTCGTGCGGGAGAAACGAAAGAATACGATCTTTATTGCGCTGGTGTACGGACGTTCGAATGTATATTGTGCCGGGCTTATAGTATTGTATATTATTATTATTATCATTATTATTTTACATTGACTGCTGGGAGAGCAAACATTATATATAATATCATAACGCGATCCGAAACATACGTAGGCCGTAGGCGGGGATGTTCGTGTCGATGTATTAGGGGAGAAAAGTGCGACGTCATCGTTACGCCGCACACGCGGGCGCGGACGTATCACGTTATATTATTATTATTATAAAGCGTATAATAATATATTAAAATATTGCGTATAACTCTGTTGCTGGTACCTACTGTATAATACTATATATTATTTTATCAAATGCGCTTGCGAAGACGACTGAAAGGAATAAATAGAAAAACAATCACCGAACCCACCATCCGTGTATACCTACTATACCTGTGCGTAATTAATTAACTTAAATGCCATTTCTGCGACTGGGACTGCAACGTTGTTCCTGTAATATATATATATCCGTCCGTTTCTCTTCCACGCAGATGCTGTACACTTCCATAACGTCTAAAGACATCGCAGCCAATATATACATGTTTATGCGTGCGCACGCGCGCAATTGTGTGAGTGTGTGTGTATATGGCGAGATGGTCGAGTACGACACTCGTGATAAATCATTCTTGATTGCTTGAGCTCTCTTTTCTGTCACGGTCGTCGTCATTATTATTATTATTATTACAATATTATTACGAGCGACTTATTTTTCTTTTCGATTTTTTTTATTATTATTATTTCTTTTCGTTTCGTGCATGCGTGAACGGTTATGACGTTTCAAGGATCTTCCCAAATCCGGTGGCCCGACCACGGAGATCCGAAAAAGGGACTGCCGATCCCACTAGCATTATAATAACATAACAATTATTACGAAATAACGCTAAACTACACACTTCTTCTCCATAAACGACTGTCCGGCGAGCGAGTATATTGCAACCGGGTAAATACTTCAGCGGTCGAGATGCCTTCCTTTTTTTCGTTACACATCATTATTGCTGTTATTTTTCTTGAACGAAATACAGTTGCGTGAATTTTTTTTTCGGCACGTGTATTCGCGGCTGCTACTTATCCAAAACATTCGATAATCTAATACTATTCCCATCATATAACTATAGTTATATTATATTTTATATAGCAGTACAACGTTTGTGATGACTATGATATGATTATCTCTACGTGTAACGTTTCTTTAAAGGATATTCTACGGACATATTTGATCCCGTGAACTGATTTCGTTTTTGTTGAAATATTATTTTGGAAAATATTATCCGACTTGATGAGTGCATTGACCCACATATATTATGTTCCAAATTTTTACGAATTAACAAAATATTAATAGTTCATCTTTGCTTATTCTAAATAAACATTTTAAATAGTTGTTTTCACATTTTAAAATTATAATGACACTTAATTATTGTATAATATGTTTGAAAGATATACGTAATTACTATAATTTTAGTCATGTATACAGACGATTAATTTGGCCCTAGACTTAGACAGGTAGACGATTATAATTGATATAAGTGGATGGGTATGTTCAAGGACGAATACGGCGGCGAAACACCCTGTAAAGCTAATTTCTTTTTCTTGTTGCTTCGAAGGAAATTTATTTGATTAGTATAGACATAGTTTTAATGTGCGCGCAATTTGATCGTGTCGGTTAATTGAATAAATGTGGCAACATTTATCGTTTCATAGATACCTACACGCTTTAATATAAAATAATATATACTCTGTCATCATTACATTAGCTTTCAGTAGTACCCACTTATTATTATAAATACAGATAGGTAATGATTAACGAAAGGATGCCAAGTTTATCAAATCAAATACGTTGACGTGTTGTTTTTTCTTGCAAGTATGAAGTAGATATATAATAATATCAATAATTAGGTTTGAACAAGTATGAAATTAAACAAATAGAATATAACTTTACTTATATAATGTTACAAATTGAATGAGTATTCGGGTATTATATATACACCACGTTGAATAATATACTTAATGATTACCTATCTACGCGCCACGAAAGTTATTTCAAACAAAATAAACACCACTGAAAAGCAATTTTGTAATCAGCAATGGATGTGTGAACCATCTTAGCCAGTACCTATTAAATTGTTTATTAGGAATACTTCTACCTTCTATACAATATATCATGTATCTATGAGTGCTTATAATACAGCACACCCGAACACTTTCTGATAGGTATGTTTCGTATTCGTATCCAATATTTTTTCGTGTACAGAAAAAATTCTTGATAATCTCGTTGGATTAGAATTGACCTTTTTTATTTTATGACTTGAACAACTGTGTTAAAAATAAATACGAAGTAAATTTAGGCATAATTGTTTTGTTTTCATGAAAATATTAAACATTTAAGATTTATTTAAATCATCACCGTTAAAATGTATCATTATTATTAGGTAAGCCAATACCATTCACTCACTCATTTATCGCTACATCTCTAAAACTACAGAACATGTAGTGTAAAAAAGTGGTTCTTCTATAATGATATAGATATGCGATAAGAAAGGATTTTCCGATATTTGAATTATAAAGAGGACAGGATTCTTGAGATTCGTGGTGGAAATTTATGGCAGACTTTGATTACTTGGGTACATCAGGTACAAAGCATGAATCAAATCGTCACGCTTATGCCGTCGAAGAAATAAAATAGATATCTTAAAACCAAATGCATGGATGTAGTTGCACTGTAGCTTATATATACTCAAAAACTATTCAATTGAATTTGACTAAAATATCAGAGATTATATTTAAAGAAGTTCAGAGAGTAAGTAGTTTTATCTGTAAACTACGTTAAAAAATATACCAAGTATGCAACTTTCAGTTGCCCATCTATGTGGAATTATTTCACCAAGCAAGGTGCATGGTATGTCCGTAAACTGAAGTAGATAATACACTAAAACTAAGATATACACTCAAACCTAGTTACTATTATATAGCGTACATACCACTACATAGAGGAACATTGAATACAAAATATAAATGGCGATTCCAGGATATTTCAGCATTCATAACATATTCGATTATCACTCCAAAATAATTTTTACACTCCATAAAATATAATTAAGTACCTTGTTCAGTAATGGCTTTCATTTATTACTCGTTCAGCTACAATATTATTGTACACGTTTTTCCCAATTATGTTGACAGTCACATGCATTCTCAGTACGTGCGAAGGACTATGTATGTGCGGAGGCGTGAATGAAGATTCGATTGTTCCACTCAGTCGAACTTGAAGTGCCATAATTATTTACAATATTAAAATGCGTACTTATCATAAAAATGACCGCGAAACGGGTTTTAAATCAGATGTCACACAAATGTATTGGTAAAGTAACAATAATTGGTGTTATGTAGCTATTAGAAAAGAAAATTACTGAAGGTTTCCAAAACGTATTGAAAATAAATAAATATATAATCTTTAAGGTCACACGTCATTATGTTACTTTGAATAGCGCCTTAATCAAAATCATTTGCAGTTCATAAATTATATTTTCGCGAACATGCGATAATATGACGTTTAAATAGGAGAATATCAATAATTCAATAGTTTTCGCAACTTAATAATATGTACACACGAATTCTTATGTTGGATCCAGAATATTAAAATCTCGTTTTACTTAAATAAGTACACCATGGAAGTATAAATTTACTGTCGATGGATTTTTTTTAAGGCATGAGTTGAGTTGCCGTCAATGCAACAAAAACAATTCGAATAATAGTGAGTTTTTTATGTATAAGCTGTTAATTCGTTTTTTTCTAAAGAATAATTATATGTACCAATATTATACGTAATAAAAGCTTAACATTAATTGAATAAATTAAAAAAATTCTACACAAACAATACTTTGTACTGAGAATAAAGGTAAATTAATAGAACCGTCAGTTGATACTATTAATTATTATATAACATTACAATTTGTTTTTTGTCGTGCCAATAGCTATTTAATTTGCTTGTGTATAATTTACAAACTATTTTAACATTGTATGTATGTGTGCTATTAAATATGTGGTTATAATATTATCAATTGCGAAAATATATACTGGTAACCTTGAAAACGAGTGCTTAATTTCGATAGAATACGATTTAAATTATGCTGAGCGGTGCAAAGTGTATAGTATAACAATAATTGAGTCCTTATAACGTCTCGTCAATCCGTTTTATAACAACTTGCAGATGCAGATAATTGTATATGACATGGATTGACTCGCAAACGGAAAATTTAACCATAGACAAGATTTCAACAGTTGTGGTATATCTTTAACTACCACAACCTATAAAATAATATAATCTATGGTTTATACCTAGAATCTATATTATTGCAAGTATGACGCTTAAAACGAACCACATACGTGTTGAAATTTTTCATTCATCAAAACTCATGAAAAGTGAGAAGAACCACTACTATTATTATTATACAGGACGATTCTTTTAAGTGGGTACACTAATTATCTCGAAAAGGTTTTTATTAAAAAATTATATTTTTAAATATTTTTCATCCCATTTTTCAAGTATTTTGATTCATAAAAATCGAATTTAGGACGAGTAGTTTATGAGTTATATGTATTTAAAGTTTAGACAAGCGAAGTAGTGGACAAACATTTAGCGGGGTAACCCCGTACCACACCACTCTGACAATCTAAACTTTAAATACTTATAACTCAAAAACTACTAGCCCTAAATTCGATTTTTATGAATCAAAATACTTAGAAAAATATTCTGCTTTGAAATATGAAATTAAAACTCTATGTTGTCACTCGAAAAAGTAAAAACTTAAAAAATGATAAAGATAAAAAATATTTAAAAATATAATTTTTTAATAATAACGTTGGTTTTTTAACAACTTGAAACCATGTAAAAAAATATTTTGAAAAAAGTAAATACTTTTCGAGATAATTAGTGTACCCACTTAAAAGATTCGCCCTGTATATACAATAATATAGGGCATTCAAGTTTCAGGCCACAAACACATATTCTTGTGATAAAATAAATAAAACACTAATTTTAATAAATATGCTTCTGACAATCGACGACGAATATTTGAAGTGGTGATATTTTTAATTTGGCAGGAAATGAGAGATGGCTGGAGCTTAAAATTGTCGGCAAACTCTCGTGTATTTTGATATGTAGATATAATTTGCTTGTTATTTATATGTTGATATCTTGATTATAATATATAGGTACCTTAGAGGAGGGAACATACAAAATATTTCACCGGGGAGTGAAAATCTGAACATGCATATTTGATTCGATGTGTTAGTAGACATGAGTCGACACAAATAAATCATGCGATAGCCCACCCAATGATAGACGTGCAGTGTTAGATATAACACATTTACACGCGTGCTATGCAGGTATAGTAAAGATATAACAGTATACTGTGTTTTATTATCGGTATATAATTTTAGACTATTTTATTTGTATATAAGAACAGTGTAAAATAGTGTACAGTAGTGTACAGTGTATTAGTATACGCAGTAGTATACACTACATCATACTACATTCCTGTGGATCTTGGGCGACTGAAAACATTATTGTGTCCTGGAGATATTTGAGGTGAATTCGTGGTTCACATCAACAATGCATTTTATCACCCATGACAATTATGGAATAATAGATTAATAATCATGCAGCAGGGACGATCATGTAAAAAAGCTTAATTTATTTATTAGTTTATACGCAATGTAATATTAAAATGTGTAGGTACAATTTGTGCAACTAATACTAAAATTCTGCTGAATGTTTTATAAGTCTGTAAAGTACAATTGTCCTTATCAATTGTTAAATTGTTTATCAAGGAGGATAAAGAGTGCGATGCAACCAATATGTTAGTGATGTAAGCATACGGTGTCATATATTATCTGTATCTTTGTTTGGTGGTTTCGTATAGTCTGGTAAACAGTACTATACAATAAACGATGCAACTGATGAGATGGAAGTAATACTATCGAGGTCGGTGGTTACCATTTTGATTATGATACCACACGGGAAAAAAAAGGTAAGTATACGATTTAAAACCAATTTTTTTACAAATAAATTTAATATTGGTAACTGAGATTTGTTCGATCCAATGGTAATACTGATAGCCTAAAATATAAATTTATTTTTTAATATTAATAAAGATTACCTGCCATTAGCCAATTGGCGAATAATATATAGGTATAGGTACCATAAAATACTAAGATCTTTCGGCAAATTTCTTAAATTTTATTTCTTCATATTCAACTTTATTGCATGCTGCGAGTAGTTTATAATATTGTATAATAATAATGTTCTCTTAAACAATTCAAAATTTAGCGGTGTATTTGCGTTTAATAGCTATATTTTGCATTCATTGGTAGTATCTTTTCTACTTCATCAAAATAGTGTTTTGAAAAACAAATCGGAAAAAACGCATGCCAATATTCTAATACCTAGTACGTCTTTCACAAAACACGATAAAATGAGATAATATTTCAAAAATAGAGGCCATGGCAAATTTGACGTGATGAATAACCGATCGCGGTTTTGCCGGGGTCACCCGAGGAATACGACCACGGCAGTCATCCGCGATCAGTCGGATATTGTATAATATTATATTATAATATCCACTGCCTCAGTTGCGGTCTTCGAGAAAATCTTCGTCCTCAGTGGCGTTTTTTCGTCGTCTCGTCAATACGCTAGGTACGGGGTAATTACGTCAGTGAACAGCCACATGGCAGTTTCGTCAGTCCTCGGAGTCGGTCGCGGTGGCAACGCGTGCGTGTTGAGCACTCGGCCGTCGGCTAGAGAGGTCGCCGAGGTGATGGGCGACGGCTTGCACGTATTATTATTATTATTATTATTACCATCATAGCACCGGCCGCGACGTCACGGCAAAATACGCTTATATTATAATATATGCGCGTACTGTGCACATCGTCATGCACACAGAAATATAATAATAATAATAACAATAACAAGATATAGTACGCGTAACGTATATAATATATTATATAAAATATTAAAATGTGCGAGGTGCGCGCGCGCGCTGGCGTTCGAGATATCGTAAGACGCTTATGATTTATCGGTCCATCGTGATCGGGTCCGGTGCAACCGAACCTCACGATTCTTATTACGTTTATTGCCGGACGGCGGCTCGCCGATCTATTGCGCGTATCTTTATAGTAGTACATTATAATATGCTAGCTGGATGTATAATATAGGTACTGGTCGTGACGGGCGGGTGTAAATAGCCACGGGCAGGAGGAGACAGGTACGGGCAGGCGGGCGCAGCCTTAGCAGCGAACTGTGCGTATAAAATAATATTATATCGATTGAATTAATCGATGGCCCGGTCAATAATTAACCGGTTAACGGGGGCAACGATAACGCATATATTACCCATATTATTATAATATATATATATATATATATATATATATTATATATGTATATAGACTATAGTGTATATATTGTGTACTACGGGTAAGTCCTTTGTCGCGGCGATTCTCTAGGGTAGCCGGCGAATGGTGCAGGCGCATATAAAGGGAACAGATAAGACACTTGAGTTTTCGTCGTCTTATAATATTGTCTCATATTATACAGCAGCGGCAACGGCGGTGCGTGCAACGGTGACGTCCGCAAAGTCGCGCACTCCAAGAGGTCTGCCGCGGCCTGCCTATATGGTCGCGGCGGGTCATCCGCCCGCCGACGACTGACTGCGATCCGTTTCGGGTCACGACGGCGCGGCGGTCTTATAAATAGGTATACTAACTACCGCGATGCAATAATGTATATAATATTATATAGTAGCTATTATTATATTATCATTATTATTATTATTATTATTATTATTATTATTATTATACTCGCCCGGTGAAAGCCACCGACGATGCTACGCAACAGTTTTAGATACCGCGAGTGTAACACACCACACACCATCGACACAATAACCGAATACCACAGATTGTAGATGTGCCTCAAATGCATGCATACTCGTAGGTACCTATACCTATATTACAGGTGAGGCTCTGGAACTTATCATTTACGCATGTTTTTAATTTAATATTAGACTTAAATATTTAATCATGAGTCATGGCGTTTTAAAAGAATTTTGTATTTAAAAAATAAATAGTTCCCACTTCCACAAACAATATCTGTAACATTATACATTATTAAATATTATATGATGAGTACGTATTGTACAAGCGTATACTATTATTATTCTAGTTTGATAAACATAAATTTCTTAGGTATTCATAATAGAAGAACCACCCTTCCCACTCAACACCAAGTCATGATATCAAAAAAAGTGTACAAGGACAATTATGGCATAATTTTACATATTATAATATATTATTATAATTATGTAATATTGTATATTTTGGTATTCTATGATGCGGCTCATCATCGCGTAACTAGTGCTTACTACCGAGCTTGTTCTAAAAATAACAGAACATTTTAAATGGCACATATATGTTCTACTTTTTTTACATCATATCAGTGCCCCGAGTCTCATTTTTTGAAAAAGAAACTTAATCGTTATTTTTTCATATTTGAATGAAGAATTTAGAATTTAGAATTTTTATTTTATTTTTTTTTTTATTATACAACCTAGGTAGCTATTTTACTAGGTCTTAGACTTTGTACAACAACCTTATGTAATATAAGTATAAGTTATGTCCTCTAAATCTACATGAAGAAGGACAGATGACAAGTTAAATCATCAGTCGGTAATTTGTTAGTCTAAAATTTTTGGGTTTGACCAAATGCATTGCCCAGTAATTATATAAGCCAAGGGCTGTATTTAAAGACAATCTGCACAGTGCTTATCATAAAATATTTTTCCTAGAGACCACAGTAGTCAGCGCGATTAGTTTCTAAGAAGATCCGGATGATTTGAAAATTAATTTCAAGGTCCAGAAAAACATTTTTGCTTATCAATTAATAATTATAGGGCTACATAGAAAAAATATTTTAAAAGATCAGTATCGAAGAAAAATAGTTTTGAAAATTCATTTATTTCCTCTTCGCTGTCCGGATGCAGACCACCAGCCGTCTTTTACTGATTGACGATATCAATAAATAATAACACCGGATTGTTTTTCAGCAAAATTATAGGTACCTAACTAAGTATTATAATAGATGTTCCAACTACCATTGCTACTTCTTTTACTACTACTACTATTAACTACCAATACTTTAATTATTAATTAATAAATTATTATCGTAAGTACATGTTTAAAAATACCTTTGAAATTTATCTGAAATAGTTGTTAATAAATATTTGAAAGAAAAATGGTTTAAATTTATTTTCCAATATCTACTTAAATACAAATAATATAAATAATATATTAAAAACTGTTGTGAATAATTCATAGCTATTGGTTTTTTTAGGAATCTTCACGTAATTCATCGAGGTAAGTTTGTTTTTCTTATATCAATATATAACAAAAACAAATTTACCTTTATATAATTTTATATAGTGGTTATATCTAATTACATATATTATATGTGTATATATTGTATTTTTAAATTGAGCATAGACTAAGTCAACAGATGAGTCTCCATACGATGCTAAATTATAAACATGACAGGTTGGTACAAACTTTGTTTTTAATTTAACACCTATTTTATATTTTCAAATAAAAAGATCGCAAAATCAGTATACGTACTTCAAATATATTTTAATTACTTTTTTTAAATGTATTTTAAACCGAGAATAGTTATCATCTACTCATTAAGTAACTAAAGACTAAGACTTCATAACATTCATATAGTAGGTATGCTAATTATGTGTGGGTTACATCCTATGCAGCGCTCTAAAAATTTTCCCCGAGAATTCGTGCAAAATTGTAGGTATCACAATAAATTACATCGTTTCACAGGCGAGACGAATTCATATGCCGATATTCGTTTTTAAATAGATTTAATCGTATACGATAATATAAATCGTTGTTTTTTAGTTTTAGTCTGTTTATAGTAGTGTTTTTACTTGTACACGCGTAATTTTATGCATGATCGAGTATTTTCTTTATTTCGCGTCACAAAATCGTAAAATACGTCCAACGTGTATTTTCTAAACAACGAATGTGATAAAAATAACTATAATAATAATATATACTTTTCTGTAACTACGTTTTGTCGGCTGATATAATAAGACGATGAAAAAAACGATAGCTTTTATCTATAATGTAGGTACCTACCTACCCGACGTACGTGTATCCGCACGGATAAACAGAAATTTCATAATTTATACATTTACCAATAACCGTTATAATATTATATACGAGCGCGAATAGAAAACGAGACGCAATTAAAATTTAATCCAAAGCGCGCCGTTCTGAATTATTAACTATAATAATATTATATACGACATACGTTTAATAAGTTCAACGAGTTTTTTACGGAGAAAACTTGTTAAAATTTCGATCGGTCTGCTGTCTCGCGCCAACACAATATTATTATACTTATATGACGTGTATGACAAAAATATGTAAGTATTTCGAGATAAATATCGTCTATACTGGAACATTCCTCCCGTAGTGATTTAAACTCAGTGACGACGATGATTTATCTATGTACATTTGTTACGATCGTATCGATTTATGTGTGTTATTCAAGAATTTAACATTTTGTATACAGAGTGATTTAGCAAGTAAGATCACCAACTATTTTTTATTGAATAATGCATTTATTCAAAGTCTGATTTATTTGAATCTTTAAATATACTTAAAAATTTAAGCCCATATTTTCAAATTCTTGAAATTGTTTGTACACATTTAAGGTGTGTTCTGTGACGATAAATGTTTTTGTTTTTCAAATGAAAACCCCCTATTTTTACTATAAATGATTTAGTGGAATTTTTTTTAAATTTTGATGTGAACAATTCAAAATTAGTAGGCATAGTTTCTGAGTTATTAAAATGCTTATTCCAAGGACAATAGTATTTGTTATAAAATGTGATTTTATGAAAATATAAAACAAATGTAATATTGCATCTTACTATATATGTATAATTCTTATGAAATACATTTTATATTTAATTTATATTATTTCAAACAGTAAAAATAAGCATTTAAGTATAAAATCATTTAACTAACCAATACGATCATTTCTTTTTACACAGATTACCGTCAGAACACAATAATATAAAAACTCGATGAATAAGTAATCAATCAATATCATTATTATTTTCATATTATAGTCTAATTTTAACCATATATATTATATTTCCAATATGACAATTATGTATAGTGTATATAATTTGGAAATATAATATATGTGACAAAAATTAGACTATAATATGAAAATAATAATGATATCGATTGATTACTTATTCATCGAGTTTTTATATTATTGTGTTCTGATATATGAATAATTTTGGCGATGTCCATCCTTCTTGTTTTCCAAGGAAATGGTCATAGCTGAAATTAAATAATGTTATGTATTTATTGATGAAAAAGATAGAAATTAATAAATATCGTAAATAATCATACCCATAAAAATGATTTAGGGTCATAATGCTGATTTTTACCTTTGCCTCTTTTTTGTTGGTGCTGTAAAGTATAAATTAATACCAATAATAACTGATTATTTTATAAACATTTTATCTGAGTTTACATGATATGAAATATTTAAAGGAATGAAAAAAAGTATTAAAATATTAGTTGTTAATAGAAGTATGTTACAATATAAAAAATTACCTCGTGCAACAAAAGCTTTTTTATGTACCGTACTTACCGTATTGACGGTTTAATTTTGCCCTGGGCGCCAAATCTTAACGGCACAGTCTGGTTTATATCATTCACCAAAGTATCTATTTTATCTAATTAAATTGAATCGTACATGCTGTTAATACCTTATAATAATCAATAATATAATATATTTAAAACTATGATACTGCACGCACGCTAAATGTGCTGCTGTCTCGTAAAAATGAACTCGTTGGTAGGTATTTGGTAAATAATAATCCTTTTATTTCTGTGTAAATGTAATATAATATACAAAAATGAGGAATCGGGGACCGATGGCGTAGCGGTCTTCAAAACCTTGAACAAACATGGGAACAACGTATTTCAATATAATATAATAAATACTAGGTAGCTCATAGTATATGTACATAAATTGGGTGAGGAACGAGATCTGATCACGTCGGGGCGGCTTATGAAAGTGACATCCGTTCGTTGAGTCTCATTCGGATAAGTGTGACCTAAACAATATAGAGGTTGTCCTGAAAAGGACAATTTTGGTTCCACGGAGACTAGTCCTAATTGGCGCGTGGGGTATTCGTCGGTTGGTCATTGAGTCGACTTCAGGGTTGTGTGTCGCTGGTGTGCGACTGGTTGACAACTGGCGGTCGCGGGTCGTCTGGGTTGGGCATCAGAAACGATAACGTGCAGCAAGCCTGCAATTATATGGATCGGTAGTAAAATGGCCGTTATATATGTCACTTGGTGACAATAATATAATAATATATAACAATCTGGATACGCTTCAGGTATGCCGCTGGTGGCACCTAATTGTACTATTATGTTTTGACAGTTGAGGGTTAGGATGAAAACTGATTTAAGTTTTGTAACTGCACCGTTATATGTAATGCATTTATGGGGAATTCCGGTGCCGGTTTGTTGAGTTTATTAAGAGTGACGAGAGAATGTCGCACTTTTGCAGTGGTGCGGAGCTCCATGTCCCTGGCCCCCCCACCACGGAATTTCGAAAAAAAAATAACTCCATTCGTTTGTGCTTCGTTTGTGCTGGTTTGTGCTTTTAATCCCATCGTTTGTGCTCAACCCCTTCCAAAGTTATTCAACTTTCAATGTGGGGGGGCCGGGGACATGCTCAGCCCCCCACCACGGAATTTTTAAACCAAAATTTGCCATCCGTTTGTGCTTCGTTTGTGCTTTTAATCCCGTCGTTTGTGCTCAACCCCTTCCAAAGTTATTCAACTTTCAATGTGGGGGGCTAAAATGTACTCCCAGCTACTCCCTTTTGTAATAAAAAATATATCTGATGGTAACTGTCCCTATAATTATTTTTACCTTTATGGTTTATACTCTCTATAGTTGTAAAACATTATTTTGCCAGAAAAACCATACCCTTGTGGATTAGAAATTATTTTTATATTATTCACTTTGCGGGATTTTCGTAAATAAAAAAAAAATACTTACGATGCAATTGTTATAAAAGTGTTACTTTAAATCCATTGTATGTATTTTGGAAATCCAAACCCATGATTTTCGAACGTTAAAAAATTATTTTTGATGTCATCAATGGAAATTACGTGTAACCAAAATAATAGATATAAAGAATAAAGATATTTCTTAAACTAATTTTTGTAACTGATTTGTGTGAATAACAGTGGAGTCGTATATAAAATATATTTTATTTTTAAATATTATCTAAAAAAGTTTTTTCGAGTATGTAACGAGTGTTGCATATTTTTCAAAATTAAATTAAATTGTAATATTTTTTATGGTAAGAATAGGGTGGAATTTTTTACTTAAATTTTTATTTACCTTCAAAAATAATACGTTGATAATTAAAAAAATTAAATATCAATAATATTACGTTTACATAATATTATGCTCTTATACTTTTTGTTGTAAAATTATGTATCGAATGTGTTTATTTTAATATAATCAAGTAATATAATCAATTAAAAATAAAAACGTATGATATTAGTTTATAAAAATTACATAACCAACATAAACGAAATCAATTTATTAAAACAGAAAATAGTCTACAACATAGGTGTGCTGAAACATTGAAAATTTGAATACAAATATAATATATTATTTTTAAAAAAATATTATAATAATTATATAAATATAACACTTATATTTTGTATACATTTTATTGTGTATTAGTAGTTAGTACCATCAAAAACAATACAATATATACATTAAAAACCAATTTTAGGTGTATAATATCATTGCTAACCTAACACCTCTTTATATAAGTAAATAACAGAACAAACTTTTATATTATAGTAATAAAAAATAATTAAATAGATTATTAAAAAGCAAAAAAATATTATGTATAATATAATAACAATACGCATTGTACACAATATGTAAGTACAATGCGTATTGTATTACATGAACGTATTTACGTACATCATTTTCATAAATATATCAGACAAAAACAATATATTTGTATTATAAAATATACTACATATAATACTTGATACTTATATAAAAAACAAATTATTAATGATATCGTAACAATTTAAAGTTTATTGAACACACACAAAATAATAATATTAATAAATAATAATATGATATTATAAAGAGTATACCTACAAAAATGTATTAATATTTTAAATTAATATTTATAATTTGTCATTGTTATATTATTAATGAGCACATATACATGTATCAGAATCAAAATCAAAGAATAACAGATTATTTATAAATAATTAAGTTTTTGAATATAAACTAGATATTATATAAAACGGATTAATTAACTTAACTTTAATTTAACTCATTTATATCTACGTTAACTTAAAATCAACTTCAATTTTTTTTAATATTACCAGTTAAGTTAATTTTGAATTTTTGTTTTATCTAGAATATATTTTAGTCTATAACGGTTGGCTGATTTCGAATTCGTAGAATATTAGAAAATATTGTTGGAAAAAATATTTTAAATATTAAATATTGTAAACAAAAAAATAAATAAATATAAATGTGAATTAAATATTGTCGTAAATATTTTTATAAATAACAACTAATATGTTAAATTAATTAAGTATGTACTAATAAATAATAATTTGGAGATAACATGGTAACAATGTGACATTTAGTCACCCGTAGGCCGTATGACAATATTATATATTATAAATTTATAATATAAGATATATTACCTACTATACAAGTGATTTTCACTTATTTTAAAACGTTTTCAATGATTTTATTATTATTATTATTAACTTAACTTATTAATTGAAGTTAAGTTAACAAAAATGAATTAACTTAACTTTTAATTTAATTAAACAAAAAATGTTTAACTTAACTTAACTGAGTTAAAAAAAATCATTAACTTGCCCAGCCTTGAAAATATGCATACAAAATTAGCAAAAAATATATTTTTGAACATTTAACTAAAACAACATATTTAAAATTATGAAACCTTTCTAAAAATACTTTTCTTCATTTTTTCTGAAATAATGTTAATGGTGAATGATTTTTTTTTTAATGTTGGTATGCGTATTTATATTTATACAAGTTACCTATCAATTTATTTTGAAATTATAAAAATATAATATTATTTTTTTATATTACATTAGGTAGTACCTATATATTTCAAAAACAAAAAAAAAACATCGAAATATGCAAAAATATGCTCTTAAAAAGTTTCATTTTTAAATTGTTATGCTATGAAACAAATTATTATTGTATGCTCACTTAGCATATCATGCAATCAACCAAAATAAATATGCAAATGCATATAAATCCGCGCTTTAATCATTACAATAAAAGTTGAAAAATATTAAAAATACATTGCCACAATTTATAATTTGTTATAAAACTAATTTATTATTTTTATAAAATTTAGCGCATGTCTCTTAATTATACACACAATCCCCCATCAAGTATAGCAATCGAATGCCAATTTGACTTCAATATTCGTATTTATAGTTTTATGTATAAAATGAATCTTGCTTAAAATTTGTTGGTATAAATTCATCTAAAATAATTATTCATAATTTTTGAATAGGTATAGTAGGTTGCATACCACCTACTATGAAGTATATTACATTTTATAATACTTTGATTTACTCACCCGTTAGTGTAGATCCACTTCGAATAAAATGCCGTTGAAATACACTTAAAAACTAAAAACCATTCACGAATACACAGCTAGTACAGTTAAATTACACAAGTGTATGAAAATAAAAAACGAATTTATTATGTGTCGATGTGTCGAACCATCCACAACGAAGTCGCACACTGGAATGAAAATAATAATATAAATTTGCTTAATATATATTTAAATTACTGAAATTCATATTTCATATATCCTTTATATTAAAAACAATGTTTTTTTTTTTTACTTAGAATTGATTCTCTAATATTGTAGGTTTAACAATAATTGTCAAAGCCTAGCCACATATTATCATATCAAGACGATGCAGCAAACGAATACCGCCATCACTTTTTAACCTTTAGATGGTCCATAATTCTATATAATGCTCAAAATATATTAGGGTACAATCTTATTATGTTTTTTGCAGGTAAAAAGATAAAGAGTGTGGTATTGTATTGCCTTATAATTGTACCCGCACGGTCAAAGCCTTAATTAACTGTTATCGGTTTCCGATGACATGTAACAATCGTAACAAAACTATATTAAAAAATAATATCATTGAAATTGAAATGTAGATATAGTACCTATGGAATACTTACTGTAGATACTGTACAATAATTATACTGTAGGTACCTACTGAGAATCATTTTGATTATTCAAAAATCATTCAACTATACATAAGACAATATAATACACTATACTTGTGGTAATTATACAAACGATATGCTTAAATTCTTAATAAACAAAATTAGTTTTAAATTGTCGGGTCTCTTGGAAGTGGTTGGCTCACGTATTTTGCAGGTGTTTCTTGGGTGTTATCTGTTAGGAGTTATTGTGTTTATAATAATAAAATATCTGGCAATATTACCTATGAATCTATTGATTAGACTTACTTATATGATCATAATTATAATATAGAACATATAAGTAAAACTTGTTGTCCTCGTCACTCCTTGAGGTAATTTAATGTAATATAATATAAGTCACGTAATTTCCATTGATGACGTCAAAAATAATTTTTTAACGTTCGAAAATCATGGGTTTGGATTTCCAAAATACATACAATGGATTTAAAGTAACACTTTTATAACAATTGCATCGTAAGTATTTTTTTTTTATTTACGAAAATCCCGCAAAGTGAATAATATAAAAATAATTTCTAATCCACAAGGGTATGGTTTTTCTGGCAAAATAATGTTTTACAACTATAGAGAGTATAAACCATAAAGGTAAAAATAATTATAGGGACGGTTACCATCAGATATATTTTTTATTACAAAAGGGAGTAGCTGGGAGTACATTTTAGCCCCCCACATTGAAAGTTGAATAACTTTGGAAGGGGTTGAGCACAAACGACGGGATTAAAAGCACAAACCAGCACAAACGAAGCACAAACGGATGGCAAATTTTGGTTTAAAAATTCCGTGGTGGGGGGCTGAGCATGTCCCCGGCCCCCCCCACATTGAAAGTTGAATAACTTTGGAAGGGGTTGAGCACAAACGATGGGATTAAAAGCACAAACCAGCACAAACGAAGCACAAACGGATGGCAAATTTTGGTTTAAAAATTCCAAGGTGGGGGGGCTGAGCATGTCCCCAGCCCCCCCACATTGAAAGTTGAATAACTTTGGAAGGGGTTGAGCACAAACGACGGGATTAAAAGCACAAACCAGCACAAACGAAGCACAAACGAATGGAGTTATTTTTTTTTCGAAATTCCGTGGTGGGGGGGCCAGGGACATGGAGCTGTGGTGCGGGTTACTTGATTGGTGCGTGCGTTTTTCCCTCATCAGTTTCTTGTAACTTATTTCTTTGCAAACCACCTTCGTCAGTTTCCCTGACAAAAGTGTGAAATTAAATTGTCAACGTGTGGTTTCGTACACACTGTTGGTCTTGAAAAATACCTTTTTACGCGCTCGTGTGTATGTGCGCCGTTATAACTTTCAATTTCGCAAAAATGTTTCAATAATACCCAGATGGCAAGCATATTTTTGGCCTCCTTTTTTGAAGAACCTATATAAAAAAGCAACGATAAAAGTGATTAGTGATTATTGTTATAACAATTTTAAATATCAATACTTACTTTAATACTATTATTAATTCAACCAATATCATTCGTAAATAATCTTTTTTTTTTAATCTTAAATAGACATTTTTTTTTTAGATTAAGATATAATCTCGACATTAATTTTTCAACAGAAAATCGTTTATATTATTTTTTTATTTTTTTATTTTTATTTTTTTAATTATCCCGCGGCAACGTCATAGTCTATCGTTAGTTGAGCAGCCGAAGTACTCTGTTCGTTTACTAGATGTTGTTCGTTCTAAAAGTTTAAGTCACAATATTTTATAAAACCTTATTTCGTGTATAAATGTATTTAACTTCTACGTTTGTAAAAAATTAATTTATCTTTTCGATTATGCTGACATATTTGGTATAATTATGTGTACCTTTAAAAGTCATCTTGCTTTTTTATACAAAAATCGCCTGCTCATCCATACCAATCCTATACCGGCTATTGCTCCTAGTGCTATAAATGATTTTGTCTTCATCTTGAAACCCAGACAATTGTAGTTTTCAATAAGCAATAATAATTAACTCGTTCACTATATTTTGTGTATAACAATATAGGTACGATAGAAATAACGTAAATAAAACGTAATAAAAAAAATACCAATGCTAATGAAACTACTCAACCGATTTTAATTTTTAATAAGATTTTATGTTCAATGTGGTAGCTTTTGTTCGACTTAAAGTATAAGTCATTATTAATCCTTCGTCGGGTGGCCCTTAATTGTTTTTATGAATACATAATAATGGCTTTTGATGTCGAAGGAAATTTACTGGTGTCTCCTTGTTAAGTAATTTTTACATTTTTATAATTTTTATAAATTATTTTTTTTTTAACACGAAATATATCCTCGGTGACATAGGCCATTGGGTGACAAAATTTAAATTATATTGGGTTGTATTTACATTGAAAACTATTTTATTTTGAAGTTCTGCCTAATAACTTAATTTATTATACTACTGTTATTAAATTGACTGCAATTCAAGTTTTGTTCTACACAATTTACTTAATCATATTAAATTTTTGCACATACCATGATTTTTTTTATCAAAATGTGCTCAGGCTTCTGACATTTCAAATATTTCCATATTTCCAGATCAATTTTGATTTTTAACAGTTTCAATCGTATCAAAACCTATGACATCTTGAGAATTTTTAATAATAGTTAATTATTAAATATTCGATTTGTAAGTGTTATTAGTCAAATTTCATTAAATAAATGTATTTTGTTCTTTCTGAATTTTTATCAAATCGCATACGTAGAAATATAGAATGTACCATTGCACCGTGCTGACTGTAATTTTATTTAGGTACCTCCTCATATCCGTTCGGCGATAATATTAAATTATTTATAAATTAATAATACCTATGTTATAATATACCGGGTGATTCTTTTATCATTGATCAATCATTATTTCAAAAATTACTAATGTTTTTGAAAATATTTTTTTACATAGTTTCAAGTAATTCAAAAACCAACGTTTTTATTTAAAAATATTTTTTATTCTTTTCCATTTTTTACTTTTTTGAATGACAACATAGAGTTTTAATTTCATATTCCAAAGCAGAATATTTTTCTAAGCATTTTGATTCATAAAAATTGAATTTAGGACGAGTAGTTTACCCAGCAAAATGTTTTTCCACTACTCCGCTTGTCTAAGCGTGTGTCTGTCTAAGCGACTAATGTGTGCCATTAGTGTGAATTTGTGTGACTAATTTCAGAATTTGTGCGATGCTGGTTTAACCGTAAATTCAAAAATATATAAGGGGAGCTGGAGAAATAAGTTTAGCCAAAAAAAGAAATTCAAAAATCATACTGGTTGGAGGGGGGGGGGCTGGTGAAATGTACGTCAATTATAATATTTTTTACTGTACAATGAATCTAATATATTATTAAAATTACTGGATACTACCGTCTACCAATGATCAACACTGCAATATCTACTTCTAGGCCTATGTCGCCGAGGGTATATTTCGTTTAGTAAAAAAAAAATATCTACTTCTAAAATCAGTCAAATAATATACATATATGCTTCGATCATTATTATAAATTATAAATTTTGATAAATTCGTATTGATCAATACTTTTAAATCACTGTAGCCCTCAAATATTCTAAGCCCATTACCATAGGTCGCTATTATCCTTACTAATAATAAGTTAAATAACTCAAAAAATACATGTTTGAGTTTTGATTATGATTACATCAACATCGTTTTTAGAAAAAGATATCTGGGAAATAAATTACATTCGATAAGAGGAGTTCTCATATAAAAAAAAGAAGTTTGAACCACCACATTACACTCCATAAGTATACTATAAACAAATTCAAAAATTTTAAAAATTGTCTTTGAGTACCTCTATTTAAGAATTAAAAAACCGGAATTTGAATAATTTGATTATTAAAAGAAAAAATGTAGGTGAGCAATGAGCATACCTGATGAATCACCGTTATAACACATACAGATAACCATGTTGATATGTTGTGTGTATACTGTAAAACATTTTAATATACCTCCGTGACCGCTCTGTCCACCATTGAGCGTAATTTGATTAATTTAGACAGCTAAAACAAAATCGATATCAATCGAAGTAGAATAAATAACGAAAGAGAATAACAATTATATCGCAACTACTAATAATATTGTATTCTGTGTACACACACTCGTCCGGTGCACTATTTATGTAACAATACTATACGTATTTACTACTTATATTATGTATATTATTCATAAAGACAAGTATATAATTCGCAATTAAGTTTATTTTTATTCATTTTTAGAAAGTAGAAAATTTTAATTCATTTTGAGCAGTTTAATATAAAAGCAACAATTATTTTCGATATTTAACAAGTATCTGCTTCGTGGTATATTTTCTGGAATTGAATAAATAACACACTGCTTAAAACATTCGTGATACATGCATGATGTATACAAGTGATACAACTGTTAATTTATTGCATTATAAATATTATTTATTATGGTGAAAAACAGGACCGATGTTCCTTTTACAAATTAACTAAGAAACATAAAGCCTTCCGTCAAAATTTGCTTATTCCCATAAATCTAAAAAAATGAGATAAAAATTATCATAATTCGAGCCAGAATATGCCCACACAGCACACCTATATCATTCACTTCTTCCTTATCTCAAAAAAAAAAAGCTTCCTTATTACACGGAATTTCCACGAATACAACCTTTTTTATTTTTAATATTAGTATAACATTATGATAGGCCTATAATTCCTATGTGTAGCAAATAACACTATAATAATGATAATAATTAAACACAAAAAAATTTAAATTAAAAAATGTATGTTATAACATCATAAATTATTAATACGTTATGTGTATAGTACCTACCTACTACAGTTACATAAATACCGTGAACATTTAAATCCCATAAACCAGGTATAGGCAATTTAAAACAAACTATATAATTAATTAATAATTAATGATGTAAATTGTAATCAAACGATCCATGCATATCCCTATTACGTACAATTCAATTTTTATGCAATATCACATTATCACATATTATGATTATTAAAACAATATTTACTTTTTGTTAATGTTTTATTCATACCAGATATATTAGGTATGAACACTATAAAGTAGATATATTGTCGAAGTGTATTTATATCTTTTATCCTTGAACGGGAAAGACAACTAATAAGCTCACGCAGGATGATAAAATATTGAACGTTATTATTTCATATTTCATTTATATTTTTGTGTTTTACTTATAATGAAACTAACGACTAAAGTCAGTACGGCATACGTCCAACAATCAATAACTTATCACGTTTGCTGCAAACGACTATACACCTATAATAATACGTCTTACGACAACACGAATGCCGCGGCGCATGCAGAGTAACTGAAAAGAAAACCAATCAACCGGCCTGTACAATGACAAATAATTTAAAAGAACACTTACACGCGTTATACGCGGGTACGAGCATACATACAACAGTTATATAAAATCCGTGATCTCGTTATCGGACGTGCATTTAATAATGCACTGGCAAATTGAATGTGTCAAAAGAAACACTTTACACACGCATACAACACTACACCACATTATTATAATAATATAATGTACATTCGTATATTTATAATATAAAACGCTGATATATTGTTATCATAAAATGTAATTTTCCTATCACGAACTAATAATATTATGCACTCCAACACTGCCAGCCGATGTCATGCATATTATTATAATATAGGTACTTCCAATGAACTTGTTACCACGCCGAACGGGTTTGTTGATGTCATCAACTTGATGATATACGTAAACACAGATCAGTAGACAGTAGACACGGCTTTGGAGTAAAATATCCTTTGATGATATATAGGACGAATCGCAAGCATGCTTACAATCAGTAACCTCTCCCAACCAAACACACACACACACACCATTATTTATTCTAATAAGAATTTATATAATTTTTTGGAATTTTTACAACCCTAACCTAAATCCAAACATCATACTTTCATTTTTTGTCCTAATAAGTTAGTTTAGTTAGTATAATTAAGTTCTAACGTCATTAATAATTAATAAATTTAAAAAAAAAACATTGATAAGAACATAAGTTAATATTTATTATGCTAGTCCATCCTTTTAGTTATAATACATATCATATGACTTCAAAAATAAACAGCACTACGTAATTTTACTTAGATGAATTTTTATTATATAATAGGTACTGAATTTTAAGATAGTTTAAAAACTTGTTAAAATAAATTTTATGAAAATTTCAAATTATAAATCATTACAATACGATTATATAATTCAAACAGTTATATTGATATTGTTAGTAGCGTTGGTTTGAATAATCAGAGTAGTTAATTAAATGTACCTTAACTTAATGGATTATACTTATCCTTATTATAGATAATAGGCATGATAACTAAAAAATACCTATACATTCAATTAATTTATAGGTTCATTAACTTCTATAGCTGGTCTTGAAGTGGACATTTTAACTACTTGTTTCATATGTTTAGTAAAAAAGGTTAATATAATAATAATAATAATAATAATAATATTTCCTACGCATGAAATCTCCCGCGCTTCATCGTTTTAAGAAAAAAACATAGTAAAAAATAATCGGCCACGTCGTTGTCATTTTCAGACCAAGAATTTCAGGCAATTATTATTAAACGCGTGACATCATATGCGAGCAGACACGTTGTATATTATGTTCATTAGACTAGGCGCGCTGATAATTTAATTAAAAGAATGATTTATGATGGGATTCAAACTTTTCTATTAAAAAGTATACACAATATCAGTTTTATCCTAATGAGGATATTATGAATAAATAATTTAAATAAACTATTTTAATACAATTATTACTAAATACATAAATCTCCTATATTTTTTGACAGTATAAAAGATTATAATAATGTCATTAATTAGCCAAATTAAACTATTTTAAAACTATATAACTATAAATAGTTATAATGTTTTCAATTAAATGATGTTATTATAATATAGTTTCTAACAGAAAACTCATAATATTGTTCGTTAACCATGCAAAAGTGAAGACTTTACAAAAATTAATTTAAATTACTTATTACTTTACAAAAAACATAATATTATGGATAATAGTTTCTTCAAATAATATAAAAAAAGGTAATTTGATTTTCATAATTTGAATTTTTGAATTTTGTTTAAGATAAGCGTGGGCCAAAAAGAGAAAACAAATAGTGCACTGATATCCTCTTAAACATAAGTTAGAGAGATATTTTGAAATGTATTATTGATAATAATTATTTACAATAAAAATATTAGTAATATTATTAATTATAAATATAATTGAAAATATTTATACATGTTTGAAATGTACAGTATTAATATTTAATTGCCCGTTAAAATATTTATTTCATAAAGGCATTGCATTAGAAGATAAATATCCAATGAAATAAAATATTATTTTATGCTATAAAGGTTGAATGATTCACATTTTTAAAATCGTGCAATAAGCAATTAAAATAAGTAATATTTTTATATATCAATTGTATTAAATTATTTTTATAAACTACCTTTGTAATTTAATTTAATTTAATCTTCAAAAAAGACTTGTGATATGACTTTGCATTATAATAATACTTTTCTTGTCTTAAAGTCAATGATGTAACTTATACAGGTGGAAAGTATTATAGCATGACGAAAACCATCACAATTAGTCATTTCAATCATTATTGTAGGTAAATTATATATTTATACATACACTTTCCTCAAATCAAAAGGTAAATGCTTGGAATTGAATTTACATATTATGAAATCACCACATATGACTTGATAATTGTTTGAAATTCAATATTTTCTAAACAAAATCATTAAAATTATAACTTTTCTAAAACCATTTAAATTAATTAAAAATATTCAAGTATAATTATTAATAAAAATACTGATGTACCAAATACATGTTTGACGATATTGGAATAACAATTTATCTATTGAATGTTTAAAAAAGCTGTAAATTTTGTTTAGAAATAATAATATATCATATATTATTTTAGATCTCAACATTAATATAATTATTAAACAAGGATGTATGTATAATTATTACAAAACAAAAACCTTAGATTGAAGAGCTATTTAATTATTAAAATAATAAGAATACTGCAAATCAGAATCTATAAAAATAAATTGAATACAGAACGTAAATTGTTATTTGTGAACTATTATAATGTTTCATAATAATTTGAATCATTCAATAATACATATTCTATATATTGCGTAATAACTTATAAAGTTATAAGTATATATGCATGTACCTGTTATACTTTTCACAAGCAATTTACTACTGTTTTAAACAAAATAACAGGTTTTGAATTTAAGTATGATATTTTAAAGCTCTTATATAATCGATAATACTATTTAGTATTTAGGTAGAAATAATTTATTATAATAATGTTATAATGAATAATGATTATTTATTAAGCTATAAATTAATTGTTTATTGCATTAACAATTTATAATTGAAGTTATAACTTTGTGAAGTTGTCTGTAATTTTGTTTTTGGTTATTGTAATGACTAAGAACTAAGAAGCAACTAAATAAGCACTATAAATATATTAGACACTAGTAATTAGTAATTCATGATGACTAGTGACCACGGATTTAGATATATTTTTTGAGAATTTCCTTCTGTTTATCATTTATTTTAATCAATAAGTTTAGCTAAATAAGAAAGATAACTTAATAAATCAAAAAAGATATTAATTGCTATTTAATCAATTTTAAAATAATTGAAAGTAGTGAACCTAAGTGTTTGATTAAATAAATATTAAATCATATAACATTTTATGCTATCTGTATGACAACTTTATACGCATATTTTTATTCCCTATTATAATTTAGAAACTATTATCCTTACACAAAAGGTGTATTAAACTAGTAACTAGAAAACCACTCATTCGAATTTTGATTTCTACACATCAAAATTCTCAAAAAAATGATTCGCTAAATAATTTACTGTAAAAGGAGGGTTCTAATTTGAAAAACAAAAGTTTTTATTGCCACAGGACATTCCTTAAGTGGTAAAAAAATGGAAAATATGGTTTTTGAGTATATTTAAAGATTCCAAAAATAAGATTTTAAATAACTTCAATATTAAAGAAAAAAAGAGGATGAGCATGCTTGTTGAATCATCCTGTACATGAATATATGCATATTATAATATCATCCAACTCGACTGTTCCCGGATATCAAGATCTCGCCATATAATATAATACGAAACCTACGGTTTTCGTGAAAGCCCAAACACACGACGATTTTAATAATAATAACGAACGCATTAAAAAATTGTGTTTTATCGAAACAAATCGCTGCTGCTATCACTGTTTTTTTAAACATACCCATACGCACGCACACGCATATTGCTACAATATCTAATGACATTATACTAGTATTAAGTATAATATATATTATTATTATTCGATCAAACGGTTCGATCCTAGTCCACACGCTGCGCGAACGACGTTCCCGGTCTTACGCATATTTTTATTATTATTATTATTTTTTTTTTTTGTCAGACTTTGCTTATAGAGCGCATATATTATACTATTATTATTATAGTATCATTGTTGTATGTGTTGTTCATTTTTCACGTAGGTGCGACATCTAATATAATATAATATTATTATTCGAACTATTGGATGTCGTCTTGGTGCGACAACGCGTCCAACCGCGATTCAATAACGATAATCGCGACAATAATACAGGTTACTGGTATCGAAACAACGATCTTTTTTATTTTAGATTGTTCCGACCTCTATCCGCACTGTGTCCGATTCTACGAAGCGTCATCCGAAGAGCGTATGGTCCGAGACACAACGCCTACAAAAACGAAATCGATTTGTTGACGCCATGAATGTGCGTCTCTAAAATCAGGATACGTCAGTCTAAAACGAAACGATACGAAAAGGGGCATGGCACCTAATAACTGTAACAATAATCACAGATAATACGGGCCCGACAAGCTTATTGTTTTCTGCTTATTATATATAGTCCGTTTACAGTTATTCGTGTGAATGTTACCTATAGGTAAGTATCACAAAATATGTTAACTATAATGAACAATAATATTGTAATAAATAATTACTATAGGTATAAACATTTCCGCGAAAACTATAATTTAAAATAATAGTAACTTAATCCTTATAAAATTGCCTTAAACATTCAAAATTTATATCTCGTATATAGATTTTAAACGTCTATTTCGTTACAGCTGATCTTTAATTAAATTTCATGTCAAATTATGTATAATTTCTTGTTGTTAGAGCTGGCCATTTATTAAGAAGCAACATTTAGAATTTAAATTTTTGAAAATATATAACATTATTATATTTTCAGCAGACTATAATGATTTAAAATTAAAAACCTCATCAACGATAGTCATCAGTCTTAAAGGTCGTAACTCCATGTATTACGATTTTGGAATTAATTGTGATTAAAATGAAGAAGAAAACCTCATCGTCACACAGTCATAATTTTATCTTCACTGAAATTGATGAGATGATTTTCAGTACTTAAAGAAAGTCATATTTTCATTCTTCATATTATCATGTTAATAAGTAATGGAGATGGACCCTTACGAATTAGGAAATTAGACCGAAGAAATATTTGATACGGTTTTGCCTATCCTATAAAATGTACCATTTTGGATTTACAACCTCACAGAATTAGACCGACGGATTACACTTATCAAAAAAAAATAAATAAATAAAATGTTTCCTTTTTTTTTTATTATTATTACATAAAATAATAAAAAAAATTTTTATCCGTTCAATAAAACTCGATAGTTGTTTAAATTTTGTTAACAAAAAGCTTTTTGGTATTTTGAATGTATTTTTGATGTTCTAGCACATGAACTTCACTGCCCTGCTTATAACGAATAATTACATTTTACCAAGCAAATAGTTTCAGCAATGGGGGGTGTTAAACGAGTTTCAGATCCATTCACTAACTGCAGGGAATATACACATCAGTGGTGAAACAGTATATTTTTCATATTTAGATATAATATTATATGAATAGGAACGAACATTTACCCACAAACATTTTTATTTATTAGCTCATGATAAATAGAGTTTATACTGTTCGCGTAGTAAGTACCTAGGTAGTAGATATATAATATTTTGAGTAGGTACCTTCTGTTTATTTAAATTTTTATTCATACTAATACTTGCTGCTGCTGCAGTATATATACATGTCCTGAAGTGCGGACACTTTTTTTATGATATAACCGAAATGTATAGAGTATGTATGTAAATAAAAAATAATTATTATTGCCCAATCCGGCACATGAAATCAGTAATTCAATGCATTGTATATATTATTGTGATTGAACGTTGGGTGTAAAATTAGCAATTTGCATTTTTATGTAACTTAAAAATTGCGTTATAAATAATTTTTGGTTGGAAACGTTTTTTTTCTCGTAACAACAGAGTTGAATAAATACACTTTTTGTTCTCAGCATGTCCCACGTATCGATATAATAATAAGTGACTATATTATTATAGTCACTATTAATAATGATATAGGTTTTATAATATTTAGTATCACATGATCGGATAACATATGAAATTTAGTCAGATCTCTGTATGTCGTCCATATATTTATTATACATATTATTTAAAAAATATATATATATATATGTATGTATATAGACAAATTTGTGTTTTCCAATTTAATTCAAAAAATTTAAATCATACGTTGCAGTTGTATACCGTTACTTAATATATTAAATAGTACCTATATACCTACAATTTCACCAGGCGTAAAATAATATTTTATTATTAACTGATTTTATGATTTTAAAGATATAATTCAGCAATTGGTATTCAATGACACACCAACTTGTAGTTTATATATAATATATTACTTAACAATTATTTATAATAGCTTATCAAACCAGTAAATATAATTATAACCATTTAAACAAATCAAGCCAATTAATTTGTAATAATCAATATACTGCAATGTAATATTATAGGTACTACATAAATCATTTGTATGTTATATTATGTGCATCATCAAATTAACTAATAATATTATTTAAATTTAAAAAAAATATATTATTGAAAACGACAGCACGAAAAACTCGACACTTGATAAAATAAACGAAAAATTCAAAATTGAAAGAGTACGACAAGAAATATTACATTGATAGTAATAATGGCACCGAAATAATAAGAGGTTACGATATTAAAGAATATTAAAGTATTATTTATACTTGTATTACTTGTATTACTATAACACATATTATTAAAATTTGATAGCACCTAAAAATAAATTACAATTTTCGTGATTTTTACTTAATATGTTGTCAAAACTCAAACTTTGAATGCTTATAAAAAAGAATTGTGACAATGAATTTATTTTATTTTTCAACTGCTATTGTAACAATATGTTAAGAGCCTTGTATTTGAAATTTTCAAATGCCTATGAATAGTTCAACTTAAGTCGAAATTTTTTGAAAATTGCATGGTGGATAGAATATACTTATATAAACATTCGGTGAAAATTGCATGCATCTATGTTCATTTGTTTTAAAATTACATTTTACACATTTAAAAAATGAATGTGCGTAAAATTTTCCGTTTTTCCCTTAATTTTTAGTTTCTTTTTGTCGATAATTTAGAAAAGTATTAAGAATTTTTCACTTTTGACCCCCCCCCCCCCAAAGTACCAACTAGATTCACTTTCTGATCGAACTAGGTACTGAAGTCAAAAATCGAAGCACTTTTACTGCCCAAAACGTGATGACACACACAAAAAAAAAAATCAAAAAAAAACACACATCATGGTAAAATCAATACATTCATCGCTCCGCTCAGAATCTAAAAACTAATAATTATCGAAAATTGCATCTGCCTATAAATAGTTCAACTTAAGTCGGCATTTTTTGAAAATTGCACGGTGGGTAGAAACGCAAATCAAAAATTAAAATTAAAAATTAAAACATCAACATTAAATTAAATTCCTGACAAAATGTAGCATGTTACCTATACTACATATTTTTAATGAGCTATATTACCGAAAAACATATCTATGATTATCTCATGATATCTCATGATATTAAAATATTTTTTGTGCTATGTATATTTTTCAAAGAGTTTGTTGATTGTTTTGTTGGGACATAATTTGTTTTTGTTTGTATAATGAGCCTAAAATAGGTAAATGCTTTAATTATAACTTAATATTATCATATAATTATTGATTTCAAATATTTTTTTTTTATCGTTTGTTTTTTGTTTTATCATAATGTAATGTTAATTTCATATACCTATTTGCAAATTTAATTATATAACTTGTACATTAAATTCATAAATTCCTAAAATATGTTTATTATTCTATAAATTGTATATCTGCATAAAATGTATTTCTTATTGGCAAATAAAAATGCCGATGGCAAATATTTTATCAGTTTATTAAAGACAAACAATCACCAATGACAAATATTAGTAAAAAAAAACTTGTTTGATAAAAAAAATGAAAATTAATTTTATAAACATTTTGAAATACTTCTTGGATGATATTGATTGTAATTATTAGGAATACAAGGTATAACATTATATTCTTCAAATGTATTGCAGCAATCACGAATTTATATAAGCATATATGTTTTTGAAGATGACATATTATACGACGCTCAGTGAGCACTGAGCAGTCAACAGATAATATATTCTCATTAGCATTCTCATTAACTATACATAGAAGATGTATCGTGAGTTAGTCGTGCTAATCCCACCGATGGTTGTGTTAAATTTCATGTCTAAAATAAAAATAAAAAACCACCTTTCTCCGTATTTGGTAATGGTATATATATATATTTGAATACATTATTACTACTAATTTATTCCATCCATCATGATAAAATTACGATTTGAATTCGATTTATTAGCATTATAATAGCATAAAAATAGTTTCTGGTCTTATCGAGATCAATTTATTGTTAATTTACACTGTAATTAAGAAAACTTGAATAAATACGATCATTTCCGTAATATATTTTACCGATTTATAAATATCCCGTTTGATTTTTATACTAAAATCTGAAATTATACACACAGTAGGTAAATAAGTACAACATCGTTTCTATACCTTTTAGTTGGCCTATCTATTATAATTAGAACTGCTGGCCAATGTACCTATGTCACTCGTGAAACCGACGAATCTGTTCATACGCTAGAAGTGATAACCTAAGGAAAGCAGATTAGTTATTACCATTGAGTGTTTATAGTGTTTATACACTGTTGTTAAAAATTGTAATTCAATAAACTATGGCAGCAATGAGATTAATGTTAACAGAGGGATCATCTAACCTCTATTTCTATTAATCTTAACGGGAGGGGAGGGGGGGAGGGGGGAGGGGGGAGTGGTACTTAAGAGAAATTAATGTAGTCTATCAAACAGTAAGTGTATTATTATATTCTTATGGTATTTCAAAGTCGATTAAGGTTGACGGATTAATAAGTTTTGTTGTCGTACTTTAAATGCATCTTGTGTCTTAGAACGGTAATTAAATTACTGCAGGAGCAGGCAAAGTTCAAACGCAAACATTTATAATTGTTCTTTTTTTTGTATTATTTTCTTAATTTATAAGAGCATATTTTATTGTACTTCGTTTGGTCTATGAGACGTCGTCGTACTTATTGCATTCATTTAAATCATAATGCTATTATAATTCTCGTTTCTTTGAAGCAGTGATTTTTAACCTTTTTAAAACCACGGAACACTTATAATTTTATAAGATTTTTGCGGAGCACTAGGTCATAAAGACGTAAAATAAAATAATACTTTTCATTTTTTTTTAAATAAAATTATATACGTATACTCGTATTGTATTGTATTAAGTACAATTATTAAAAACGATTAAACCAAAAATTAAATTATCCCAATAATTTTATGATTTTTTTCGTAAATTTTGAAATTTTGTCCGAACACTTTAGCCAAGTTTACGGAGCTCCGGTGTTTCGCGGAACACCGGTTAAGAACCACAGCTCTGAAGATATTTTATATACGTAGATGCTACTTGTATACCATCTAACACATTTTTTCAAACGTTTGATGTAAAAAGAAACTCTTAACTTTAAATGAAATTTCGTCAGAACAAATGTTTCAATAATTAACCAAGACACGTAGAATAATATAATGTCGATCACTTCTGTTTTTCGTTTTCCCGTTGTCGGCGACCGAAAAAAATAACAGAATTCGATTTATTACCACCCGGATATGTTAGGTTTTCGTCAGACCATAAATTATACACCTGCAACGAAATATAATATGTTATGGCGTTGAAAACAATATAAACGACATGTACGTGCATGTAGTAAGCCGGAAGTCTCGGTCGACTAACTCTGATTGATAAAAAAAAATTATCGAATGGTGTTACTGTTGCGGACGAACATGAGTGTTAAGTACATTATGTACGCGCACAAACTCTGCTAAGAAATTATTTTCAATATTTTTTTTAGTAGGCAGGTACTTTTTATCGTTTTCTTAGAATTTGTGATTAAACCGTCCGATTCGAAAGCATCAAATCTGTGGTAACCAGACATATTAGTCGTTATGATTAGTGAAACCATTTACGTTTAATTGACACTATAGTACAATTATACAATATATGATATTGCTTAAGCCATTTGTGGTATATAAGAAAATATGTAGTCTCTAATTACCAAAATTCGATTTACGGCGTTCTGGGTTTTGACGTTTTCTAAGCGGACGTGATGTAACCATGTATAGACACTATACGCAGCCATTGATTATTATATTTTTTCATATGGTATATTGAGAAGTTCTTAGGAACGTGTACTAAGATGAATCTCGAATAGATAACGTAAATACATAAAAACTCTCAACAGTATTAGATATGTTGAGTTATGCTTTTTTCGATATATTATTATTATTTTTCTATATCAAAATTAAGATTATATTCTTTTTCATTTTCCAATCGTAAAGGTAACTATAGGTAGGTACTGCAGATTGTACAAATCGAAATAAGTTTACCACAATGATATGATTATAACACTATTATACGAACATTACCTACCGATTCAGGCCACTTGACCATCAAAAAGTCACACTTAAGTTCAAAATTGATATAATATAACAAACAGTATATTATCTACACCACGTAAATAATCAAAGTTAACCGTGGAGAATCGAAATGTCTAATTTTTTTTTAAATCGTCATACGGATAACGGATCGTAGAGGTACTGCATGGACTCGAAGGATATAGAATAGTAAAACATAATACTATAGAGTTATTATTGAACAGAAAAATAATAAAAAATTAGAAATAACGATTATACAGGAGAAAATAATATATTTATGTCCGCCGTAGACTATATATAATATGGAACGATCTTGCGATAGGTATCTGATTATAGGATAGACCTAGTATTATTGTTGTTAGCAGCAGCAGTGGTATTATGGCGATCGTGCACAAAATTATAACATTTGAAAATAAATATACGTCTATCGTCGGATTAGGATTACGCGAACGGTCTAGATTTTATAGCCCGTGATCGGCGATACATAAACCGTGGTATACGGCCAGTTGTAGCAGGTATATACCGCGTGGGCGGACAAATATCAAGCTACGAATTTTTAGCATTTCAAAGTCGAAACGATTGATATATATTTATATAAATGTTATACTCACGTAATAGTGAATGTTAATTGTCTATACATACGTATAATATAATATAATGATTAAAGTATTTCAAGTTACACAGGCATACATCAGCCAATATAAACTGTCATAAAACATATTACAAATTAAGATAGTTATTATACACTCTCCGCCTCTCTACGTCAAATGCAATTTCAATTGTTTTACCTAAATTAATTATAAAAAAAGGGCTCAAATTAAAATGAATTTTACATTATTAAGAATAATATTATATTATCCATTAAACATAAAAGTTATGTATTAATATGCCTGAAGTCTTTGAGGGTATTTTAAATATTTTTGAATAATATCATAACTACATTAATCTCGTTCAATATATTTTAATACACTAGATAATATATCACTAAATTTAAGATCACATCTTAAACTATATTATATTAGTAGATTTATGTTTATACTTAGTAAAGATGTTAGAGTAATCATCTCCTAAATAGTAAATAAACCTTGTTCAATATTATATTATTATACGGATGCAGATTTTTTTTATTATCATTATTATTTTGTAGGTTACAAGTAACCTTTTCTTTTTCGTTATAACTCGGTAATAAGTTATAACTGGATAAATGGATAGGTGATGATAATAATATAATACCTATGATGATATGTATACCAACCTACCAGTTGAAAAAATAAATAAAATCATATTCAATTTAGTTAATTAATTTTTTTAATTTTTGTGGGAATTTCTTCTTATACAACGGAAACAAATCCATCCTACCTCCACACACATATCACCACTTTGAGTTGATCCGATACGATATGAGTGTAATATAGTAAGTGATTTTTTTTCTCGTTATTTTTCGATTATAGTCGAAGAGCTCTCTCTGTCTCACTGGCTCTCTGTCTCCTACTCGAATGTGAAAACTAGATGATAATAATATATAACGACGAGCTAGTGCTTATATAAATCCGGGGCGGCCAATCGTATTATATTCGTTTCCGTAACGGTTATAATTTTATACCAAGCCTGGAACTCGTGTGTACAGCGTATATAGTGCAGTACGCGCGCGGGCGCGTGTGTGTACATTTTTTTTCAGCCGACGCTATTTGATCGATCCAGAATAACCGGACCGATAAATTTAATTGCAGAAACGTGCGGTCAATAAATGCACAAGCTGCTGTTGCCGCCGCCGCGCCGCCGTTTTCTGCTGTCGTTGCGACCAACGGACTGAGCTTAACCGAGTGCGAGCGAGTGAGAAAGAAAAAACCGACTGCTATATATATATATATATATATATATATTCGTATATATATTAATACCTTACGAGAGAAAAATGTAAGTACGATGTACTTGTACACATAGGTAGGTACGCGTATTATATACATACGACTATATACGCGTGCACTTACCTTTATTATACCTATATATTATTATCATTATCATTATTATTGTTGTTATTATTATTATTATATATTATTTGCGCGCACGGCCCGGAGAGAGCATTATATGAGGAAGAGCGCAGTCACATTTACATAACCTATTATAGTCGATGGATGTTGCGGTCGTCGGAATAATACGACCGTGGTCATTAATACCACCGTATTTGTTGCAACTATAACTATTATTATTATTATTATTTGGATTTAGTCCAAATGGACAAACACCGTGGTTCTGATGCAATAATCTTCATCTGGCGCTTTTGATCATCGAGATTCGTGATAGTTATAAATTATATCTCACGTTTTTTCCTCTAGTTTTTCTTGTAGTCACGCGATACCGAAGAAAAATCGTCTCCTATTCTCCCTGTTGTATACCTACGATGTTGCAGCTACCAAAAGTCTGTCTACGATCAATATAAACATTACGTGAAATCCCGACGGAATCGTCCCACAGTGGTACAAAATAGAAGAAGACTGCTAATAATATACATTTTTAGAATTTTAAACATTTCAAATTGAATTTTGAAAACATTACGTTTTTTGTGTTCACTATCTGTGAACTATAAGTCTATAAACAACTATATTTAGCATTAGATTCTGTCGAGAGCGAATAATTTAGATATATAGTTATTAATTTTAAAGTGATTATGTTTTTATTTTGTGGCTAAAAACACATTTTGTAGTAGAAAAGATTATCGAATCATAGGTTTCAAAGGAGGTTTCTGGTAGAAAACTGGGTCTAGTTGGTTGGGTAACCAATATTGAAAATGTTTAGTGTTTTTTAAAATGATCAAGAAAAAAGTAAAAACAGCGAACGTTAGTCAACATTTTAATTCTAATTTTTTATTTACATTTTTTAAAATAATTTTCGAATACACAAATCGAAGTATACCTACTATAATAAAAAAAAATAGTCAGGGAAATCAAGTGATGAAATGAGAGCACGTCAATTCAGACTACATAAATAATATTATAAATTGTTATTGGCATATTAATTCCGATAATGGCACTTACTTATAAATACGAGTAGGGAAACTGCAAAAAAAAAAATTACATTTATATTATATTATAATACGTTTAACTATAGCGGGAATGGACTGTTATAAGCCCTTCTGTATAGGTAATAGTATGATTTATATTTTATGGTAATTATACTTGAGCTTCGTGTATTATTGAGACGTGATTATTATCAAGACAAGTGGCTATAAAATATGTTGTACTTTTTTTTTTTTTACCAGCAGATTTAAAAATATTATCATATGATTATTTATACTACAATACTAGGCGGGCCGAGCTAATACTTTCAATAAAACAAATTCGTAGCAGTGCACTGTCATAAAAATATTTATCATAAAGTCGTGTACACAATTGTTTCACACAGGTTAAACCGAGCGTTTCGTCCATTTTGCTCAATCGCCTGCAGTATAGGAATCGGCAGTATTATTAAAGGTTGTAATTCTGAGCAGTTTCGTCTTTCGTATGTGTAACACAACAACTGTCTTAATAGACATAGGTACGTTCTTCAGACTTGTCTACATATGACATGGGTGGGATTTGATTTGTTATGTGAATAACAAATGTTATTAAAAAAACTGTTTTTTTATAAACACTATATAGATCATGTGTGTGTACTATGTACTCGCCAGCCCATCCTTCGGCTACTTACACGAACGCTTTACGCCCAAACACATCATACCACGACTAGTTCTTTAATTTGAAGATCAAGTGGTTCGACTATTATTATAATACCTACATAGATCGTTATCTTAGTATGTTTTTTTATGCAAATATGCATTACAATAATTCTGAGTTAATGTTCTGCACGAGATCGTAAAACGAGAACATGTTCTCATATTTTCAAGCACTGCAAAAATATAACAATAAATTAACACCAAGTTATTTTCTATTACGGCGTGTAGTTTTGTTTTACCATGCCAGTACCTACCTTTATTATTTTGCGACGCACCAAAAACATAACAGTGATTTTCTTGTACAATCGCTTCGATGTTAGGATCCTGCGCACGTCACCACCACCGCATTCACTCGCGAATTAATAAAAAATAAAAAAAATACCGAAATAATAGTAACATATTCATTGGTTTTCAATATTAAACTTTAAGTGTGTCACAGTTTAATAATATGATTATATAACTTTGGTACTCTATAACTTCAAACTGGAACATATTTTTGGTTCTGAGCGAAGCGATACATATGTAATAACTTTACAATGATGACGTGTTGTTTTCTTAGGATTCGATGATTTTTACATAAACCAAGATATTTTATTTACACAAAGACATTTTCAAAACAGTTAGATTAATTTTATACATGCAGTTCATATATTAATGCTATAATAATAAAATAAATTACCATACAAATTAATAGCAATATATTTATATGATAATAGGCTGACTGCTTCTGTCAAGAATCGATTTTCGTATAAGATGAGATATTATTGAATTCAAATTTAATACTTTCATTACAGAGAAAAACTCATTAACTCAAGTTAGGTATACCACTCGATTCCTACTATACAGCAGAGCGCGCAAAATATATAAGCATGTTGCTTTATTGTCACCCTTTTTGTATTAATTTTACATCTAGTTTATATAATTATAATGTAATATTATGGCATTATGAATCTTTCACGGTGAATATACTATCTATCTGGCCACCTATATTATTATAACAAACTGTAAGTTCATTGGTATTGGCCACCCTTTTTAACTTGCAATTAGAACGATCAACATACTGAATAGAATAATCTATAATCGTACAACATTTAAATGTAACCTCATATATCGGTAAATGCTAGTTTTTAGAAGTTGATATAAAAAAAAATTGCATTTTGTATTTTCGTAAAATACAATGTTCGTTAGGTAGGCACCTATTATTTACTTATGTAATCATTACCAATTTTTATCCTTATCGAGCACAACTTTGTATTACATATTATATATTATCATTCGAACAAAATTAAAACGTATTTCGTTTCATAACCATTGTTTCTATAACAATTTAAATGTATTGTGTAGTGTAATAACTTGGTGTATGATGAATTATAACAATTAATAACAGTTGTGTAATTATGTAAGTCGTGTTGTCCAAAACGTATCTTTAAATAATTGGACCACCAAAACCTTAATGTACTTATATAGACATCATTCTATTATTGTCGTCATCCGTCTTACACGTACATATTTCATATGAAAACGAAAGAGAAAGTAATAAACAGATAAGTTATTGTGTTTACTGCAATGACTATATGCATGCAATAGGTCTTAAACAAAAATGCAGTAATTAAATTAATTCTTATGATAGAGAAAATTCCATTAATAAAAAAAAACAATATTAATCTCATTAGAAAAAAATAATTTTAATCTATACTGGTCATACATTCTTATAATAATTATAAGAAATAGGGAAGTACTCTAACTATTATAATTTATCTAAGATCTATTATTATGTCTCAGTAAACCTCAGCCGGCATGAGGAACTAATACGCCTGAAATTAAATATCAAACATCTTTGGAATTTTGAACAAATACATCACGAGTGTACAAATATTTGACGTGGAACAACAATGATACAATTTCTTATACTAATGTAAATTGTTGAAATAAAATCAAGTTTACAGAACAGTGAATTCTACCTATATATTATTACACCAGGTGTATAAGACGTTATAACACTGTAACGGACACTGTTATAAATCATTTAACCACGGCCGAGTCAAGCCAAACTATATGCTAAACCTCACAAATCCCTTAGTATATAATCACACAAGATCTTTTTGTTCCTACCTAAGGAGCTTATATATAGGTAATTGTTTCGTCCTGCAACGCCCACGCTGGTAAACTGACGGCAATAATAACGTATACGCGTAGTCGTCAAGATTTATGGACTCGATTTGTCCGATTGCAAGTCGGTTATGTGTCCGTCGTGATAATTTCGTAATATTCAATATAGACTTCTAATTTATAATATACTTTTATATTTATATACTGTCTCGGTTTTCTCGCGAGTCTAGACTCTCTGCTCTTTTGTCCAGAAACAATGATTTCACGGAGCCTTACGAAAAATAACTCGCAAAGAAAATGTAAACACATGCATATAATTATATAACATATATACGAGTCGGCCTACTTTTTATATTAAAGTAAATTGAATGAGTATAATGTTTAATTTCATTGTCTGCGAATGACGATTGAACTAAGTATACAAAGAAAGGAAAAAAACACGGATGCGTTGATTGACATCGATTGATACTCGCTTCGATATTTAATTGTTGTAAGAATGTTCAAAGTGCCAACTAACAATTAATACTTCTAATCACTCATCGGTACAGTGGTTATTATTGAATAGCATAGTATAGATCTTCATCTGTCATTATGAACACCTCGACGCATATATGATATCATTACAAAAACTGTTTTTACGAGTTCTCATCGATTAATAATAATTCGTATCATCCGTTTGACCGTTTAATTTGACGAACTACATTTAAATATCACATGTAAGCCTATATACGTATGTAATACGGTCGTGATGATGTCGTTAATGCCAAAATATTTATTGGAATAAAATTTAATTCTTTACTTTGGACTTAATTATAAACATTAATTAACGATAAAATTATGTAGGTAACATTTTATCTTATAAATGGAAGCTTTTAAGCATAATAAATAACTTATATAACCGATAAAAAAAGTTGTGTTGCAGAATGGTATTATAGTGTGGAGGTAAAAGTTATATCAATAAATTATATTTTGTTGAATCACGTGGTACGATTTAGAACGGAAACAAATACAATTGGGCTCAGCAACAAGTCAATCAAAATATTTTGGATATTAATATGGATTTAGTATTTATGAGATTAAACCGTGAATTATACATGTATAAAGTATAACTCAGTATAAGTAAACGCACTAACCAAACAAATACCTAGTGCATTCATAACTATTATAATACGATGTGACGTGTGTCTGGTATATTTAAGAATAATATCATGTAAGGAAACCGACCTGTGACCCAGGGAGAATGGACCTATAGGTAGTATAAATCCCAGTGGGTTCCCGTCTTAATAATGTTTATATAACGCGTCGTGGTTACAACGTACATTCACTCCCAATTGTCATAAGCTAAGAATATAATATAATATGTACAGTACACATTGGAAAAAATATTTGCGTACTCGGGTTTAATAAAACATAGGTAATTAACTACGACTTTCTACAATAGACTTGTGACTTCTTAATCTAGACATCGTCAACTAGTTTTTTCGAGGTCTATATTATTGATAAAAATAGTACAATACATTATTATGCTGCTCAATTAATAAAAATTAATGGTTTATTGATGATATTATAATTTTGTTGATTATATAATTATAAGACCCTACGCCGGTGTAGTTGCATCGAGTATTAAGATATTTTCAAGGCCAACATAGATAAGAGTTCATCTATCTTTCTGAGAATCATTATTATTTACCAATAAATAAGGTCAATTTTTACCACTACGTCATATAATATATGGTGCTTGAAAGTCACTTATAATACCTATACAGGTGAAATTATTTTTTAGAAATATAATATCACATGTACATACGCATAATATTAAACCAAATAATTCTACCTAACAATAAATTGAGTTAAGGAAAAACACGTTACCTATCTAGTTGGTAATGATTTTACATTGTAACACGACAATTGACAATAACATGACATTAAAAGTAAACCAAAATTATGGCTTATCTAAATAAACAATGTGATTCATTCCTTAGACAAAACATGTGTACATAGTAGAGTAGACAATTAAACCCGAGAAACGTTGCAGCTATTTATATATATATAGAACATGGCGTGTGGATTATGTTTTTCTGTAATGAGTAAAAATATTGAAAAGGTACGAGCTTGGTATTACTTATAACATTTTACAAATATTACACAAATAAATTATTTTTGATTTTTAATACCTACTATTACATCAATATAATTATTATAGTTACAGTAGCTGGTCTAGTTTTCCCAAAATAAAATTAACACGTAAATTCAATGTTATTAATATTCATTACCTAATCATAGATAATAAAGAATGTATAGGCCCAATATACGTCTCAAATAATTGATTTAGGTGCTTTTTTTTTTTTTTCATTATCTATGATGGGTGACTTCTGATATCTATTACATAACAGGTACCTTTGTGAGATGAAAGATGTCTGAATGTCTGATCTTCAGAAACGAGGCACCTAATTGGTCGACCAATTCATTTTTTACCATCTATTTCACCAATGAATAAACATGCAGTGTCTTTCATTAAAACGAACATTTGAAAGTAGTGTTGATAGTACTGCATAACTGATAAAACGGTGGTGAGTGTAATTATGTTTAACATACAGACTAAAAAATTATTAACATCATATCTTAGTACGCGGTAACCTAACCTAACCTAACCTTTTTTTTTTTCGTGGTGTCGAATACCGGAGCGGGAACTGCTTTCGCATTACTTCCACTCCTAACCTAACCTAACCCAACACGACTAACTGAAATTTAATAATCATGGAATAATTGGTCGACAATCTGAATTTGACGTGATAAAGTTTTCGTGAGATTCTCAGAGAGATACTTCAGAAAACTATACTAAATTTCAGCGTTTGATTTAAAGAATGCACATGTACTCAATTATTCATTATTCAATACACACTATCTTAAACCATTTAGAAAGATGGACGTTAAATATTTAATTATATAAAACATCACTAAAAGTAATAACTATTATACAGAATAAAATTTAAAAGTGGGGGTGTAGTGGCCAGGCGGATTAAGGTGTCGGTTGTGACGCGCACCGTCACCTGTTCGAATCCCGGTCATAGGCGGCATCGCTTTCTGGCAGTTCATGCTGTCTGGAAAGAGAGGCCGCCGCCCCCCATTCGGGCATGGCAGAAACCTATGGGTGCCCATTCGAAATTCTACCAAAACATCCACGAGTACCAAAACCAACAGTTCCCTCCCCGACAGTTCCACAGGTTAATGGCCCTTGTTGTCGAAGCCTCAAAAACAAAATTTTTAAAGTTTCCAAATACTGTCTTATGTGACTCTGGGTTTCTACCTAAATCATTACCAAAGTTAAAAATTCAGATGAAAAATTTATTACTTACCTATAGAATTATATAATGAATAGCTAAAAATTATTTTTTCTTTATCGATTTAAAGACATTTATTGTCCAACTATTTATTTAAATTATGATTTATGAAAAATAAGCACAACAATAATGATTTATGAATGTCAAAAAAATATACATGCACTGGTGAGTACATTGTTGTCATATCAAGCACATCATTAACATTTATAAAATGTAGGTAATTTTTAGAGATCAGATTTTGGAAGATCATCAACTTGCAGACATATATTTTATGCGCGTTTAGGTATGACAATGACATATACTATAAAGTGTTACATGGTATGTGACAAATAGTGTATACAATTACAAAAGAATTTATCAACAGTTAAATTATTGCATACGGATAATTTAAATTGGTATTGAAAAATATAAAATGTCATAACGATCACACCCACTCTATAATATATTATATGCAGGTACTTCTTTACTTTAAAAATTACATGAATGCCCTTCATGAAATCAATCATGATCACTGATCAGTTTAAATTTATAAAATATTAAATATTATTGATGAGTTAACTGTCAACACTATGATTCAAGATAATGTGTTTTTAAATCAAACTTTTAAACTCTCAAGAATTAGTGTTTTCTTTATTCGATTTTCATAATATTAGAAATATTACATAAGATACCAAAGAGTGGACCCACAGCATTTATGTACCTAAATAGCCTAACTACAACGCCGTGCGCTTATAATTTAACTATAGAAATGCTTTTAAAGAAATACAAGCTCTTGTATTGTTGCAATTATAATTGTATTTTACTTTTAAAAATATAATTTATAAATCTTATCCTAGGCGTGGAGAAAAATAACAGAAATTGAAAAAAAAAATGATATTATTTCTACATCATAAAAGACTAGACAGAACTACAGCCAACAAATTCTATATTATAATGTATTAGTAATTAGTATTAATGTTATGTATAATAAATTTTTATAATAATCCAACATTAAAATATATACATATCTAAATCAAAAATATTCATATTTGGATGGAAGTGCGAGGATACTGGAAATTACTATAAGATAAAATAATAGTAGACATTACTATTAAATTATCAAATGTTTAAATGTTGACCTAATGACATACACCTACATCATACACGTTTAACATTGATATGATATATTTATTCAGTTACTTACATTTAACCTTTAAAATTTTTTGACAAAATTGGTACTTATAAGTTAATGAGTTATATTATGTTAATGAATTTATAAGTAGAATTTATTTTATTTGAGAGTCATTGAAGAGCTGGACAACACTTTGCACAGTAAATTTTTACATACAATCAAAAACGACTGTACAAACACGAAACTAAATCTTTAAGTATTAAGGTGGCTTATTCAAACCCAGGAATTATTTTCATTAGACGCAGTTTCTCACGTGTTCCTAATCAAAAGAATATTTATACTGCAGAAGAGTCCGAATCGTATATAGGTAATATGTTATTATTATGTAAAACCTCCGGACTCGCGTATGCATCGTAGGTAAACATTTTATAGCAATAATGTACATTGTAGATTGAGATTCAACGAGTTCCTCGAGCGTATCAGCAATCTTCGTGAATTCGAGCCAACTACGATGCAATAGACGCACTCGCCAATAACAATGTTTCCGAAACGCGCGACGGCGACGTGCGTTTTTGGGTCTTGACAGTCCGTCATAGAAGTATGGAATAAAAATAATATATATATAAACCGTCATAAACACCATGAATCGACACACTTCGGAGATGTTATTATAAAGACACACATATACATGCACACACACGCACCAACGTAGTATATGTATAGAAAGCCGTTTTTAAAGATTGAGACGCGGATAATAGCGTTACGAGGGCACTCCGATGAATCGAAATTGATAAGCTGAGGACCTGCAGGCTGCCTCTCACCCACAACACGGTGTTTTTTTTTATTATTATTATTATTAACAATGCGCCAAATTAATACGTTGCTCGTTTGGCCTCCTTACGAATAACACACACACACACACACACACACACACACACACACACACACACACACACATACACACACACACACACACACACACACACACACACACACACACACACACACACACACACACACAACCAGTGCTCAGCGGTCGGATTAAAAAAGGATAAAAATAAAAATGAGAAATAAAAACGCACTTAGTCACGAAAACATCGGGAGAGACACGCGCGATTGAAGAACGCTTTTAGTTTTTATTTCGTTATGCCCGCGTAGGAGAAATACACAATTCACATAATATACACCTATCCATGCAACATTGTTATTATTATTGCCCATTGGGTGGTTATTCTGTAGTTGGTTTTTCAACTGTTAGAGTGGTACGGTTGGTTGGAACACGTTTTTATATGTGTGGCAAGAATTTGTTGCTAAAAACCCGGGTGATCACCCATCCGGGAGCTAGCAACTCTGGCTGGTACGTACACTCAGACCGTTTCAATAGCTGAGCAAACGACCAAGCCACAACATTATTAACTAATATTATGTAAATCGAGGATAGTACCTTATACGTTCATATCGGGTGTGTCTTGTACTCTTGTTGTTATAATATTAGACTCTGAACAAATAAGGGAATGCGATTTTCGGGATCTGATCTACTAGAAGCATGCTCATCTGCGTTTTTGCAGTAGGTACTTATAGCAAATCGAATGTAGTTTATAATATCTAATTACTTTTTATATTTTAAATAAATAAATATGAAATAAGTAATTTATTAATGTTTTCATACGCTCCAACTCGTTACACATCTATTTATCATTCAATATTATTTTGGTTTTTTTTTTAAACAATTTAAAAAACATCGAAATGCTAGTAAAAATCTGAAAATCCAGTTAGAATTTCTATACAACATCCAAATATTATAATATGATTGAATCTAAAAAAAAATTAACTTTTTTGAAGATCTCGAGATCATGGGTGTTTTAAATAAGTAATTCAAATAATTTTTATAATGTTATTTTTAATAAGAGAATATATTTTTTTTATAAATTCTTATTACGAGAATTATATTAAAACACCATATTTTTCCATGATTATCGTTAAAGCAGTTTTTATTTGTGTTTAGTAAACATGAACAAGCATTTTATATTAAATATAAGTAAGAATTATTATTTTACAATTTTTAGTAGATGTAAGAAAAGTTGTGTTCTTATATTTTTCTTGTAAGAATAAATGTGTAATAGTGCAATGATTTAATAAATGCAAATTTTACCTTAAAGTATGCAATAAGTACTGTTAACAGTATGTTATCTTTTATTATAAGTTATAACATATACGAATTATTTTAATAATAAAATTCGGTAAAATTAATGATGGAAATTTTAATTTAGCACCGGTTTAATAATTAAATCAGTTCAAGAATATTATGTTGGCTAAAATTAAGTGAACAAATTATGCTGGCTATTACGTATATTTGTCATTACTCATTATAGACATATTAATTATTATAGCGGACGCGCATTAGTTACATGTTTATTTCATAAAGTGTTTTGTCCGGTTTTGTATCTCAGTCATTGTAATTCTCTAAAAAGTCATGAGTCAATTTTTTTGTTAAATAGTTGTTTTACGAAAATTAATTTCAATATTTAAATACTTCTTATTATTTTTTTTAACTATTAATGCATCTTCTTTCGATTTACAGGAATTATCATGAAATAATATTATATAATGTTCAAATGTATTGCTGTTTTTTAATATTTGTTTAAAGTTATAGCTAAATTCATGAAATTAGAAAATACAATTATACCATGGATTAATAATGATACGAGAAAAAAAAATGAAATTGTATAACATATGTAATTAAACTATGTAAATGCAGGATAAAATAAAATCAATTGATGTCGATAGTAAGCTATAGATTTAGATTAGTTAATTTATTCTTAGACAAAATATGATAACTTTACTTAACTCGCTACTATTAGTTAGAATTAATATATTGTTAGTATATATAAGTAATAGTAGCTACTATTATTATATTTGATGGTTAACGTAAAATATTATACATAAGTAGAAACTGTCGTGTTAAATTTAATATACAAATATATGGTACTTGTTTATATTCATTTAATGTATTGAGTTCGATTATAAACTTTTTATTTAACTTTTTCAATATTCTGGTGATGGTCCCGTTTTAGAAGCTATACCGCTACTACTATAATGTACACATTATACACGTCTTATTGAATTTAACACGGCACAGAGGATATTGATCAAATTTCGGTCAACGGAAAGATACATTATTAAACCTAATTCTAGATAATATTTTAACTCGTATTTTATTTTATTGGCTAAAGCAATATTTTAATAATTAACCTCCAATTGTTTTTCTCATTACCGTTGACCGCCAATTTTCTCAAATTCTCTTCTATGTGGATTAGGCCTACGAGGGGACACCACGTTAAAAAAAACGCGCCTATTGCAATACCTCATGTGACATTATAAACACGACATAGATCGAATACGAGATTGTCGTTTAATGAACTAAGGTGGTGAGGAAACTTGCAATTATTTTTTTCAAATTATATCCTGTAATTACTATACCGAAAGTCTATTTTATTAGTAGACAAAAGACTACAATTCAATCAATTCACCATATTATGATTTATGGAATATGTGAATAGGTATGTGTTTATTTCGATTTATCTGTATGAGTTAATAAGTAATAACTATTACTATTAAGTATTAAGTATAGTAAAAGGAGTCGTTTTACAAGTTAAATTATTTTTATCCATCTAAATTACGGTATGCGGTGCCACCCAAAATTGTGATGTTTGTTGTAAACAAAGTAATAACTCTTGGTAGGTTTTTAATTGGTAGTCATAAATCATAAGACTTATAAAATTATTACCGCCCCGTGTATGATCACATAATTTCATAATAATGTCACAATTTTACTTAAAAAAACGGGTAATAGTTTTCAATTCAACAATATGTTATTATTATATATTATAGTAATCGGTATAGTAATCATTAATGCATCAGCTAAAAAAAGACCGTTCTTTAAAATCAAATCAATTAACAATAACTGTCGTTTTTAACTTCTGTTCTATCTTCTTGTCAATACCTCATGTTGGTACTCCCGTTTTCCGCGTGGCCGTATGGGCACGTTCTGCCAAAATATCGTACAAAATATTACAAAACGAATATCGTACGACGACGGCACTACCGCGATAGACATTTCGATAAACCGCGAGTCGACGTCATCGATTCGCGCGACAATATAAATAATATTATTATTATTATTATATGCCACTCCTCGGATCACGACGAGTCAGAATAGAGAAAACGTGCCGAGTCCTGGATCCCCGAATCCGGGCCGGCTGTCAGATCGACCACGTGTGTTATTATTACGGCGAACGGCGACGACGTGCCGCGGAAAGTCGCCCGCTGAGAGCCTGTCCGTGGCGCTGGGCCGCCGCCGCCGCGTTATCTGATCGGCGCGTGCGTTCGGGCACGAGTTTAATAATTGAACCATCAAACAATAATAATAATAATGGTAATGGTAGTAGTATTACGAAAGCGTTCGGACTGTCAATATACACATAATATAGTGATATTATTATTTATCAGACGACGGACGCGCACGCGTCTCCGGCGATCGAGTGATGCGGGGCGCTTTGAACAAGCCTCAAGACCTGCACGCGAACGAATGATCGAAAGCTATGAGTAGGCATTGGTCGGCGTATTATATATATATATATAATATCCACTTGGAAATGAATTAATGAGTAATAATTATAATATACGTACACAAATGTCACTTAACGATTCACAACACTTGTGCATTATTCTGAATATCGGATGGAAATCGACGTAAAGTGAATTTTTAAGCCACATTTCGATTGAACTTCAGAGCTTTGCCGTCTGAGAATCGAATCCGAGAGCGAAACTGTACAAACCAAATCAGTTCTCGAACTAGACACCCGCGTCTATTGCGAGTCGGCACCTGCACACAATATCATATTATTTTTAAAAATGCGATATAATTTCCGACACTGTGATGTCCCGAAGGAATATCGGTGGCGTCGGGACGTCGTTTCGTTTCCGGCCCCCGGGCCCGGCCGACAATACAATACGGTACATATACCGTCGTCGTAGGTATTATTATATTTACTTGTTATCTCGACCAGGAAGAGATTCTCATTATAGGAAATAATGCGCGTAGTTGAAATCGTAGGTATATATACAATATTATTCTATACAGCGACAGCAGACGAGTATAGTATTATGTGCACCGTCACCGCCAGTGTTAGATTGGACGCGTTGTTCACACGTTATCGAAAGCTTCACCTATAATATGCGTATACCCATTACCCGCGACCCACACGCGGATAACAATGTATAATGTTTGTTCGCAGTTCAAACCGTATTCGACAACAAAGTGCAACCTATTTGTTCGAGATTCGTATTATTATATATTATCTTGGACACGCGAGCTTATAATAATAATACAGTGAAGGGCTCCGCAAACCGCAAGTGTACATATTATTATTATTGTACAGTACGAGATGGTTTTGTTCCATAAATCAATGTCTCATATAAATCGCATTTATCCATAACTCCGGAATTTCTCTGTAACACTGCAGCGCGCTGCAGCTACTATCAATCCCCTGGACCGGTTATAATAACTTCGGCGCCTGCACTATCGCCACGCCAATGACTATTCGTCACAATCTCATTTGTAGAGGTAGTTAGACGTTATATTATTATATACATATATTTTGTAGTTACTAATATAAAATAAATAACGAACACCGTTTCATAGAAATTTAACAATCAATTCTGCTTGTTGAAATTTCTTTAGTCGCATCATTCATAACGCGCGCGTATACAATAGGTATAATAGTAGATACGTTAGTGGTGGAGTTGAATAGATTATATTTTGTTATTACTCTAACAAATTTGCTATTAATATAACTTTATGATTATCGATGAGATCATATATATTTTCTATATTAATATTATTTTTGCCTATTTATTTGTACACAATATCATGATTTATTGCACACATGCAGGCATTATTTTGTTTTGTTGTCACTATATTTATCCGCTCTCTGACCAAAGTATAAACACATCGGTTTTAAGCAGTATTTCATGGGCAACTCAATCACGACTAGAATATGTCCGTTTCTCCAATTAGGAAAGTCTGCACTGATGCGATCTGCGTATTTGCATTAAACCACCTAACAAAATATAAAAACGCAGTGTAAAAAACTAGTATGAATTTGCGATTAAAAGTGTAGATACACTTATAACTTACAAATTAGATCCGTTTTAATTTATTTATATTCATACCATTTATATATTATGTGGTAGTTATCGTAAAGCATAGATATTTGTATTAAAAATTTACCGACTTATTGAATTCGTACAAACAGTAAAAATTGAATTGTTATTAAATAAAAATAAAAATAGCTCATTAGAAAATACTTAAATATTAATTATTCTACTCGCATTTCACATTGCTCTATATTCCGCATTGCCCGCAACATAGTATAGAACCCACACGATTATTGTTATACGGTACAATCTCATTCGCGATTTCTTTTGTACGATGTATAAACAGACAATGATGTATAGTCGTTATTGTACGAACATGTGCAGCCGATCTGTCTTGCGAGTACCTATATGCGTTTTAATTACATTTGGCGAATTAAAAAACCTGCGTTGCACTTAGAAAGTCAGTGTCATATTATTATAAAGTGCACTGAATTATACTTATATATTCGTGACGTACGACTTATATACCGCCGTCGTCAAGGACGGCAATTAAATAATATAATACATAGGTACACGTTGACCAAATACAAATCGCAGTCAACGATGCTTAACAAAAGTATTTTGCTACCTACCGCGGTAATAATAATATGAATTTATCGGAACGTGCGTAAAAACGTGATCCCTTAATTATTTTCCCCATATACCTCCATGTATATAAAGTTACCCTTCATATAGCATTCGAGAACACTGATTATTTTGTGTGCATATATATATACGTCTTGATCCTGTACGTACTTATTATACTTCTTATTCAGTCTTGTTAAGCCCAGATCATATTATTATACGTACAAGACACGCGTTTGTTCTTCCGCTGCGCGTACTTGTACCTATAGACTCGTGTATATCGACTTCCATAGATCTTAAACGAAATACAATACGATAGAATCATAACACAATATTTCTAAGGTTTCGTGCAAATATAAAGCATGATATAATAATATATGTGATATTATATGTGATATATATAATATTATATGTGACACGAAGTGAAATGTTATGATAATTGACGTGACGTGTCAATACATAATATATTATAATGAATATTATTCTTTCGCGTTGATATTTTGTATTCCTATATGAAATATCACTATAGAAAAAGGAAGAAAAAGAAACGTCACAGATTAATATTTTGCAGTTATGCAATAAAAATGTTAAAAATATAACGAGCACTACATCACCAATTAATGAGACGAAATAAACAGGAAACAGGCAACTTTTCTTATGCCAAGTGATAACTCACTCCTCACGTCAAGTCTTCAACACTGATATCTAATCATACGTTATAGCAGGTAACCACAATTTTAATGCAGTACATATTATAGTCACTTGTTAAGATTCTTTAAGACTACTATACTAGCAATTCCTATCACTTTCTCAAACTAAGAATCCTATGAGACCACTTTGTGTTATTTTTCAAATTTCAAATTTTTAAAAAGATTAATTTTTAGGATTTGAATCTCTTTCTGTACATTAATTATCATAGCCGAATTACCGAATTTATATTTTGAATCATACTTGACCTAATTGTACATTTTATTTCTTATTATAAATAAACTCGTACACGGTGCACTCTCTCAATATTAATATTTTCCTGATTTGGATTTTAATAACATATAGAGCTAAAAACGTCTATTGGAGGGTTAAAAACCTTATCCTTGTTACAATGATACTTCTGTATATTTTTCGGGCGTATGTAAATTCCACCGATTGCGACCTTTTTAGACCTTTTTTCATGTAAATTCCACCGATACATTTATTTTACCTGAAAAAAAAAAAAATGTAAATTCCACCGGTACATTTATTTTACCTGAAAAAAAAATGTAAATTCCACCGGTACATTTATTTTACCTGAAATTAATCCAAACCCAATCTATAAAATTTGGTAATAATAATAATTATAGCTATATGTATATTATTTAAACATATTATATTTAGAATTTAGATACTTATATCATTTTTTACATTAATTTAAAAAAAATACATAATAATTAATAATGATCACCAGTTAGGTATAGTAGTTGAAAAAAATTAAAATTAAATTAATAAAAATATATACATAATAATCAATAATGATCACCAGTTATAGTAGTCGAAAAAAATTAAAATAAAGTTCATAAAAATATATAATAATTTATAATGATCACCAGTTAAAAAATTAAAATTAAATTAGTAAAAAATATATATTATACATAGTTATTAATTATCAATAAATAATAATGAACGGTTATTTAATAGCAGAAAAAATAATTAATTAAATACAATTTAAAATATAGATTGATAATGTTTAGATGCTGCTTTAACGAATTGCATAATAGATATATTTTTTCCCTTGAATGACGAAATTATGGCATTTAAATATTTTTGGCGTGTTTTTGATTTGGAATTTCTAAGATTATAAGGTTCATTAATACTGTTTAATTTAATATAAGTAAATGATTGAATATCTAATAGAGCTTTTGTAAAATGATGAATATTTGGATGAGTGTTTTGAAAGGACTGAGCTATTGGCTATTACGTCCATCCAATAAATTTTCATCCAATGTGAGTTTAATTATTTTTCTTGGTGCTTTACAAGTATCCTCTGTCGCATTTCGTTTAGCACCAGTGCTTAATACTTGCCGTTGAATTATATTTTCGTTTAACGCTTCGTGGTTATGTTGTGTTCGTTGGAAAGTTATTGCTCGATTTTTTCCAAAATTAACCGTTTTTAAAACAGCAGAACACTTTTTATTTTCACACCGCCACTTTTCTTCACCAGACTTTAAAATGATTTGTTTATAAAACTTAAAATTATTTAAACAAATCAAAAGTGTACCACGCGTTCACTAATTATTTCGGTTAACGTATTCATCTTGAATGAGCGAACTAAAATGTGCCTTTTAAAACACTTTACCAAACGCGATCGTTACACGATATGACTATTGACCATATACTTATAAATATTAGTCACGCGTCGATATAACGTTTAGATAAGACAATTGACATTTGGTGTGTAGCTATATTAAAAATAGTTTAATCTGTGGATTTTACGATCGGCGGAGTTAACAATGTTTTCTGGTCAAAAATACCTATCGGTGGAATTTACATGTTTTAAATTCAACCCAAAAATCGACTACCTATAAATCGGTGGAATTTACAATCGCCCTATTTTTCATAGCCTATTGGATGTACGTTGTATATATGTAACAAATTTCATAGATTTAAAAAGTAAAGATAGGCACTGTGTTTCTCTATACATATATTATAGCCAAGAAAATTATCTTATAGTTCCACGATACTATTATACGGTAGATTAATTATTTTGTATTTGAATTTTATTTCACCCATATGGTTATATTAAAAAAAAAACATAGAAAATGTTACGGTCTTAATAGATTATTTTTTACATAATAATTGGCCCAATACAGATTTTGAACATGAAAACTTCATAATATTCCTTCTCTTTTTAACACTGCAGCTTGTGATTGTATACGATGGATATAATACGATATACATCAAATGTATTATGAAGGATAAAAGACGACGTTGTGATTTCGCACGATGGATCATTCCCCGTCGCGATAAATAATATTACACGAGTATAGCGGGTATACTATATACCACACATAATATTATATTAGATAATAATATAACGATTGTCCAAAACTATTGTGATAATAACCTTTGTGTCGTCCATCGTATGCGCATTACGGCTTATTCGTATACGTGCTGAAGGTTTGAATGTTTGACGATACGCCTATGTGTACCTAGCTTTATAATACTACTATATACTTACAATGTTTTTGTCATGATGAAATTCGCGTATACACGTAAATTGTGCACCAATTGTGAAACACGCGGTCGGTGCTGTTGTTACGTATTGTAAATTACATTTCATATATACGTCTCATCGTGTGAAAGCGGACGACCCGCGTACGCTCCCGATGGTCGGTGGAGGAAGTCGCCGTGTTGTTGAGGCGGCGGTGGTCACGTCAATGTTGTAGGTAGTTATATTGTTATTATTATTATATTACATGTCAATTGTGCGTCGCGCCGCCGACACAATGACGGAAGAGATTCTCTGTGCGAGTCCTAATTCGCGGGCACGCGAGACGGTCACGACGAGGGCGATGGAAACGGCGATGGCGATGAAGACGACGGCAGAGGATGTAAAGCATGCGCGTGGTCACGGCGACAGATAAAATACAAATACCCACGAAGTAAGTATGCTGTATAATTTTTAGAACCATCGTCATCAGCCAAAACGTTCGGGACCGTCAGAGTTCAAAAAATTCTCTAATTTTTCGATGTCATATTATTATGCATGTTTCTAAAAAGCTCTACCTTTATCACAATTCACAATATCTACATATTAATAAATTGTGAAATATGTAATTGTATTAACAATTTTATGTTAAAACTGGCGGACACTGCAATCTTGGAAATAATATAGTATTAATATTTCAAACTTGTTTATGTGAAAAACTTATACAGTAATATTTCTGTCGATAAATATAATTTGGTATAATATGTTTCACTTATAACGACGAAACAAGCCGGTAACTTACTATCGTCTACTTTAGGTCTATGAATTGCCTATGATTATGAGTCATTATGTCACACAAGATATGATATATTAAAATAATTATAGTTAGGTGTGACAGCAGCAACTAAACCTTCGTTAAGACATATACTCACATACACATCATATACGGAAGATATGTATGAAATGTGTGGCAACAACGACAGAGCGGCGGTGGACCGCAGGTGTTTAATGGCCAAAGGGTTTATTATTATTTTTATTATTATTATAATGTAGGTACAACGCTATTGCCCAAAGTAGTTTGTGTCGTGACCAGTGCCTCGGATAATTGCAGCCACTTCGTGATAATAATATTTCCCCCTCCCTTACTGTCTTCACCGCCACCACAGTCATGTCCGAGATGACCTAAACCCGCGCTTCTGCTCTTGGTTTTCCGTACTTTTCACGTGCTCTCTTTCTATCGGTCTATTCGATCGTACCAATACCTATATTATATTATACAGGATATTAAACTGACCATGCTCACCACCTTTTTTCTTCAATAATGAAAAGTCGTCCAAAGTTTCATATTTGAAATTTGTATATAATATAATGTAGGTACTATATTGTAAAGTAATACATCTTAAATATTATATTTTCAAATTCTTTATATTTCTTGTACTAGTTAGTAGTTAGTGTCCTGTGACGATACAAAATTCTGTTTTTTTTTTTCAAATAAGAACCCCGCTTTTCTACTAGGTATACGTTATTTAGCATGTTTCTGTATAGGTCCACGTCGATATATGTATCAAAACCAAAATTGTATAGTGTAGTTTTTGAGTTATATTGAGCTTTATGTACTAAGAATAATTGTTTTATACATATAGTAATATAGTATAATGAGTTCGAAAGGGAATTTGAACATTTTAGTAATTATTAATCATCCATTATCATAGATAAAATCCATCATATGATTTGTAAAAATGGCTATAATATAATTTATAAATAATATACTATATTCAATATTAGACTGTATTGTATTTTTTCTAAAATCATTTTAAGGGCTTTTATTTTTACAACACAAATATTTTAATAGCTCAGAAACTACTTGTTTGAAATTTGAATTATAAATACAACAAAACTTAAAATTAAAATGTCCACTTATTTAATGATGATTATTTATTTACAGTAAGAAAAACAACTTTTTATTTTAAAAACTGAAAATTACACCTTCGTAGGACACTCATTAAGTATACCTACCTAATACAAAAAATCTAAAGACTGCGAATCCGAGCTTTGGAAAAGTTTAAAAATTAGAATTAGAATAACTTTATTGTTAATGGAAAAACGGGAATGAGTGTGCTTAGTGAATCACCCTGTATATTATATCTTATATGTGTTTATATATAGACGTCTTCTCATGTGTGTTCTCTCTTTATGCACATGCTCACTCTATCCACTGCGTTCGACTTGACCGAAATGTCATCCGGGTGCCCAACGTGCAAACACTTCATTAAGTACAGTGTCGATCGCCTGCGGACACTGCCGAACTCTGTATTTCTTTCTTAATTTTTTTTTTTTTTGCACCGCAGCTGCAGAAACGTCACGATCGCCCGTGGTCCTCTCTCGGGGGGCCAATTTACTCTTCGCCCGTACACTATTATAATTTGTTATATAAGCAAGATTATAACTCACACCGGCCGGAATAATGTTCGTAGAAATAATATATTATATACTTCTATTATAATATAGGTATATCACAATATTATATTATTACTGCAGAGCGCGCGCGCTTATAGCACGCGTCGCCTATTATATCATATCATTATATACGTTACAAGGGAGGTAAGCTTGGTATAACTGGTCCAGTATGTGGAATAGTTCATAGTGCCCAACAACAACTACTTTCTGTTCAAATTTATAATATTTTAAATATGATTTTAGAATATCGTATGTATATATCCACAATACTATTAAAATGTTTAATTTTAGATATCTTTAGATTACCTACTATGTTTTTCGAGATTGATTTGAAACTGTATTCAAAGTACTGCTGTGTTATGATGGTCATATTATAAGTATAATTAACAAATCTCAATTCGCAGTTGCTTTTTGCATTCCATTTTCTAATAGCTGTTCTCTGATTATTAAATAGACACCATTGAATTATACGAGTATATATATTATGTAGGTATATAATACCTGCCTAAATTTAAAATAGATATAATGCTACATATATTTTAAAAATAGTAAAAACAAATATAGTTTATTGTATAATATTATATACACAGACAAAACTTGTTTATAATTTGAATATTATTATTAGAAATAAGTACTTAACAAAAAATAAAGATTCTTTGAAATACCTTCAAACGGCCAAGCTAATTTTACAAAAATGTACTAAAATTCCGAGTTAAATTATACATGAGCATATCGATTATTAAACAATTTTTTAGTGATAAATATTGAATCTGTCAAACCTTATAAAACTTAGATACGCCACTTTCGTGAGGTGCCTACTTCCTCAACACTTGCAATTTTACTCCACTTCAACCTAAATGCTTAAAATGTTAAAAATCTATTCATTTTATATTTCATTACTAAAATTGCATGTCCAATAGCGATGATTTCGATAATTAAATTAAAATTATCGTCCGTAATTTAAGAATCATATAATTGTGTAATATTGTGGCAATGTAATTTTTTTTTTTCAAAATCTAAAACATCTGAGTAAATTAGAGATGTCGGTCAAATTAACCGTACCTACAATCTATGCATATATACATTTCATAAATACTGCACAATGCGTTATTATACCATATACCTATATAGAACATAGGTACATTACACATGCTGGACTTGAGGTCACATTATAATATTATTTACTATCAAACCATGGTTTGGTTTTCACGTCGGTATCTCGTTTTGTGCGTAAAATCACGTTATTCGTCGGTCCGCAATTCGGTGCGTACCTTCATATTATATTATTACTGTTACCATATTTTATTTTTTATTTTTTTTGATTTTTCACAGTGCGTGTCAAAAACGGTATATTTCAAAACGCGTTCCGGTTGCCTCATATATAGGTATAATAAATGTATTTTACACTGATAGAACATTGACGATTTCATGGGGGACGACGACGGGATTATGAAAAATACGTTTTTGGAAGTATACGCGTGAGTTTGGACAATGGTTGCGCAATCGCCGCGGTCTTCGCCATAGTTGTATCGGACGAAACGAATTTCCTCCGTGACGGGTTGCCCAAGACGCTAAAAGGGCATTCGCAATACGCCTCTATTTTAGGTATAGAGATATGCCTAGGCGTATATACGCGATCTTCCGCCTCCTCCACTGAAGTTTTCACTTTCGTAATGCGATTCTAATGAGATGACGGCGGCGCTGTCGGGATTGCGTGGTGGCGCGAGTATGATTGTGCATTGGCGGTGGATGGAGGAGAAGGTCGGGAAAGGAAAATAAAAATAATACGACCAAATAAAATAATCACAATAAACTTATACAATATATAGACTCTCGTGGGTTCCCATCGTTCGATCGATATAACAACGAACGATAACGGCTTCTTCTTCTTCTTCGTCGTCGTCGTCGTCGTCGTCGTCGTCATCGCCACCGTCGCCACCGTCGTCATTATGTGTATACGTTTGAAAACTAATTTACCGACGTGATTCAGCGCGTTTCTAGTCCCGAAATAGTGTACGAAACGGCATTTGAATCAACCTTGGCACGGATACGCCGCAGATAGTGCATCGTTCACTCTATCTTTATTACTCTCTCTCTTTCATTTTCTTTCTACCGGTGTGTCTGTCTAAATCAATATTAATAAAATCATAATTATATTTTAGCGTACATTCGATTTTCCCTTGCGAATCCAACGATCGAAGATTTCCCGTCCCACGGTCGACTTCGGTGCTGCGGAGACAGCGAAACACCGTCCCGTAGTACGATGACCGTGGTTCGTGTAATGACTGCAACCATCGAATCCGTCGGCCATCTATATAACATAATATATACTTACAGTATCACAGTTTTACTATAAGACTGAACGCATTTGAAGACAAATTCATAAGTTTTAGATTAATTTTTTTTTTTAGCAAACACAAAGTTTGAACTAGATCGGTATAGGTACCTTTTTTTTTTATTTATTTAAAATACATCTACAATCTTTACAAATTTTTGTACAATAATTAGATTTGATAAAAAAAAGAAGATAATATAAAATGACGGCGAATATTAAGATTGGGAAGTTATCCATTGATAACACCCAGCTAAAATATAGGTATAGGTACCTAAACCTAATATTAATTGAATTTAGAAACTTGTATTTCACATTTGTTGTAATTCTTTTTTCGTCTATTTTTTTAGCTTTTATAGGATATTATTTATTTATTTTTATTTTTTCACTTATTCGATATTTTTAAAAAATATCCGTCTATTAGAACTTTTAACACACATTTTATGATTTATTGTTTTATTTCTGCTTTAAAAATATTTTAAGATTTTTAAACGTCCTGTATATGTACGCATATTATATCAAACAATAACATCCTTAATTAAAAATATTTTACACTTGAATTATTTTATATTTTTTTCTAAATTATGATTACCATACATACATATGAACATTACCATAAGATATGTCTTAACGTCCTGTGGGCAACTCAGTGTGTTATCCTACTGCAAAATACCTGTATAATATCATGTTTACCGCGGCGGTATAGTATGCTGTGGAATTCCTGGCGCCATAGAATCTCGTAATGTATATTATACATATATAGATAATAATTATATCGTCAAATAATTGTTCTCGTCGAACGTTTAATTATATAATAACGTCAATAAAAATTATCGCGTTTTACTTAGCGTCCGCTACATACCTTCTTACCATCGTATAATTGAAGTGTGGTAGGTATATGGTGAATATACGTCGAATATAGGTGCAATGTAATATTTTGGCTTTTCATTTATAAATCATCAACAATGACATGACCACCGAAAAATATAATTTGGATCTTTTTCAATTAATGATCGGCAGCTTCAGTGGACCGTTGGAAGCTGGACATGTAAAACACATGTTATTTTTTTATTTGAAAAAAATGTTTAATATAACCATTAGGTGTATTAAATATTTAAAAATAATACATTAAAATTAATGATGAATAGATTACTATATAAAATAATTTATCATCGACGTTTAATATACAATATTATTCTTTCTTAGCGTTTTTTTTTTTATTATTATTACTAATGAACCGCGAATTATATGAATATAATATTATGTGTATGACTGCCACCGGACTTTTTCTATTTTTTCGCACTCTTCTCATATTATATTACTATACTCAATGAGACACCTATACCGATATATTATGGTAACTTACAGGTGGCTTTTACTCGTTATTTACCACGTCGCTCGTTCATTAATACATTAACTCTACATCTATTTGGAGCGGTTCTAGATCATGTTTTTTCATGTGATTTTTCTATCCGTTGTACATATCGCAAATGTTTTGTTGTTGTTATTGTTATTGTAATAACAGACTGTGAGTTTAGTGAAGTTTTTAACTTGCCGCTTTATATAATATATATTATAATATATTGACTCCGCAAACTAACCTGCTTCATTAAGAATCGATTTCGAAAGTCACGTCAATACTTTCAAATTTAACGCTGCACGCCAAAGATAACCACCTTTTCTTATTACTTATTATTATTAGTATAGGTACCTACTATATGCGCATTATACAGAAATATCTTATTTGTACTTTTCATTTTTACGGAGTACATTTCATTTGTACGCATTGTTACTGACAAGTCACTTGACTCTGACAGATGTCCATTATTGTTCGGTATATAATGGATATATAATTGACAAAATCTTTTTAACGAGTTAAAAGTATACCGAAGTGGATCGTAGAGACGACAACGTTTAAAATACAATAAATAATATATGTATGAACGAACCCAGCTACCGTGACCTGCTGTAAGTGCACAGTATTACGATAGTTGTTGATAATAATTACAATATTGTAAACGTTGACCAAAGTTGGTTTTAATCGATCGCAGTAATCGATAATAAATATTTCATACTTTAGCTCGCTCACGATCGTTCAAATCGCGCTCTCCGCAAGTATAGGTATTCACAACAACACAATGAGGTATAGACTGCATTATTACATATTATTATTGTATTGCGCAACACACTGATAATAATTATATTTTTCATACCGTAAAACAGTCGTGCGTAATTTGGATTTATCACGATTGATTTATATATATATCCACGTGTGTGTGTGTGTGTGTGTGTGTGTGTGTGTGTGTAAGTATGTATATTCATTATTTCCCTTCAATCATTTTTTTTTATTTCGTTTATCCACCGTTCATTCCGACCTAGTTTCTGTAGCGGTCCACTGCAGCAGTGCTCAACGTCCAAGCGGGGTGAAGGATAAGGATAATAAATAACGTTGCATTTTGCCACGACCATGAACTTTTTTTGCACGTGTTCCGTGTTTATTTTAATAACAATATAATATAATTATTGCGAGGAGATAAAATGCAATTTAATTGCTATATTATATTATGTGCATTTATATATTATATATGGTGGCCCGAGGGTACCGTTTCATTGACAGAAAAAGGGCGATCGGTTATCTATATGTGCATTACGCATATTAATAATAAAGTATATATAAATAATAAATAAACATATTATTTGATATTAATATATTATATAAAACAATTTTCAACACCAACCCACTCGCCGAGTATATACTATGTGCTGCAGCTGCCGTCCAAATGTCAAATTGATCTGCGCGCCGCCAAGACCCGTAAACTCATTAACACACACGCTCGCACAACGCACTTCTATTATAGCTGTTGTAACGTTTGAAGTTTGTTTAATTTTTTTCAATGGACCTTCTAAAACGTCAAGATTGAAAGTATAGTTAACTATTGTTCATCGGTAATTCACCGCGATGATGGATGGTTTTTGTTTTTACTATTTTCGATGTTTTTACTGTGAGCAATTACAAAATGTAATGTGGTCTACAAGACACTATGACGATATCATTAAAACCACATGATATAACTCACGCACAAATCAATAATATTATAATCTCATACTTACGATATTCGTGTCTATGCCGTCGTACTATACCGACTACGGTTCAACTGCATCTCAATATTTTTTTTTTAAAACACATATCGTGATCATCTGGAAATCTGTAACCGATGTCTGTTGCACATTAATTATAGGTGCGAACAAAATATTGCAAGGGTGCTTATAGTATATATGTCACTTACGTTGTGTTCAAAAATAAAGTGTTTTTGAAAGAATTATTATAATGAATTGTGTTAGAAATGTTAGAATTACAAACTATGTGCACGACATATGCACGACAAACGAACAATATTTTAATATATAAGCACTGTGTACCGCAATATCCGTTTTGTCATTTATTATTACAAATAAAATTACCTACTCTTATCACATTGCAGCTCAATGCTGAAACTCAAAAAAATAGTAATAATACAACGATTAAAAGAATGTTTTGTCGAGCCAGAAATTTTTGATTAATAAAATATTCATTGAACTAAAAAAAATGTGTTATTAGTTTGTTGGTCACTCGTCAGTAATTTAAAAAAGATAGGATAACCTGGAGGGGGGAGTCAATATTTTAACTACATAAAATTAAAATATTAGAATTTATATTAGAACGCCAATACCTATAGGTAGTAAATTGTTTGTACAGATAATACGCATTTTCAATATGGATAACAAATAATAAATCAATGAATAAAAATTGGGTATAGGTATTTTATTATTCACTACGCACTTTTTGTTTTTTTATATATCATCATTAGTCATCGTCCGAAAAAAAAAAATAGTAATAATGGTAAAAACAAATCCTCACCGGTCGATGATATATGCGCTGACATGATTTCCAGACGTTTTGAAAACACTAACTGACAGTCCGCGACCGATATCTTATTCGAACGATCGGTGCCATTTCTGTTCGGGGCCCATAAGGCACCGCTATGATATTGCCTAACAAATCGTGTGTGTGTTTCAGTCAGACCGGATGTCAGACGTCCCGGTGTCTCAATTTGCGTTGTGTTTGACCTGCTGTTGTATATACCGCTGTCGATACGATAAATTAGATTATTTCGTTTAATTGACGGTTGGTATTGCTAACGATACGTCTTAAGGATACATATAAAATATTATATTATTGAGTATACGTACAGGTATTGTACGCGTATACAGGTAAGCATCTGACTTGACGTTTCGGTATATGAACCATAATGAAGTAAGTATAATATGTTTACAGACTATGTGTCGTAAGACCGAACACAAGTGAAAACAATCGTTCACGTCTCGTTAATCCCGTCGACAAACGATGTTAATATATTATTATTATTGTCCGTGATCGAATTGATTCGGCTGTCTGGTATTGGACAGCCATAATATTGTACACACACACACGCCATCACGTTCAATTTGCACGAGCGACGGGGCTCCGTAGTCTTATGATTGGGATCGGGTAGGTGTGATGGAATTATTATATTACATAATATATATTACTAGTGGTACTTAGATTATACATTTTTACCTGACCATCGATGCTTGATTTTGACAGACTTGGTCAAGGGAAACAAAACTACGAATTCTCAAAGTTCTGTATCTCGTACAAGGTAATAAATAATAAGCGTTATAAAATTAAACTTGTAGAAAAATTCATGAAAAATATCAACTATTCAATACTGATTTAGGATTTCAGGTTTTTATTTTATAAACAACTTAAATTATTACAATTTATTGAAAACGAGATAAAACTCCTATGCGTAATACCAACATGTCATCATTTGCCCATGCATTTTTATTTTTTACCATTGGCCATTGTTTTCAGAAAATTTGTCTTCATTAGTCGGAAAGCTAGCGATTATTCAATACGCTTTTAGCACCAACTAGGCAACAACAGTTTTCATCCAGTCTACGGATAGTAATAATAAAAAACATAAACTTATATTATTACAAAAAAATTAGTGTAAAATTTCTCCAACTATAAAAATAAATACATACACTCACAGATTATCTCACTCGGAATCTTAAATTATGATATTTTTACTGTACAATGCAGATTTAAATAACTTCACCATAAATTAACAGTGTATGAGTATTAAATCCAACATAATAATAATTTTAGTAATGACTAGAATCTATTCAATACACCATTAACCAGTTCGAAACGAGTTTTAAATTTAAGCAATAACTTATGAACAATATACATATTATTGAACTTATTCAAAATGTCTTTATGTGATTGTATATTCGTATTATGTGCGTGCGTGTACGTATGATAATTCGAATTGACAACTCGAATATCAACAGACCAACGCATTTCTATATTATTATTACTAAACCAATAATATTGATCTTGCATTTTGTGTACGGTGATAAATTATTTTTAACGTTGAGTTTAATAGTACGTAATAATATTATTATTATAATATCATGTTGTGTCCATATATTACAGCAATTTCAGTTTGTATTTTAAAATAATATTTTAGTAACTGTATATTATAATGCATTATAGGTAATTGATCTTCATATTAATATGAACATATTATGTTTTGGCCAAAGATACATATGTCTGCCATTCCTAACTGGTGAGATTTTTTTTTATTACACTTGATGTGCTATCAGTTTCTATAGGGACATCATTCGTCACTACGGCGAACGTGAAAATGATATATAATTATAAATTTAATCATATCTTTACATTTTAAAATTCACTATGCTCGTGTTCCGGCAATATTCGTAACTATAGAGAAAGTTTGTTTAACGTTTAACATAATATTATCATACATACATAACAATAGGCATTTAAATATTTCACACTGTCGTTTTTAATACTTACTATAGGAAGCATTTTATTGATTTGGTTTTATATGACTTTGAGCTTTTGTAATCACTATATTCTGCCAAGGTGTGCTGGTGTGATACGGTGGACACTTACACAAAATGACTGTAATGAGACATATTCATATTATAAGCTGAGTATCGGACCAATTGATAAATTAGCGCATGTAAATAATGATTTAGATATGACGGATTACATATTTTATTTTTATAACAAAAGTGCAAAATCCCGTGTAACTTCACGTTTGCCACGACGTTTGAAATTAACTAGATAGAGCTTAGTAAAACTTTTATTGAGATTAATATTATCTGTACCACATGCATTTTATGTAATAAGTTGCAAACACTTATATAAAACAATTGAGGGGTAAATTTGATGAACATGAATAACCTACCTACTGCTGTAAAATTTATTGACTCGACAAAAAAACCTGATTTATAATACTTATTACAGTAAAATCGTAAGAAATGCTCTAAATATACGAATAGTTATAATGCTGCAATTTGTTGTTAGTAATTTCCAGCAAAACGTACCATGAGAAAAACGTTACATAATAATAATATTATTACCTACCGGTTATTAGCGATCCATTTGGCAATTATAACATTAAAATTAATAAAGTATATAATCAAACGTGTTTGAGCTGCATATGATTGAGATTACGCGTTTTATGGCTCACGTTGAACTCGGTTTAAGACATCCAATTGCACGTAGATATCATAAGATAATATTCTGCGGTCTTCTACAAAAGCTTAAGTTTGATTGCGTAATACAAATTTAGCATCCAGTTTGGAATTAATGTATTTGATATAATAAAATACTATTCATATTATAATCTGAATTGGCGCAAATTTAACAATGTATATATATATATATCGTAACTTTCAATGTTTCTAAAATTTTACGAAAAATTAGAACAGTATTGTATATTTTCGAGTTTTAATAAATTCGTATGGATAAGTTTTATCGTAAATAATACAATTTTAATAAAATACTATATTTCTTATGTCGTCAAGTATTATGTATAAAATAAAATTAATCACTGAGCAAAATATATAATATATCTAAAAATTGCTTTTTCAAAATCTCTATCGATCAGTTAAGTACCCATATATATATATATATATTTAACTAACATAAAATCTACAACTGATTAACAAATAGAAATAAAATACTTCTAAATATGAGTAATACTAATCATAGATATAGTTACACCCATTAATCTAAAGAAAATTAAGAACATTTAAGTATAAACATAATATGAAGTATGTGACCTAATGTTACATGGTGTTTGATTTCAGTCAATAATAAAGTGTTCTGAAGTAAAGCTGGTATTACTATAGTTACCGGATGGATTATCATCTAGGATTTTAAAGGCAAAACCTTATACATAAATAGGTACACCCAAACCAACCGTACTCTTTCATATGAATATCAGGCTGGTAACGAATTGGTTCCCATGCCTAAATCCCACATGCCGAATTGATTCCCGTTTGAAAAAGGTATTTTATTAAGTTGAGCCGAATTGGTTCCCATTTCAAAATAGGTGTCTTATTAGATAGTGCCGAATTGGTTCCCGTTTAATTACCCTTCTCAATTGTATAGGCTTAAGACTGTCAACTAGTCATCACTTAGGTTAGGTAGTATACAAAATAAAAATTATAAAATAGGTATAATAATTACAATTTAAAGTCGTTGATTGGAAAATTTAAAGCAAACCTTCTTTAAATATGCGATTTGCGAAAGCTTCTTATCAATATACTCAACCACACAGTTTCCTAAGTATTGGTTATTTTGTTTTTATTTATTTTTGTTTGGTAGTGAGTTATAAGTGCGATATGAGTACATAATAATTATATCTCAATCGCTATCTTAATCCACCAGAGTATTAGCAATAATTTGCTAAAATTCCAATACAACAATCTATTTACATTTTATCGTATATAACTGCATGTAGAGTGTAGGTACATTTATATTTTATACTATCTAGTTTATATATATATATATATATATTGTATAAATGATTTAAAATTTTAACTATTTACTTAAAAATAAACGGAAACCAGTTCAGCCAAATGCGAACCAACTATAGGTTACTCCCGAATATCAGACGTATGGTATTAACGGAAGGTTTGAAAAATTAGTCTTCTGGTGAAAAAAATTAACTAAAATGTCTTTATTAAGTAGCTACTTTGAAAAGAAATGTATGTTGTAACAACATAAGCAGATGAATTAAAACTTCTTTAAAGAGGGTATGAAATAGCTTATCGTCCATCAAGGTCAAATATTAAGTTTGTATTGGAAAAATAAAAATATAAAATTATCAATTGAAATTAATTTATTATTATTATAAAAAGATAATACAAATGGATTATTATTTATTACCATGAAACCTTAATGTCGGCGGTAACTGGTAAGCCACGCCCGTAGGCCGTGATGAATTTTAGTCTCAACGGCTGAGCTCATGAATCTAACTTACATTAAACCACGCCTAAAGAAGTTTCACTTAAAAAATAATTATTTGGTGAAATGTTGTAAAATCTTTTATGTACTTTTCTAATAATAAAGTAGCTAATAACTCTAGGTACATATCATTGTCGCATTTTATGTAATGATTTAAATGAATTCTTTATGTTTTCGAGGCGTTTTATTAAATTAATAATAATCTCGAAACACAATATGTCACGAAAACATCAAATAAAAAAAACCGATTGCAAATATATATAATAATATTATGTTCTATATTATATACCTGTTATGCATTTTATCAGTCAGACCACGTGCCGTATTCGTATCATACCAGGTAGGACGACAACATAATAATATTAATAATAATAATAAACCGTACGTGCAACACGCCGTAGTGTAAGTATATTATATAGCGTTTGTGTTCTGAAACGGTTATTGTGATGAAATACGATCATGTTTGGCATTTCTTTCGTTTGAAGTGGTTACAACTTACAATAATACCGAACGACACCTGCGAACACGATCCTACGGTCAGTTATGACCAACACAAATACGCGGTTTCGAGTTTTTGCATTTAAGCCCGCGTTATTATTTCTGCCTTATAATATTATGCCTATACGACTGCCGGGGAGAACGGGGGCAATAAAACTGACTAGACTCGTCTCGAGCTACGGTACTAGAACGGAATAAAAAAATATATATATTGCATTATCGCGTATCTATTATATACATATACAGCAGGATTTTGCTAAGTAATTGACGGAAATTCCGAACTTAATTAACGAGCTCATCCTGTACGGTTATATATATGTTTATATATATATGCGCGTGCGTATGCGTATGTGTGTGTACATAGAACGGAAAAAATAAGTAAATAGAAAAAAAACCTGTTCAAAGTATACACTTGCGTGTACCTATATATTATATTATACACTACCTGAATATAATGCGTATTACCGGCGAAGAAAAAATATATATCGTGTGCGCGCGTAACAACGTCGGTGGCCCGAGATAAAAATCGTTTTCTAGACGGAAAAGTATATTATAGCAGTAGGTATAGAGGAACACAACAATATTCTGTTGTATAACAATAATTTACCCCAGTGCTGAACGAGAGAAGAAAAAAATGTACGTTTGTCCATCAGAATTAGACCATTACACGAAACGTGCCTACTTACCTATCGATTCTGCAGCAGATTGCATGTCATATCTGGCGCAATACTTTTCTTTTGGCCTCATGTCTTTCTCTATCACTCTCTCCCTCTCTCTCTCTTTTTTTGTCACTCAAGCCCCTCGGCAGCAGAAATCTTATATCATCATTACACCCCTCTCCCCTCCAATCGATTTCTAGAGTGGCCTTATTTCCGGGCTACGGTTATAATTATTACGCTCAATCCAGCGTGCATATAATAATAATAGTACATTGGCCAATGTTATAATATACTGCAGATAATAATATTTACCTATAAGTACCTCTCCGATAATACAATGTCGATCGTAATAATTATAATAATACGTTTGACGACACTTTGTCTCTCATTCCGCTACGTATATACAACACAGTGACTATAAAAAAATATGAATATATGCGCTCGGACCGGCTACCTAATTCCCACACGACATCGTTTATGTTGTTTTTTTTTTTTTTTTTAAGAACGACTGATCCTTATCAGCGTCGCTTTTTTCCCATCTATATTAAGTAGCTGATATTGTACAGGTACATCTGAGTACCTGAATACAGTCGTTATTGTGGTTGTCATAGTCGACGTCGTCGCAGTCGTCGAATAGCCACAGCTGGTATGTATAATATATATTTTAAAATATTGTTCTCACTCACACACCCTATTTTCGTTCATAACAACACTACCTAGTCTTGAAAACAAGCCGAGTGCGACACGAAAAACGTGACCGTCGTCGTTGTACAACGTCCTTTACTCCTTTCCGTATAAAACAATATAAACTCTCGTTTGACACAAATAGATAAGTAGAATTTGTCCGTTCGTCATCCACGCCGGCTAGGAAGAGTAGGACAATATTTTTATTGTGACGCAATATTGTGTTCACATTGTCTTTTTTTTATCTAAACCTGAAATCCCACAAAATAATAATAATAGTAAATAAAACAGACCGTGGAGTGTATGTTTTTCATGTTGTATTTTTTTGTTTAATATTATTATTATATTTTGTAATACGGACCACGGACGTGACTCGACGCGCATCACCCCGGCCCCCCGGGCATTAGCCGCAACCGTCTCGTGACCCCCTGTACCCCCGTGTAATATTATATTATGTTATTGTTCTGTTATTTTGTTTTACGACATATAGGTTTGTTTCATATCACGAGGGAGGAATTAAACCAGAGCATATCGTCCGAGTTTTGGAAAACCTATTGTGCCAGCTTTTCGCGCAATACTAGAAAATAATAATATATGCAATTTCTTATTGTACTTTTTGAAGTTTTGTACATCATTAAAGTAATAACATAATATTATGTTTCACGCGTATTGTGTAGCGTATATTATTTACATACATAACGACACGATATATTGAATTTTTCATTTTTTTTTTGAAATTTTACATTAAAAAAAATAATTCTGTACGGCATATACACTGTACGTCTGTACCTAACTATTTCGTTATTTCACTAGATGTTATACGAGTCATATGCGCGGAGCACTTTTTAAACACAATGAATTATCATAATGACAGACTTAAATAACAATCATTACCTACCTATTATATTTCTCCTCGAATAAAATAAAACCTATTCCCAATTTATTTACCAAACGTACAAACTACGTATAGGTACACTATTATAAGATTAAGAACGTCTTCGAATGTGATCCACAGCATTCAAATTATTCGATATTGCCTCCAACTTTGACGTTTGTACAGTATTCTATTATATGAACGTCATTAATATGTAAATAGCTAATGCAAATAACATTATCTTTTTTTATGACCTAGAGTTTAGTTCGAATTCCTATTTATTAATTGATTTTCTCGTCATAAAACTGTATGGGGCCATCATGATATTATGCCCGTAGATCAGACCGGCAAACTGTCATTATTATATATATCTACCATTATCATCTTAGGCCTTCAGTCTATAGGTCGTAGGTACCTGTACTATTATTTATTTATATATATTATACTAAATAGCATTATTATACGTACCTATCAAAAAATCTAACCATTTCATAACTTCCACATGTTTTCAAATTAAATAACCAATTAATAAATGGTTCTATAAACCATCGAACCGTTAGTGTATTATTGCATAGGTACCTATGTATGCAATATCAAACGTACTACAGACAAACATCAACATTATTATAACTATTTTTTACACTCTAAATGGTTACCTACAAGCTTTTTGTGTTTATTCAGTATTATTTAAATAGTTAAACGCGTGTAGTTATAGATAAATGGATTAGACGCATACATCGATACTAATACTTAGAACTAAAACATATAACGATTAAAATAATAATACTAATACTAATAATCACAATTAAATAATTTAGTTAAATCACACTTTATTATGATTTGCGTATTAAAACGTAACTATATTGTAGTTATTCCATCACATTTAAATTCCTTGTATATGTTTAAAGTTTTGTTTACAAAAATTATTAAAAACTGTTAACTCACCAACAGAGATTATCTAAAAATTTAACTATTCTAGTTCCTATACTATTATTATTATTCACTATCACATCAGATCTAAATTTACGTACAGAATAAATACAACCTATTATTCTGTATCAAGTATATTAAATTGTTTTGCTTATAACTAACAATTTATCTCAAAACATAATGACGAAATGTAAAATGTTTTATACTATGAAACATTTAATTTGATTTAACAAATTATGGCATATTTCATTAAATTATTAATTCACCGATAATTACAACAGCATTAGGTACCTAATTCGTATCCAAAAGTATTTTTAAATCGTTTCAGAAAAATTGTCAAATCGATTCCGCAGGAACGTATACATTTCAAAGGTTTAATAAAGTAATAATAGTACGCGCCCACTGTGCAAAAAACCGTTACAGTTATGTATAAAACCATTCCCAAGAAACTGTGGAATATTCCTTTGGAACTTCCATACGAATTCCAAATTCATTCCAGAAACGCCTTACGCCATGTTATTTGTAACATTGAATAAAACATTATGCAACTGTATTCAGATTTATGTTACCTGAATGGTTTTTTTTGAATCACTACAGTAATATTTATTCTTACGTTAATATTGGAACTAAAAGTGTATATTCCTGTAATGTTTGTAACAGTTTCTTGCACGGTGGGTACGTATTAAGATGTTATATCAACGGTATTGTGAATAAGGTCGACAGTACAATATCCAACACAACAGCAGGGACGTAAAATTATTAATTTTATATCGATATCATATTATATGTTATTATATTATTATGATCAATTATTATATCAGTTATTTATTTATTTAAAACCAACTAATAAATTACCTGTGCACATGACAATAATTAGGTTCCACCGTTCAAATGCTTAACTCCCAACTATAACCGTTACAAACACTATAACTACTCGAAGGCGCAAGGATTATAATATAATATATTATTATGTTTTTAAACCTGTTTCGTCAATAAAACGATAATATTTATTAATGAGTACACATGCCCATAGATATTGTAGTTATAAAATTCATATAATTGCGATTAAAATTATTTACGATACACCCGAAGAACCGGAGGACACATACCTATATTATGGTTTGGATAAGAGTTGGAACGCCGCGGTTGTTGTTCCTCGTGTTAATAATAATATATACCTACCTCATAGCATTATACAAGACATATTGCAGACACACACAGATTTTTATTAGACATTCAATATGAAACAAGGTGTTCCTTAAGTGTTGTTTCAATACTTTTTTATTTTATTATTTATGTCTTATAGGTATCACCATGATTGAAATCATTGAAATTGTCATTGCACGCAGCAACGTAGGTATATGGTAAGATACGTGTATAATGACATACAATTATTATATTATAGCCAGATAGGCTATTATAAATAATGTACCTATAAAATAGAATATGATATATTTAAATGTATAAACAGTATTCATTTTATATTTTCGGGTTCATCGTAGAAATTTGAAAACGAGTAAGAAAAATATAAATAGGTACATCTCCTTCGACATTATTTTAAAATACTTTAACGGTGCATAAGCAACGTATATATGAACCACCTATTTGAGAAACAACGTAAGTCACAAAATATCACAAATTGAGATACTATGCGTGAAATGTGTAATCAAATGATCGACGAATCATGTGTGAACATTTGAAAAAAAAAAATTAATTTTTAGACTGTGGCACAACTGTAAATAATCAGTATGGAAGTGAAATAACGTATCATAAAAACAATTTTTGCTTGTTTTCTCGAAATTACGTTATATTACATTATATATGTGGTTCAAATGTAAAAGCTGCAAGTACAAGCAGATTCGAACAAATTATCGATGTGTATTAGTGTATAATATAATATATAGATACAACATTTTTCACCACAAAAGAGAAATAATATTTGGTAAAAAAATACCTCAAACTATGGAACCCCAAACTACAAAAGGAATAAAGTAAGCATCGTATAATATTATTATAGTGTTTATAAAGTAGTTGATATAACATAATATGTATATAATATATAGTGTCATTGAATGAATTTAAAATATTTTATCGCCAAACAATAATACGATATATTTTAGTATTTTATACAAAGTTAAAATATACTAAAAAGTTACAAATTACAAATTTATATTTATGTGATGTGCACCTATTATCGAGTACCTATCAATTAAATAAAAAACCCATAAGGACAAATCTATACGTGGATCTAATAATATATAATAATATGAATAACGTAGTATGTAACAAATTCAATAACACGAATTGATATATTCTATACCTACATTGTATATTTGTCATAAGTGTAAGAAAAGACTGTGCCGTCTAATCGAAAGGATTTAACCACGATAAATTATAAAGTTAAAAATGGCAGAATTACAATTATTGTTAAAAACGAAAATAAATAAATATAATAATTCATAAAACAGACAAATCACTTTACCCAATCTTTAACATGAATATCATGATAATAGTAAGTAACTTGTTTTTATAAGTAAACATGATTATGCTTTTGGGTTTCTGATTTTTTTTTTAAACATTTTCAATTGATTTATATAGGTAAATTAAGTAGAACTGAAATGTTCTTATACTTGGAAAAAATTTTGCTCATCGAAAAATACATGAATAATATAAAAAAAATCTTTTATGAACATTACACAAACAATTTTCCGTTCAGATCTATACCGAGTAAATTATGATAATATTTGAGTTGAAAGAGATCATTATTTACATATACTATCTATACCCGATACAACCCAATACTCATTCAATCGAATTAAATTTAAAAATTATTCGGTAAAATGTCAATGATTGTGAATTGATATATTTTTGTACACGAATAGTAGGTCAGTGTTTTTACTTTAATACATGTATATAAGTGTGATGAGTGGGCTTACGTTTTTTTTTTCTTTAAACACATTATTGGTATACACAATTATAATACACAAATATAGGTATAATAATATTATATAAATATCAATGCATTTGAATTCTTGAAATAACGATCAACTATTTTTTTTTTTTTTTTTTGTCCAGTGAATTCAACCGTAAACCATCATTAGACAGACCTAATGATGATTAGTTTCAAAACTAGTGAACACAAAATATAAGGCACCTCAATTCAAAGTAGGTAACTGTATTAATGAATACGACACTTATGAGTTATAGACAAATAGTATACACACTAGACCAAATATATTTTCCTTGCAAAGTACAAGCGGAATACAGATCTGTTTTGTACACGCAGATACCCCTCATTTTATTAACTATATATATAACATACCCAACAGTGGCTTTGCAGTATGTAATATGAAGTGCGCAATTAATTACCAACAATAAACTATGAAGTAGGTAATAAAAAGTTGAGTTTTAGATTGATTATTTTTTCGAAAATGTGTTCCATAATTAAATTGGTATATACCTATAGGTATTAACCCGTTTGAAACAGTAAATAAGATTTTTATTGCACCTGTCTAAGTACATATTAAACGTATGTACTTATGTTCTATATATATATATATATATATATTATATTATATTATTAGGAACCAATTTATTCCAATGACTTAAATACTAATTTCATTTTTTTATTTATTAATATGATATAAATTCATTTAGCTAATATATTATATTCAATAATCAACAACCGACGTCTACGCAATTTGTTAACATGACACTTAAATTAATTTTAGATTCTTATCAAATATTGGAAGCATTGCAATCGCTCCACGACTCCGCCTACATTGTTATTACTTATTACTCACATAGTCAAATCTACTAAACTATAGTGTGTATACAAAATGTTCTATTGAAAAATGTGCTAACAATCTTCTTTTAAAAACAAACTCTTGAAGAAAACGTTTATACATGCTATTACAATTTCCATTGGAATAAAATAACTAATTAATAAGAAAAATCACAATTTGTAAAATTAAAAAGTAATAACTGTGGGCTAATTTGGTGTGAGGTGAGATGTGAGATTATTACAATAACTACTTTGGCTTGATTAGATATTTTACATATTACATTGTAATTTATAAAAGAAAGTTGTTTTCTATTTTTTTTTAAATATTTCTTCGCGTATATAACTGCAGTGAACAATAATATACCTACAATACTTCATAGAGCTGCGCTGTGGCCAGTCCGAGTGCACTAAATGAACTATTATTATAGCTGCGAGTCGTGTGAAATCCGTAGTCTTCTCTGCGGCAAACGATAACAGTCGATGGTGTACGATAACGTACGACTTCTCAACTTGCATCAGTATAAAATAATATGTATAATATCACGGGTACAACACAATACCATGTAAGACACACAATATATATATATATATATTATTATTATAAAACCATACCTATATGCGATTTACAGCCGAAACAGCCCGACGGTCTCTGATGGCGAGCGTCTCAATCGCGAACACGGTATAATATTATAATATAGAACACGGGAAGGCTATTAGTGCGAGCGGAAGAAAAAAAATAATAATGACAAAACAGTCGGGCGTTTATCGGTTCGAGTCGGTCGCGAAAAAAAATTACAGACATGCCATGTAGTTCGCTGTATAGTACCTATATATTATTATACGCAACGTGTACAATATACGAGTACTTATTTATATTATAATACATATATACATGTATATATATGCGTGTGTGTGTGTGTGTGCAGTATAGACACGTGAATAATAATAATAATATGTATATGTATATGTATAACCCCTTTGAACTGAGCCTATTGTCGTCGTCGTCTTCGGAGATTTTTCTTCTGCCCACGACGACCGGACGAATAGCAGACACCTTTTACCCGAGCGCGTGTGTAGTCCGACACCGTTCATTTCACACACATACACACTCATAGATACGACGATTTTATATATGTATTATACTATATATATATTCGTATACATTCGAAACGATATAATGTCTATTCATCCGATTTAACCAGCTTTGTGTTGCCATTATAAAATATATTATGTTATACGGAGGCAGAGCGACGTAGGTATATATATAGACGTTTACTTTTTATTTTTCAATCGCCGTCTTAATTTCATCAATATTGTTCGCGGCGCCTTTTGTGTGGAATCCGTCGTGTCCATTTTGTGCGCTTAATTGTTTATTTTTTTTTTCATCTGTAGCGGACTGTTCTATATTAAATTTTTTCTCCATCGCCGATGACGACGTTCTCCTGCACTCTTTAATATTAAAAACGTATATATTATATATATAATATGTGTGTAAGAAGCGCATTGTTGTACGATCGGGATTCGGTTCATTTTATTTCGAGTATAAATCATCAATGTCCGTCTCGACAACGGTTGTATAATATATTAATCCATCTACGACAACTACTATAACTACAATTATTATATGACGATGACGACTCACAGTAATGAAATAACAGTATCCTGCAGTATATACCTATATATAATAAATATAGACACCACGAGACTGGTATTATAGGAACATTATTGCTACGCGTGTTCGTTTCCATTATGATATTATTTTACAATGCCTATACGTACTCTGATTGTGAATTCAGCTACGGAGACTTTAACGCCAGACGGATGCCGGGCGTCTAATCGTTATTATTTATAAACCGCTAAAATCGTATGATATCGTACGCGTTCAATTTTCCGACGGACCGCAATTCGGTCAAATCATTTTTTTCTGTTTCGTTTCTCATACACCCGATACCTTTTCTTCCGATAATTCGTAATTGATGAGTATTGCATTGGTCTACTTTATGTTAGTTATAGGTCTAATGTATTGGTATATATGTACGGTAGGTACATTTCTTGGGCCAAACCAACGTAGGTATATTTACCTCTTGTACGGGTGTGTATTATTAGACTTTCTTCGTTTTAGTTAACTACGTCAAATCGTACGCATGAAAGCATTTTTCAGTAATGACGACATTATTCGATTAAAAAAAAAAACGTATTCTTATAGTATGTGCTACTGCAGTAGATTGAATACGAAGGTATACGTAATCAAATAATTCGATCAATACTCTCAACTGATATTTTAGAGGAACCTTTTTAAAATTTAATTTATATAATAATTTAATAATAACGAAAGCAGAGATTATGGTTTATTAGTCATAGTAATTACTACATAAACTGATTCATACTTATACATACATTTATGGAATAGGAACTATATTTTATTATTTTAATCCACTATAGACATGATAGACACTATTTTAAATCTCAAATCTCAAATAAAAAATTTGCTTTTATAATTTATTTTTTAATTAATTAGAATATATTGAAACACTTTATACAACGTATAAATAATAGGACAGCAGGAGTGTTGTCAACGAATAGCTTCTCCTCTCAATTCACCAAAGTACAAAAATCTTAAACACAATTAATGCTGATTATATCCTAAATTATTGTGTAGCATAAATAAGAAATTAAGAAAACATTATATTATATTAACGTAATTTTTGTAGCTATGTATGGGTGTTTTATCACATACTAACATAATATAATGCAAATGCATAAAACTGTAATCTGTGTAAATATAATACAGTAATAAAAATACTATTAACTTGATTGTTATGATTTTATTCGTAGTTGAAAATGTAAAACTAACACCCTGCAAACGTGACCACGAATACTGTCATTCCATTGGTATCGATTTAGAATAATAAACAAATATTTTGAATTAAATATTTACAGTGTATCTTAGTCCCATTATATTAATTATAAATAATAAATCCAAGTATATTGTGTTACATTAATAATATAAACAAGTATCCATACTTAATAATAAACTCCATAATAATTATATTAACTATTAATTGTTAATATTTTCTTGAAAATGGAGAATAAACGCAAGCGTCTGGCCCTTGATTATGGCGATGATAACATGCATAACCAAAAACTACAGAAACTCGATAGTAAGTACACATTGAGGTTATACCGTTGTTTCTCAATTTAATTTTTTTATCAAATAATCAAAAATTTTCTATTATATTCCTGATTTCGTTTGATTTTCATTGAATGGATTTGGTGACTATAATGTGCCGACTAATTACATACGTAACAAAGAAATACATAAACTGATATGTAGTCAAATTAGTGCCAAATTTATTTTGTTTCTTTTAATCACAATTAGTGACCAGTTGAGAAAACGAGATTCGCTTACTTCTTTGGTGGTGAGGAGGAAGGGGTGTGACACAATACACAATACATAACATTTGAGGAATTTTAATCAATATACACATAAATAAATGAAGTAGCTGTATATAATATGACGCGTATATTTAGGTACAATATTAATAATATCATGTTCTTCGCAGCTGAGAATCTGTATGATGCTGATGATGAGGCCTCTTCTACTGAGAGTGAATCAAAAATGGAACATATGACAGTGGCTGATATGTCGAGGATCGATTATATTGCATACAACGAAGACAATCTAAGTACTCGTATACGTATTGGACGCTCTATGACTTGCTATTAACGTATAATTAGGGTGGGGGTTGTCTGGCCGAAGATCTAGAGGCCGAAGGTTTTGTGATCGAAAAGTGATCAAGTCAAACACATTTTTGATCGAAAAACATAATATCGAAAATTTAAATGGTCGAAATGTTATGTAATCGAAATATGCTATGCTATGGTCGAAAAATATATATTTTAAGTTAAATATTTAAAAAAAAAACACACACACAAAAGTAAATAATTAAAAATTAACTAAAATAGGTATTATATTATTTAAAAAAAAAAGCTGTAGTAAAGTATTAAAATAATTGGTAGGTACATAGCTACTATAGCATTACTTGTAAGTATTAGTATAAATAATATAATATAAGTAATTAAAATTTAAAATTTTGAGCTATTCCTCTTAAATACTCTAACAAATCATAATCTGGATCAGCTAATAACACGTATCGTAAATCGTAATGCATGGGGAGCACTGAGGAAAGTGTTACTTGTTATCGAATATTCTCGATTATCGAGCGTAGTATTACCCGTATAGTCTAGATAGTAGATATAATTATTATTATTATACTATACACAGTGATACTATGATGTGATAATATTATTCTGTAAAAGTTTACCTTAGATGATATATTTTGTTTTTAGAAAAAAAGGTAAAAAAAATTAAATATACAATATTTTTTTTGTTTATTAAAAAATCTCAGTGGGTCCAATGGCACAGATAATCACTATCTTTACTTCGACCAAAAAACTCATTCGACCACAAAATATTTTGACTATATTAATAAAATATTCGACCATCTGTTTTTCGACCAAAAAACGATTCGATCACATGACGTTTCGATCGCTTTTTTTCGATCACTAAACCTTCGACCAAATTACCTTCAACCAAATGACTCACGCCGATTGTTGTCACATAGGTAGATATGTTAAATTAAAATACATTTCACTGAACAGTGTGTGTACATATAAGTGCAACTTTTTTTTTTACAAAAATAAATATACTTTCTTATTTTTACAATATTCAAGTATGGCAGCTTTCTAAGTGAAGTTTCGGAAACAACAATAATTAGTGAAGCCCCTATAAAAAATCCAGCTTTAAAAAGTAAATTTAATTATTAAAATAAACATTTTTCAATAAATTAAATTCTATAATTTTAAATTTCAACAAATTATTTATAATAGATACAAATACTAGTTTGAAGTATTTTCAAACAAGTCTTGAATGTTTCTCAAATTAATATTTGTATCTGTTATAAATAATATGTGTTAAAATTTAAAATTACAAGATTACAATTTAATTTACTTAAATATTTTAATTTTAATAATAAAAGCGGCTTTTTAAGATGGTTCATTTTTTAGTGGTTGCACTAATAGTGAAAATTAATGTGTAATGTTTAATACTTTCAATTGTAACATAATAAAAAATAAAATGTGTTATGCTTTTTTCTTATAAATGGTATTATGAATAATATAGTATATAATGTAAATATTGGTAATATTCAATTTTGAAGGTATGGGGGGCAGAGCCCCGAGCGACTACGTGGCTGATTCAAAAATTGTGTAGTAATTGCAGTACCCCCAAAATTTGAACTCTATTTTCGACACTACAGAATACAAATAATTAAAATAACTACTGTAGATAGTAATATTATAAAGATTAAATTTTAACAGATAAAAATAATAGCGTATATTATAATCAATGATGTATCTTAATCTAAAACATAACCAAAAATAAAAATTGATTTGATCGATTTTGAGCTCTGGAAAAATTGCTATACTTATTTTACTGTATCCAGTGCTATATAGTAAATCGATAATCAGTATACTATTATTATAGTATAGTATAATGTAATATAATATCCACAGTAGAATATTATAAAATATTATTTATATTATTCATGCAATAACTCACAGATATTTTAACATGATATTATTGCAATTATTTTTGTAGAAGATTGTAATCCACATTATCATATTATATACTTTTCAAAACTTCCTTCTTCAATTATAATTACTAGAAACCAATTAGTTTGTGCGTATTCTATTTTTTTTTTTTTTTTTTTAATATAATAACTTGTGCAATGAACCGTCTTCGTGACGGAGAAGGAATCAAACCGGATTTTTTAAATTTTAGTTTACTCGACAAAATATAAACCATAATGAGCATATACCCGTGTAATTAGATTAATCAAAAAGATATCTTTTTTAAGTAATAAAACTAATCAAAAACGAGTTGATTGATAAATAACTGGTTTCCTAATTATAAAAATAGTGTGGACACAAACACTTTTAAGTGCTACCATAAAATATTATATTTATCCAATTCATATTACAACAATGCTTCATTGTAAAAAAACCTGCGGTGATGCGTTTATGAAAGCTGTTACCTATTTAAACAATCATAAGATTATATTATAATATATTTGGGGACAAACCGTATACAACGGGGACTTAAACGTCTGCAATGGTTGCTTTTCTGTTTGTTTGCGGTTCAACAATAATTGATTTCTATGTAATTGTTTTTTTCTTCAACAATTCCTAGAACACTATTACTGTGTTGTTCTATTTTTTCCCCAGGATTTTAATTGTTTCATAATTGTATAGCGTCACCAGCATGTCCATAGATTTCCGTAATCCAGTATCTACTGATGTTTTTCGACTTCTTCATAAAAAAATCGATCCATCGTTAAAAACACAATGATTTCGAATTTTAACGTAATGACAACTGATCACGCTACAAAGCCTGTATAATATATTTTATGGTTATATTCATATTATTTCTTTCAAAATTTATTAAAATAGTACATTCTACACAATATATATAGGTACATAATAAACACACATCATACATATATATATATATATATAGATAGATAGATAGATCAATACATTATATTGTTAAATTATCTTAAATTATTGAAATATTTTATTTACTTACATAATTTGATGTAAATATTCATTATTTATATTTGCACATAATGAAATGTATAATATAATATACCTACGTCTATAATATTGATAATAAACTTTCGTTGTTCTTATTCATACGATTCTGATCCTCACGTGATGTTATGTGAAGAATGATAACCTTAATGCGATGAATTCTGCAGTCACAAAATATTATTAAATTATTTTATCGCTGATGAACGCTGCTCGTAGAAAACTACAGGTATGTCGATGCCGGCTAAATCATCGCATCAAACGGGATAGTATAGTGTTATATTAGTGTTGCGACACGACGAGTCGCGCGCTACCGTTGTTAAAGACCTTAACGATTTTCACCCTTTTACGCCCGTGAGAACACTCTAAATAATAATAATAATAATAATAATAATAATAGTAATAATGGTTACAATAATCTACATTCTACTTGACCTTTTACTCGCGGCCCGCGTGAGGTCCATCGTTTCGAGTTCGCTTTCGGTGCGATTAGACGGTCGTTATGCTGCAACTGTATAGTACGTTCAGCGTGCGCTGCAGAGAGATCTTCGGCTGCGACCACCATCATATTATACATAGCTACCGCGTCGATCCACAGCTGTATACCTACACGATATAATCATAATATATAATATTTAATATCTATCACACACGGCCGTAATGACTGTTAAATGCTACCGCCACGGTAATCATCCGTGTGCTCTATACCTGTATATACTACCTCAAATTGATAATTAGGTGCCCATTAATATACTGACGGATGGCTCCTGCTCTCAGAGTCGGCGTCGTTCGACTCTAACACGTATTACTATTATCACTATATTAATCATGGTTATTAGACCACGATCGACCGTTGCAACGATTGCACGTTTACGGTAATATTAAAAATATAATTTTTGTGTGGCCAATGGCTAAGTACATACAAGTGCAGTAATTGTTTTTAATTCGGTCGCAAAACAGTGAACATAATATCGACGCGTACATCAGTGATGGTGATGCTTACTGTATGTCTGTATGTACACCTACACCAAAAAATAAATAAAAATAGTGGTTGTACAATTTCAGGTAAGTAAATGATAGTGTTTTATGTATTATTATTAATAACATGATCGGTGTGGGTATATCGGTTAAATCCCTCGACATCTCGTTATGGTGCTTTTTGTTGTTTATATACCTATATCGAAATGGGCGCTGTGTGTAAGTAACTGTAAAATTATGAAAAATCTTGTTTTATATATTTATATACACAATATGGGTGACAGAAACATATCTATTACGATCCTCATCATTATAACTAGGTACCCAAAAGATGAAAAAAAAAATTTTTTTGGCATATGAACAAACAGATTATAATTAAAATATTATACGTACGATGTAATATACAATATTATGTTTATTTGCATGAATTATAAGTTAAGCTAAGTTAATCTGTAAGTATAAATGATAAATTCAAACAATAATCAAGTATACACTTTTACAATTGTATCATAATATTATGAAATATACTCAAAAAGTACTGAAATCGATGTCAAAACAAAAATCATGACCTTTATCTTTGATATTGTTTAGTATATAATATAATCATTAAGTATGTGTCAAAAATAAAATATACATAATACTGTCAACCACCTTTAAAGTATTTTTTTAATAGAAATTTCATATAATTGTATTGGTTTTAAGAGAAAAGTATATAATACAAAAAATATTTATATATTTGTATATTTATATATTATGTATACCTATACTATACCTAAAACGAGAAAGATTTAATAGTGGGTAAGTGATCTATTAGGAACAAATTACGAGCGTGATCAATGATACGTGTAGTTAATGTAAATATTATTTTCAAAGTATACATATACATAATGATAAATGTACATAATTCTAATGTCTCACAGAGTGGCCAAACCACCGAACTCCCAAATCCCGGACTCTAATAATTTTTATAATTCCATTCGACGATCGACAACGATGCTGTTACAAGGGTCCAGCAGAAGGCAACTTACACGCACTAGTGCTATCGAAGCGTACAGTTATGGAAATACTCGGCGCGCTGGGTCCAAAATACACGCGTGTTGTTAGTTATTACTGATTTCAATCATACACCGACGACTTCATAATACTATGTATTTTCCGCCCACAAACCGCTTTCTAAAAACGTTTTCTTTTCATCTACCATCTCTTATTTATTTTTCCCCACTAATCGTTTTCAGAGTTACCGAACATTAACTTGCAAAATAAAATTCCACTTAATTTAAAAATAATATTGCGCGCATTGTCATCGGCATGATATTGTAATAATGTATTAATGTAATTTAGAGTTACCATCGCAGACTATGCGCGAATCGCCGAAGAAAATGTCTTGAGACTCACCTTCGGTAGTATAATACATGACAACGTTGTACAGTTCGTGTCCGCTTGTATAATATTATTATTTACGTATATTTATATTATATCATATTCTCCCTCCCTCTCAATTACACACACCTAGTCAGATTGCGAAAACCATCCAACATTAAAATAATACATACTCACGCTTACCGCAGTAGACAATAATTATATTATATATTAGTATTATGCCCGCTCATCAACTCCAATCTACCAGCAGCAGACACCATTTCCGCAATGATTTAATTGACTTCAAATAAAAATATTAGCCGACCACGCCCATAAAATATAATTTAATATCATTATACATAATAGCTATAGGCAAACTCGAGTTATGCTCATCGGGTAAACACCTCATAGTAACATATATACATAAAATGCGAAAAATGCTACGTGCAAAACAATACTAGGTAGGCATTACATATTATGGGTAAGTGCTTTTAGGCTACCTTTGAGTTAGTAAATAAATGATACGGGATAGCATGACGGTATTGTGATAAACAGTGCCCACTCCTTCCTCATTTTTTTTAACAAAAAAAAAGGAACTTTTAAGTAAGTTGTAGCAGCAAGTAGCTTAATAAGGCCAACTAAATTTATTTTTAAAAATATCTATTTTATTTGATGTTATCATATAAAGATAAACGAAATGTGTCGTGAATAAGTGATTTATAGAGACACTTTTTATATAATTAATATAATAAATTAATAAAAAAAAAAAAAATGAACCAAAAATGACATGAACACATTTAATGTTGTCAGAACGTTTAAGGTACCTATTAAAATACCAATAAGATATTATACTATGTAGGCATAGGTGCAAATAAGGCCTCTCCCCCCCCCCAAAAAAAAAAAAAATAAAAATAAAAATAATGTCATACATACACATACCACATTTTAAGTGTCAAAAATGTCCAATATATATACTTGAGCTTCAGCCCCCTCCTCCTCATCTCAAACACTATTTGTGTCTAGTGTCTATGTAGGTATATAAGTATAGTTGTACCTATATAGATACGTCATATCGAAACGAAAAAATTAAATGTTATATTTGATACGCTACTAAGAAGGTTAGATATTTTTGGAGGAAAATCTATCTTCTTTTTACATCAATGTTCACCATACAATTATATGTATTTAGATATCGACATACGCAAATCACACCTCCGAGTTTTGATAACTGCATAATCATATAATATTTATTCATAGACGATAGTCCAAAAGAAAAAAAAATGTGCCCACGAGAGAAAAGCTCGCATGATAAACAACAATAGAAACACAATATAGGTAATATTATAAACGCGTATAATATTACGAGAACTGTTTTTCCTTCGGAACGCACCGTCGCGCGATAATACCACAGAATATTATATCCGACACCACGTATACCAACTACCTACATCTGCAAATAATTGCTACCCAATTAATAATTAATAATATAGAAAAACAATCTATGATAATATTATGTACCTATAGGTAAAACTAATTATATACCTATATATAGCGATTTACTCCAAACCCGATACAGTGCGCTTTCTATACGTTACTGCGGAACAATAGCAAATGTAATTGGCGTGCTAATGATCGATCTGATAAACAAAACAAAACAAAAAAATATTTCAAATGCTTTTCTCCTCAGAATCTCAGTCACCGCAACACACGAAGCCGCCGTCACAGCAACCGCAACGTTTCTGGCCAATTCAAAAAAATAAAATCCCCTATCAAAAATGTCGTTCTCTCCAACTATTGGTCCTCTTCAACAAAACTATTCCTTTATTAAGTAACTATAACATATTATCATACACATCAACTCATTGATACTGAAGTTCTTCAAATTCTGAACTTTGTATTTTCAAATTCTTTGGATTTTCTGTGTTTGTAATTCTTAAGTCGTTTACTGTGGCAATTCTATTTTATAAATGAGAACCTCCCACTTTCTAACCTACTGTAAATTATTTAGTAAGTTATTTTTTTAAACATCACTATATGATATTAGGCATATACTATACATTATATATGATATTATATGTACCTAAGTTAAAATTCAAATGACCAGTTTCTCAGTAAGTTATTAAAAATTCTACACTAAAAATAATTAGAGTCCTTAAATATAGCTTTACGAAAACATAATATAGAATACATGCAGATGTAATAAAAATATAGGATCTGTTATTTATTATTATTATAGTTGGGGTAACTTTAAAAATTATAAATTTTGATAGAATATAATTAATACAACTACAATATATATTTGAACCACCATAGGTATATCATCTTCGCATCATTTTTTCTCTATCAAATTTTGATTTTGATACGTGAAAGTTTTCTACTGTAAATTTATTTGGCAAATAAACAAAGAGGCTATTGATTTAAAAAACAGAAGTTTGTGTTACCACAGGACACTGCTCAAGTAATAAAAAAATCTCAAGAAAATACGGTATTTTTACGTATAAGTATTTAAAATTTAAAAACTCAGATTTTGAATAGTTGCATTGTCGCGTAGGATTAAATAGCTGAGCGAGCTTGGTAAATCGCTTCATACAACAGATAGGCATGCGTCGTAAATGTGTGAACGTTAACGACGACGAAGGTTTTGGAGAAATCAAATCAATTATTGTTTTCCGTATCATCGCACGTATTCGGATTCGCATCAAAGTGAAACCGTATATTATTATGTACAATGAAACATCCTTCAGCAGGCTTCAGATTCGCGGGCACGTACACTTTTCTCGCGTAATTCGTGGAAATAGAAAATGATGGACTACGTTACGTAAGCCTGCCTATACATATAGCATACCATGTACGGCGATGACGATGACTGAGCACGGACAGTGAACGTCAACTCGCAGAGAGTTCAAATCGATGGAACGATAGCGAAAAACCAAAAATATTGCGTACAACCTCATTGTGGCCTACGCGTCGACACCCAAACAAGAGAGACCACACGAATTATACCGATCCAATTCGATGCAAAACTGTCCGATGAAATTGCGCCAACGACAGTAAATTATCATTTAAACTCGATAAATACGCGAAATAAATCAAATAAATCATATTTTACCGGCACTAAACTATATTATTAGTATAATATTATTATCCAATCTCATTGTCCTCTTACACTACATAATATGTTTAACAGTACCTAATAATAATAATAATAATAATATTATGTCGTACACGTGATAAATTGCTTGTGACAAAAGACCATTTTAATATATTCTATCGGTGTAGGTATAATTAAAAAAGTAAAAAGCCATTATAATAATAAATTAATATACGAGATAATATGACCATATGCTGCAGTGTTGTATAAATTACACGATTACCTACACGTCATATTATATTGCAATAAAAGAACATTTGTTTCATTGATCAATTATTTCACTATTTTTAATTTCTTAACACGAATCGTTTTCATTACAAATATCTTCATTATTTAATAAATTACAGCATTTTTTTTATTCTTTTTAGAATATTTTTTTTCAATCAGTTAATTGAATGATAAAAATACTTATAAAAATGTTTTATCGATCACAGTAGCTCATTTAAATATATGTTTAAAAAGTTGACTCATTTTGTAATTTAATATCTTTTCCACTATCATTCCCGATAAGTAATATTATGCAAATATAATACAGCTATTAGTTTTATTTATTTTTTAAATTTAAATTATTTTTATGTCTTTTCCAGAGTATTTTTATTATTTTTTTTTCATAGCGACGATACGTTAAACATAATATTATATTATGTTTTGATTTTTTTTTCATCTTACATTTTATGAAAACGGTCTCATCACTGACTTTCTATACAGAAACCAGCTGGCATTTATACCGATATAATATAATCTAAGTATAATACCTACGCTGCAATCGAAAATATTTTATGTGCATATATAATAATTATTAGACGTGTCCGATCTCATTAACTCCGTTTGTAAACGGCCATTGACCGAACATTTTATGTTGTGAATAAATAATTCTCGATGAGAGGACTGCAATATAATATTATAAATTGTAATATATTGTGTTTAAAAATAATTAGCAGCGTTTCATAATTTTTATACAGCAGCACCTACTGCGGAGGAATGTGTGGGGAGGAGGCAAAATGACACATAATTTGAATTTATATTATGACAATGTGCACGCGCTATAAACACTGTAATTTGCCGAGATGTGCCTATATATTAGTAAATTATATACAGTAACGATAAATATTATTATGTTTTACGTTGTTTTATGACCGACCGTCAGCATAAGCAAGTATTATCCACATCAGCCCACACTGCAAAAGCTGCATTTGATGTGCGACGCGCGGCGTATAATTAAGCGATCGTTTATTACAATAAATTATTATAAATCTACAAAATTCGGACACGGAGCAAATACACATGCACACTTCTTTATTAGCTGCGATTACCGTTTAGTAAATACCAACTATGTGTGCTGCACACAGGTACGACAAATTTAACGAGACGGATTCTTTCGTTACCTATATTATTTTCCAAATATTTTCCAATATTTGTGACACAATTTGGTTGGGATATATTTCGTTTCTTGGGTAAATTGAAGATCGTGGTTCATAATGTAAATTTTTATAAAAGTGATATTTTTATTGATATTAGTAAATCCTTAAATCATTCCAAAAATAGTTAGATACATTGTTGTTTTTTAAATATAATATAATGGTATGAATATATAATATAAATATTACTGTTATTAATTATTTTGCTTTTGCTATGTAAATTAGTTGCCAGAGTAGGGAAATTAATAACATAGTTTAAACAAATACAATATTGATAATAATAATACCACCAGTACTTACCTAACATATCTAGACAAAGTCCCATTTAGATATAATTATTAATAAAAATATTTATGTGAACTACAATAAGGGGGATGGAAAAATCTTTTCTTGCCAAAAAGCTTGAAAATGTAACTTAAGATTTCATATGATTATGAGATTCTTTTAAATTGAAATTATGAAAAATACAATTTTTTACAAGCGTTTGAAGTTCAAAATAATAACAACATTTGTAAAAATCATGAAAATTTGCAAATTAACTATTTTGAAATTAAAAATGATCGAATTTTTTTATTTGAATATCAAAAATCTTAAACATTAATAATTACAAACTTCCTCTTAAATTGTTTTTACAGCAATCAAAAAGTATAAAATACAAAAAGTCAAAAAAAATTGTATAAGCCATTTTAAGTTAAAACGTCGACGAATTTATAGCAAATAAAAAAGTACAAGTACTCCACTGTGTACGACGACGCGATATCCCTATAATTTGGATGATTTCTGAAAAATGGACACACCCATGATGAGTCCCTTTGGTATAATAATATAATAACATGATTGTGTCCGCCGTTAGGCATATCATTCTACATACGAGGACATCAACAATAATGTATTATATTATAATGTTATACGGAAAAACCATTTTGCCACACGTATGTCTTCCCCCCACTATTCGCTCGTGTTTAATCCTTAATGCAACAAGTACGCATTAAACGAGTATACGTTCATGATTTATGTTGCCCATCGGGTGAACTAGAATCGTGAAAGCTTATAGTGGTCATCAGAGGCGGCATTTTTTTATTCAATATATTATTTTGTTATAGTAAGTTGAATGTGAAAGCGTATAGAACATTCAAAATGTATTTAAAAAATAGTACACTTAATACGACACAGTACTACCTTAAAAAAAAAAAGTATTATAAAAGTGAGTAGATGTTTACGCGACGCAAATTAATTAAAAACCCAATTCGCCTCCGCTGGAACACGAAAACGATTTTTCTACCATTCATAAGTATATAATTGAATATCAATAATATGTGAAGATTGTTTATTTATAATATTATTGTATTATATGTCGCATACGTAACATCTATGAACAGTTCATAGATGTTACTGAATTTAATAGCTTAAAAAAAAGATTAGATAATATGCATAGGTATTTCAAATTTTAATATTGTTCGTGAAAAATTAAAATAGCATAACACAATATAATATGATGTAAAAATTGGGTTCACCTAAATGTATTGAAATCACTTATAAGTTATAAAACAAAATTTATAAAGTTATTATTATTATTATTATTATTTTATTATTAATGGATACCGAACATTGTACCAAACAATAGATTTATAATTATTAATAACCAGACGGTATTTAGTAGATAGTTCTTTAAGTTCCTTTATAGTGTACGAGGATAAAAATTAAAAAATGATTTATAAATATTACGCCCTTGTGCATTATCATTATAACAATCATGTTAGGTGTTGTGTCACTATCATCGCAAAGTCAACAGGGCGTTACCCAGCGCTTCACCTGCGGCGGAACCTTAGTGTTGCAGACGAAATTGTTTTAGATAATATTTTAAATTCCACGTGCAGATTCATCTGACATTCACCCGTGCCACGTATAAAATTTCAAGTACACGTCAGTTGCGCGATTTGTATTCAATAACAACTGACGTGACATCCTATCAAATCGATAAAAAAAAATTGTACAAATAAGTATATAATGTATCTGCGCGGTTTAACTACGCGTTATTATAATTTGATGGATAAAAATTTTATTGACCTTATTTCGAGAAGTTGAAAATGGTCTCCTACCGCTGAGGTACCTATAATCACGCTATAACAAACATATTATTCAAATAACAAGAATTTTACGTATTTGAAAGTATAATGTATAACTACTAACTAGTAATTTAATTACAATTCATAACAAATAGTAATTTAATTTAAGGACGTGTACATATTTAGGTACCGTTAAATATACAAACCTAACCTATGCTCATATAGTTAAAATAAATAATAATTATACTTAAAGAATATATTGTTGAAAAAGTTCAATGAATATCTCATCTCATAACTCATAAATGTAACACAGACTCAAACAGAAAATTAATATTCAGGCAGTTTTCAAATGATAAAGAGAAGAAAGGTCAAACTACACGAATTTCGGTCAACCTTCACGGCTACAACACGATTCCGCAAAATTTGCGGAATCGTGTTGATTTTAATAGACACTGATAAACATACACGACTCCGCAAATTTAATATATATGTATACGATTCCACATAATTTTAAATGCAACGTTGCCATACAAATATACAATTAATTACTCTTGTTATATAAATTATAATTTTTTTCTATAGTTAAGTATGCTATATTTTTTAATATAGTCAAAAAAAGTTATAAACATTTTTATATGTAAGTTAAAAATGATAATGAGTATAATAATTTTAAAAATATATGTAATATGAATTATAATGATTTACCTTGATAAGTATGGCCAGTTAATGATAAATAATATAATAAATGATCTTGGGATTTACAAGATTTATACTTATCATATGCCCTAATAATAGTTTCAATGCGTTCTGTTTCTCTAAGAGTCATTTTCTTTTTTTCATTTTTAGAAATAATTGAATATATTTTTACATCTGTTTCGGACTGTCAGCACTGAATAAATGGGTGGATGTGAGTAGTAAAATTGGCCATTGTATGTTCGATGAAAACTTTCGGCTGCATTTGTTGTTCTGTGATAACATTATAATAATATTATAAAAATTATAAAAAATTATACAGTTTAAATAATAATTATAGAACCTACCTTGGATTTTTTTATAGTTCTTCAGCCCAAATTATTGGTGGAAAAGGACAGTTCAAACATGAAAAACAATGATAATTTTGAGTTGTACTTGGACCGAAACATGGTTGGGGGATAACAATATACAATGTTTTATAGAAATACGGACACGGGAGGTGGTTGTATCCTTAAAAGCTCCCCTGGTGTTGGGCAAGAGATTAAAATTATTCATACCTCATCAAAAGTGCACAAATAAGGAATATATTTTTTATATTTTAAAATATATTCTGTTTTCAATACTATGTTTATTGAATCCCTACAATTTCAAGCTGTTTTGAACTGAAAATAATTTAAAATTCAATGGACCATGCTGCTCTATCAATTCTTAGTGCATAAATGCAAGTTATATTGATTATAACGATTTTCTTATAAGCGTATTGACTTCACGCAGCTCTGCCAGCATAAGTAACATTGCATTTTATATATAATCACGTCTGCTGAGAATCGTTTAATTCTTTATATGATTCCACTCTATATGCGTATACTATGTCGGTATCACGTTTTCCAGACCCTGAATAGCACGACCATGATTTTTAACACAAGCGCAGTGATTCAATAATTTCAGTGAACTATACAATAATACACTCTGTTGCGTCCGACATGACAATAAAATTAATAACGTCCCGAAACGCCTGTAGGTCAGGCGCGATAATTATTGATATTTTACTGTGTTATTATAACGTAGCGGTGTGGTAATTACCACGCGGGAAAAACTCAGAATTATTCGAAAAGTTTCGTGATTCTCCAGCGGCGAGTGCCGACCATATACGATACGTTAGGTAGGTGCGTTTTGCACCTCATTACCGCGGTGTATATAATAATAATATGATATCGTTAAAATGGTATTATTATTGCGGTCCGGGACGTGATACGCGACGAGTTCGGCGCGAATGGATTTATGACCGGCGTTTTGGGCTTATGTTATTCATCTCGAGGAGCCGGAAGGTCCGAAATACTTTTAATAATATTGTGCTGCAGTATACACATACAGTGCATAAACGCGCGTAACGAGCCGCCGCCGACCAAGTGAATTTAAAGCATGTTTAATCAGGCGAGCGCGCGTGCGTGTAATGCGCAATACAATAATATTATTATAATATATTATTGTGGTGGATCACCGGCGGCGGCCCGCAGTAATAAAAAAAAAACGGAATTAATCGCCACTATGATGATATATATTAAAATGATCGTATACCTATTTTTTGTACGAGTGTGTATACTGTGCGTATATCTGAATAAATGCTTTTATACTGCAGCATGTATACAGCAAACCACGGGCTACTATTTGGTTAACTTTATGAAAATAATCCTCTGTCCCAGTTTCAATTTTTAATACAATTCAAATATGATAAATCAAAATGTACGGGTGTTTATCAATTCCATTAGAAAAACATATATTTGACAATTTGACATCAATTATAGGGTATAACCGTCAGTATATGCTCTATGGTATCAATAACTATAAGATGTATTCAATTCGTAATTAGGTACTATAATGATCAAACTAAAAATAAAAAGCTCTAATCTAAGGCTCCTTAGATATTATAAGTATATATGTATTTTTCAATAACAAGAGTTTATTGAATTACTTAACTCATTTTCCAAGTTTTGATAATAATTAATACACATTTGGTACATTAATACTTTCACATTTAAATACACATTAATATATTCTGTACGGTTATGTATACAGCCTTGCTATGGAGATAATATCAACTATAATCAAGGGAAAACGCCATAACCATCCCTTCACTGTAGCATACTCGGAACAATATAAATATATAATATACTGAATACCCTATGATTTCTGCTTTTAAATTTTAAATTTTATTGAATTACAGATTTTAAATTGCTCATTTTGTTTTGTGCCTCTTTGTAACAACTATCTTACATGTCTACACATGTACTGTGAATAAATAAATAATTACGTACACTGAAATAATATCTAAATGAGAAAAAACAAATTTTTGAATTTTTGCATGGATTATTTGAATCTGATTTATTTAGTAAGCAATATTTTGACATAATGTACGCGTTAAACTTATAAACTCCCAAATAAAAATATATTACATAAATTACCCAATATTATTTGCTTCATATTCACAGCCGAAGCCAGTGTCGCCGAACCTATAACCCAAGAGGGGTACCCCTTTTTTTCGGTGCGTGGGGTCGTAGGGATCCGTGGGTACCCCAACAAACTATTTATGAATTATGTTCCTAATTTGTATACATATGCAGCACTGTAGCAGGCCATAAGGAATAGCGAATAGGATCATAAGGATAATAAGGATAAACAACTAGATTAAAGCTGATACCTGCATTGGTATTTTTGGTACTAATGAATAATAATCAAATTATTTAAGTTAAGTGTTAAGTTAAAAGTATTTCAGGTATGTAGCCATGTACGTAGATACGTATAAAATACGTTATACTTGTTTGGCTGTTAAAAAAAAACTTGGTTAATTATAAATTAATACATTTGACTTTATATTTGTTAAGTAAATCATGAAACTAGTAGTGAACACTCATTAGGAATAATAAAATGAAAATGAAAATAGAGTAAAAATAAGCATCCCCAAAATATTTGAGCTAGTTACGCACTTGCGCTACAAAATATTGCAGTTAAAAAATTGTAATTTAAAGTTGTTTGAACTATGAATAGTGCTTACTATGTGTGATTGTGGTTGAAAAAGTGGCATCATGAATAATTTAAAAGTATTAGTCTACAAAGTTACTATAGATTGTTGAATACTCGCATGGGGGGTATGGGGGGCAAAGACCCCCACGTTTTTTTTTTTGTAAACAGACGAACTTTGTTAACAGCCAAACACATAATTATCGACTGTTTATTGTACAACCAAGAACGAGTTGAGCACAGGATATCATACAACCTGGACTCCACATTCGGTCCCAATCCTAAAAATAACTCAGATTTATTGAATTTTTTAAAACACTCCAAATCGTACAATCATATTATATTAAAAAATGTACATCCCATTTTATTTATAACTCATCTTTGTAAATATCGTTCTAAACACTTATTCGTGTATATCTTTTAACTTTCTGTAACTAATGGCCTTTGCTGTCGATGTTTTATTGTGATCAATAAAAAAAAAAACTTATGAACAATATAGTATCATGCGCTTTATTGTCATCGTCGTCGTAGCGAACCAAACAGAAGAAAACCTTTAAACGAACCACATAAACTGTAAACAATAATTATTATTCTAAAAACTATTATAAAAGTAAAGCACATATAATAATACAATATATAACACTTGTGCGAGTAAGTATAATAGTTTGCATATAGCATATTATATATATTACACACAATATATAGGTAAGTACTATCCTCTTTGCCCGCCATCCGTCGCGCGCTCGGCGGCTCTTTCTCTTTCTACTCGGTCCAGTTATTTGTCACGATCCGTGCAGTGTGCGGCTGGAGGCCTTTTTTAGAAAACGGATTTTTTTTTTCTCTCTCTCCGTCTCTCTTCATCTCTATCACTCTCTCACACACTATCATACGACCCTGCCGGCTACGTTTTAATACAATCATATTTATCTTGTCCCATTGTTTCGACGATCGCAAACGAGCGCGCGCGAGCCGAAACCAGCGTACACGCCGGCATACGGCACTGACTCGAGGGGCAGGCGCACGCGCGCAACACTATACGACGTTATATGTATACGTAATATATTATGTATATAGGTAACCATGGTATGGATGATACTTATAATATCGTTTATATACCGCTGTTATATATATATATTATATATTATGTAGAAAGCGAACGGTTTTCGTACGTTACAGTTCGGACGGCAGTGAACGGTTTCCACATGAGATGTATTTATCGATTACGTCCGATGCATATAATCCGTTGATAATTGGTCGGTGTGCCTGCCTACTATACGCGCAAAGTACGACCGACGACGAATTTTTCGTTTCACGATGGCCCTTCTACGCGGTTTTGACTGCAAATCGCATTGTGTTATTGTCATTGTCCGATACGCGAACGCGTCACCGAAGACGGTTTTTTCCTCTTCTTCCTCGATCGCGATTTAATTGAAAGATACCTATTCGTTTTCATCACGCCGCTTTCCCCGGATCGCAAAAAAAAAATCTACACTACACTACCACCGCTTATATAGTTACCTGGTATGTGGTTACGCGTGTAAGTGGCTATTCCTATTATTCGCGACGACGTCGATACGTCATGTGTAATGCATTAACACGTGTACCTATATTCAAACTACGTGAAGAAAACGCGTCACGGTCATAATTTATTATATCATTATCGCATATCGACGACAAGAACCGATGACACATTTTTCGTCAAGTTTTTACACGAACCGTTATTGCTCGACACGTAATAATGATACGAAACAGTGATATCTCAAATAAGAAAAACACTATAAGTAATATATAGGTACATTTTTTACGGTCCGTTTACTTATAGTTTATATTGTACCTACTAAATTTTAACATAATGCGGAAAACAATATTATGATATATATGCAGTGCTCCCTCTGTACATAAGGAGAGGGACGGTAATAGCGTAATACGTGTACGGATGTGAAAGTGTTGAGTCCGCCGAATTTTGGGTGTTATTTTACGTGACGTTGTATGTATTGCCGAGAAACTCGTCAATCATTATGAATGAAACATTGTAACATTTAAATATAAAATTGCATTTTTAATTTGATAAATGTTAAAAATTATATCCAGAGAAAAAGAAAATTGTCTGTCTATACGTATATCGACGGATGACGATCATTCTTGTTCGAAAATATTTAACAACATACAATAACTATAATGTATTTATGTTTATAATCCAACAACAATAAGATAGTAACAATGAGTGATAATAAAAAAAAAAAAAAAAATTAAAATGTGTAGTTTTTTATTTTGTGAGTTTATTTTAAAATAAAAAGTCAGAATTATGTATAATATATTAATACCTACCAATTAGTTATAATTGTAATGGCTACAATGTTAAGTCAAAAGTAACCTATTGGCTATTATATAAGTATTCATGGTATACATACCGAGTGAACCAATCCACTACCGCGGATGTTAAAGAACGGATAGTTATTAAAGCGAGATCAATCAAATCCATAAAAATCCCGTTTCACTTAACAATACCACCGAAGAAATGAAGAAAGACCAAAACAATATTCAAATAATTTCACTGATTATAAAAAGAGAAAAATAATTTGATTTTCCGTGGACAAGTAGGCACCTAAAATCACTGAAAAAAAATAAAAATAAATTTAAAAACGTAAGCACAAGTTTTGAAAAGATATTCTGAAAATGGACTCTGATACCTCTATAATAGTGATGCATAGTAAAAAATAAATAACAAACCGTATTTAAACAACCAAATATATCTATACGACTATACAGTAGAATCAATGAACCATATAACCAGCTATACAATTACTATAAATTAAATCCACCGTCAAAGAAGATCACGAAAAGCAGTAAAACGGTAATTTCCATTAAAATTCAAAAATTGTAAATCGTTTATCTTTAGAAAACTATAAAAATGATCGAAGAATTACGTAGCATTTCCGTAAAAATTATGGTTATTGGTTCCCTATACTCGAGTAGATAACCGTAAAGTGATAACATAACGTCCAAACTGTCTAAAAGACTACAACCATTGAATCGATTGGCCGTGGCCAGGTGCAGCAGATACAGGAGAGCTAAAGAACTTTTATCTCTTTCACCTTTTGGAATGTTATAATATACTAATAATGTTATTATATATTTATTAATATAATTAACATTACATACATCGTGAAATCAATACATTTGAAACATTTTTAATATAATCTTATACAATATATTATAAATATTGTCAATTACTAACTATTGTTTTAAAATCTAATCTCTAATCTGTTAGGTACCATACGTATGTTCTTTAATTATAATTACATTTTTTTTAGAAAAACATCTTGTCATCATATCCAACTTCTAGATCCACGCTTGATCAAGGCCAAAGCCATAAGTCTACCATTTTCGATTTTCGTGGATCGTTCCATTGTACATATTAAATTAATCTGCAATTTAATGCAATGTGAGGTCATAGAAGTAGAACATTATACTTGTGCGTTCATGCGATATTGTGCACATTATATAACTACGTTAAATATATGTATTTACAACATTGGTGTCGTAGTTTTCTGCTGTGATGGAGATTACTTATCTACAGTTCAGTATCACCTGATTTACAATTTATCATTGTTACCGAATAGTAATTAATTAATTATCGGTTACTAACATATTTTAAATATTCAGCTGTGTATTAGTGTACCCTAACATTTTCCAACAATAATATTTCAACATTACAAACTAAAAAATTTTTTTTTTTTTTTAACATCGAGTACTTTGAAACTTTTAAGGTTTTTATGTGAACGTTGAACGTTGATGTATAATTTGAATTATACAAGCAATTAGTATAAAATGTTAGTTCATTAAGTGCTGTTCATTATTTATAAATATAATTATTATTTAATAATAAATTTAAATAACTTACACGCTGACGTTCAACTATTATGAACGACAAGAACACACTTAAATTACATAAATTTGAATCTTAATCATCTAAAGATTTTAATTGATTTTTAGTATCAATATACTCGTAACAACAATAATAGTAAAACTTAATTATTTACTAATTTTATCTAAACATTTCATATATTTTATTATTATTATTATTATTATTAACTAATCCACGGTAACATAGATCATTGGGTGGTTATTTTTAGTAGGTTTTTTCAACTTTGAGGGATGGTACAGTTGGTTTGAAAAACTTGTATGAGTGACAAAGTTTTTGTAATTAATAACTCAGGTGGTTACCCATCCGGAAACTAGTGGCAGCGAACGGTGCATACACTCAATTACGCTATGTGAATGATTTCAGCAACCACTCCACGCTAATCCACTATATCTTTGTTATTTGAACATTTTAGTACCTATAAGTATTGCACTTTTTCTTGGGGTACTAATTGGCTTTTGAATAATCAATAAATAATTATTTCTATTGTAAAGATATTATCTATTATCACTACGACTACTCGCATATTTACATTTTATGTTGAATGTTTTGATCTAAAATGAACATCTGAAATCCTAATCATTAGAAAAATAATAAAACCGTCTTCAATCCAATGATATTTTATCCACACGTTTAACTAAACGTATTGTAATGTAGAGCAAAGTTGAGTGAGTCTCTGATGTGGACCGTGGATATTGATCATTATTATTGTCTTTAAATTTGAAAGCAACAGATAGTATTCGAAATACATTTAAGAGTAATGCTACAAAGTACAAGTGTTATATTATTACACTATAAGACTTTGTTCAATTCAGATGTATTTACATTGTGAATTTTGTATGTATCATAGTTTTATTATTCTATTAATGGAAAGTATACCCATTACCCGTTTTATGATTTAGTTGATATTAGATCGAAAAAAAACACATTTAAATCACTGCAGCCTGAGACATCAAACATAATGTTATATCACATAATATCGTAATAATTCATAACAAATATGTAACACGTCATAGATAATACCATATTGAAATTAAATATTTCGTATGCGATATTATTATGTTTGTAAGTACATCGACGCTCGTCGCTCGTGCGGTTATCCACGCAATCGACCTCCCGCTGCTGCTCGAGGCCCGTCGTTTATTCAGCATTATTCGTCGTAAATCATAAATCGACTGCGGACGCGACAATCGTTGGCCTATCAGACATGCGCGTACACTTATCCATGATAAAATGCCAATTCCGTCGACTACGCGACGGGACTTCATCGTCGTGCTCATACCATCATAATATTATATTGCACTGCAGTCGCATCGCGAAATGTGCATTTCGATTATACATCATATGGTCATGACGCGTTTATGGTATATTATAATATATTATGTTATACGCTCGGACAATCATCGTCTTCAGAGCCCACACGTGGACGTGCCCACGGCAACAATCATGATATAAAATTATTATTATTATTTATCCACGCGTACCGTCTAATCATCGATCGTTTATATCAATTGGTCCGTAGGCACATAATAATATTCAGTCGATGGCAATCTTCATGGCGACGACGCGACGGTGACGACGAAGAAGAATGCGCGGCGGCAACGTGACGAAGACCCACCGGATCGTTTTGAAATAATATAGAATTAAAATTAAAAACACTGCACAGGCAGTGGTGCCGAAACATATATAATATATATTGTATATGTGTACCTGTCCGCAGTTAGGACAGATGATCGAGATGGGTGGGTAGGTAGTTTGGCAAGTGCATTATTGTGAATAAATTTACTTGTATTGACATTTACAGGAATTTAGAAAAATGTATTAATATTATATAATATACCCAGATAGAGGTATACATAATTCAATATATACACTATAGAACTAATAGATTTGGTGTGTTAGTTTAGTAAGACACTCTGTATAAGTGGTAGGATTTCATTGTAATAACAAGTCATATAACGACTATAAAAATTGAAAAATTATTTTTCCATTACGAATAAATGATTGTTAGGTGTACAATAATTTAAAGTAATATAACTATCATGTCTAGAAAATATAAATTTTTTGTGAAAAATTCGAGTAAATTGTTTCGTTATGAATATTATAAACTGTTAAATTATAATTTAGCTTCAACAAAAAACAAAATTGAAAATAATTCTGTCTTTGAATATGTTTTTTATTTTAGCTTTTCATGCCATGATTATTAATCTATTATGAACATTATCAGAATGCTTTTGATCCCTCAAAGCACATAATATATTATGTACTTTATTCTCTACCACAGATCATCTTCAATATTGAATATTTTTTTCTGTTCTAAAAAATGCTTCAAACATAAGAAACACATTGTAAGAACAACACATTATCAGAGCCTCGTTTAAGAATCTATTAATTGTAATGTACAAAAATATAAAATGACGTAATAATGTATAGATAGTTTGTTATGTAAAGGGCCTAAATATGATGGACAAGCTTAAAAATTTTTATCTAGAAGTCCTCATTCGAAAATTCGACAATCATAAACTAGTTTAAATACTTTAATACATTTTGTTATATTCTTTGTAAAACAAATAATTTTGTTAACTTTTAATGGTGAGTACAATTTACAATTTACGTACAAAAACGGCTCGTTGAGTTGAACAATTTGAAGGAAAATTAATTTCCTAGTCCTATTGTACGTTAAGCTTGTGATTTTTCATTCGGTTCTAGAAAATATATTATAATTATATTTAAAAAGCATAAATTGCGAATTTTCCATATTTAAAAGTCATACAAATTAATCGAAAATGTCGTCTGCAGTAGCTGTACAGTCCATTGGTTGTTTATGCTGAAGGTGTTTAGCGATATGTACGTTAATTATATTACCATTTGCCCGTGTAATCAAATTCATACTAATTTCATCGTTTAAGATTGATAGCTTAGATGATGGTGCGAAAAGCAAACGGTATGTCGCACAACAATACCTTCCGCGCAATATAATTATTATAATTATTTTATAATCAACGCTGACATTTTTAATAAATTACCATTATCCATCGTTATCGTGTGTCAATATCATAATGTTCGTTCGGTAACTGCAGCGTGTGCAACGTCATAACCATATTGCTATAATATTATTATTATAAAAACAAGTCGTATAATATTTTACGGAGGAGAAAAAAGTACGGCTCGCACTCGTTTGGTGGTATCTTATCGTGACACTAATTGTATATATGATGATAATATATATGTTATTAGCGTCGTTTAGCAGTAAGAGATCGAGAGATACGTGCCTATATAGGTAGTATATCTACATATTATACATAATATAGGTATATACATTTATAAAGTGAGTAAGTTTTACAAGTGCAATATAGTGACTTCGTGAGTACCTATGTATACCAAAAAAAAAAACTATGTTTTTTTTACATTTGTGCGAGACGTTATTTGCATATAATATATATTATAAGATATATTGTTGTACATTCGTATGTAACCAACCTATGTACCTACAGATGTTGCGGCTTGAAAAATAAAATGCTAATTGATGTTTATAAAAATGTTAAAGACTCATTAGGTAAGCTGTAAAACCGTCGTTCATGTTCAACATAGGTAATATTAAATTTAATACGCGGGACTTATGTCTGGTCTGGGAAATCATAATTTTAAAACCAGTGTGCTTTTTAAAATAAATTAAAATTGTTGTGGACGACACAAACCATAATATTATATATTTGCATGTTCTTTAACACGTACCTAAAAATAATCGTACGGAGCAATAAATTCTGTAGAGCAAGCGCTATAATACATAGGTATATAAATACACTTAACTGCAGTTACCATACTTGGTTCGAGGTTGCAGCAAATAATATTAAGGTATGCACATTTAATTTTCACGATTTTTTTTTCTCAACATTATTGTTGTAACTCGACGAAAACTTTTTAAATAATAATAAATACCTAATATTATATATGGAAAGCTATTATTATCAAGTGCTTTGGATAGATATTAACCTTCATCCCGACAAGCTCGCTATAATACATATCTCTACGGTTTAACAGAAACATTTAATTCAACATATCATTAAGTCATTTTGAGTATAATTTTTGTTTATTTGTAAAATTACTGCATAAATAAGTAACATTTCGATATTATGGGTCAATGTATATAGTATTATATTATCACTTGTACAAACATATTTTATACACAGTATAGGTATATTATACACAACTTATACATAATGCATTTCAAAGTGGATGGGTAAACCGTATAAACCCTATACTTAACTCTAACCATTATTGATGTCAATAGACCTAAAAGAAATTCAACAATCTGTAATTTCTTACGATTACTACGCTACAGCTTATTTATTTTGTCGCAATGCCATTCCATTTCTTTTGAAAAAATGTCTGTTCGTTTCCATGACATAAGTGTGCTTTATTTATCGTGGTTAAAATGTATTTTTAACAATAACTGTCGTATGGTAAAAGTTTATCATAATTTCATTTTACGAACATTTAATGTATGACGATTGGCGATTGCATATGATGACAAAATTAATGGGTAGGTAGATGGCGAATGAAAAATTAAGCTTTTTTCGAGGCCGTCATAAAACTGTATGGAAAAACCCGCAAAGGTGCAGCAGAAAAACGATCTAATACCCCTTATCAAGCGCGCTCCTAACCCAACATCGCATCGCTTGCATGGTCGTATAACAATTGCTGTATGATTCATCGTGCAACTTCTTCTAATCTTCTAAAACTAGACAAGTTAAAAAGTAAGTTATGGTATGTTTTTCGTGTTGTGTCTAGATAATCATAAGTATACCGTCCGTGTTCGTCGAGCTGGCGGTCGCTTCCGGACGCGCTAGGTATACGTATACATCACGAATGATTGACGGACACAATCTCGTCGGTGGCGGCGGCTACGGTGATGTGGACGTAGGAAGACGGAACCGAGCTCGCAGAATGCTCGTCCCAAGTCCACGTCGCGCTTGTGTGCGTGCGGTAAACATTATGTTATTATATTGCAGGTACCAGTCGACTCTCGCCTCGGGGACCTCACAAGGTGATGATCGTAATAGGAGCGGTGCGGTCTCGAAAATAAGTGGATCATCTCTCCGTATAATAATAATAATAATAATATGTAACATAATGTACCACCTATGCGGCTGTACAACGTGAAATGTGTGTGTAGATTTATAATATAATTTTACATAGTGTGCTCGCCGCGCGCGCGTGTGTTTGTGTGTGTGTGTAGGATTCACCGAGGGCGTGCAGCGATCGCGAGCCCATTAATTAACCGGCGTGGTCTTACACACGTGACCTACGACCTTCCTCGTCGCTTCTCCTCACCCACCCCACGTGCACACCTTACTCGCGGTCGTCTGCAGTGCGCCAACCGCCGTTTATGGTAGGATATAATATATATTATCTATAAACTGTGAAGAAAACGACGGAAACGCATATAGACTATAATATACGGGGTGATCTGTTTAAAAGCTACACTCATTTGTCACAACAGAATAAATAAAATATCATATGTTCTAGTGATTATTTAAAGTTAAAATCAGACAACTGAGGAATGAAATGTAATAAGTTTTTTTAAACGCAATCCGACGGTTAAAACGCATTTCTTTCAAAAATACGAAAATTGACTTTGAAAAAACGTATAGGTATAAGTGTACACCTAGTCGATTAAATACATCACCCTGTATTGTGACTCTAATCCGTAAGTGTGCTGTATAATATAATTGCAATATAATATAATATGACCGTCTTCTCCGGCGGGCCCGCCGTTGCACTCGCGATAAAATTCCGGCCCTTAGTCAATATACCACAGATCCATCGCACATATTATACTATACCTATACATACATATATACATAGTATGAATATAATATACGTGTGGCACCTATATATATATGTATATAAACGTATATTATACAATATATTATTATTATACCCGGTCGTAACTATAATAATATAATAATATATGCCTGGCAGTCATCTTATATACGTTCGTCATTGCAATACTCGTACATTTTTTTTTCGCTGTCGATGATGAGCGGGCGCACACACCGGAATATCGTTTTATCCTCGTCACTGTGTATTATTGTACATAATAATATTAATAATATATGAATATAATATGCTACGCCGTTGTCGGACCCGCTGCAGCCTGCAGTACTCGAAGAGATTATAATAAAAACACGAAGACGTAAATTATAATACATGTACATATTATAATATCAAAAGAGACGAGTCTTGGTCATGTTTGTTCTTTTTCATCTTATCCGAGAGATATAGAGACCGAGCCTCGTGCGCACTTGAGTTATACATCCAAATTATAATATGCCACGCGCGCGCGTGCGCTTTTCTTATTTATTGTTATTATTACGATTTGAAGCCATCGCGTCATTCTTCAAGCGTTTTACACAACTATATAATTATATATGTATAATCATATGATAATTCGCGTTCTTGATCGCCGATTATGTATTCGGTTTCGTAAAATATAATATACTTAAATAAGCAAAACCGTCGAGTTCACCGTAGAGGGGGGGGGGTATTACAGGAGAGATCGAATTTGAGAGATTTCCAACGTTCTCGTCCGTTTGTCTGCGCCATAATCGTATAATAATAAAGTGTGATATCACGATAACATACAAAATTGAAAAGCAGGATGCGTTTTGCTTTTTTACTAAATAGATCGATGAGCGGAATATGACCGTTCGCATTGCAAACTATAATAAGACCTTGGCCTCACTAACTATTAAATGGTTAATTGTTTATTTATCGATGTGTTAAAAAAAAAACCCGAACTCTCCACGTAGACAATGGTCTTCGTCCTATTTACAACGATTCGTTCAATTGATGTATTACAAATCTGTAGGTTGATGGGTTTAGTCGTAAATTCGTAATGAAAAAAAAAATACATATATATTCTGTGCTTTTGTTTGCGCACTTATAAATATTAATACAAAATTCGTACTTGAAACTAATGTATATATTAATAATAATAAAAAATAAATAAAAACATTACGAACCAGAATTCAGTTAATTTGTATAGGTACACTTTGAAACAAAAAAATTGCACCGGATTGCCCTTTTTGATATCGTATATATATTATACACTCTTGTATAATATATAAGTATTTTTTAGGTACTAATAACAATGTTTTTTGATTTGATAGAACACAAAATATTGAAGCAGAAAAACTATCCAAACCTTTAACTTTGATGTTATAGAGAAATAAACATACGATGATATGCTCGTATATATATATATATATATACGCTCAAAACTGTACTTCGTAATATACAAATGATTTATCAGTGGATTCAAATTTAATCCAGCCATTACAGTGACCTACTTAGTTACGAGATACACTCGAAATTTAAATAACATATAGCACATTGAATTCTCGATTTTTTAACATAAGATCACTAAATGTCTACTTTTCGAGAATATCCAACTACTCCGTCCAAACTATTCGATAAAGATAGCAATCCTAAACATTCACAACGTATTATGACAGATATGTTCATGTGTAATTATCTAAATATGTCTCATTTTGTCATTTTGAACATCAACAATTAAATAAGCACCTTTTACATACCCTGAAACATGTACGCTTTGAAATAGATCCAAACGAATTATCGAACGTTGTGAAAATACACTGCGATTATAATATATATAATAAATATATTATATATTTAACGCTTAAATATGTAGGAACCTACAATTTTAATCAAAACCGGATAATTGTATAGATCAAACTTAAACATTCAATAAAGAGTATTAAAATATATTATAAATACAATTTAAAAATGAATATGTATATGCGTATGTATATATATTTTTTAATAACAACATTTAAAAATACACGAGTTTGTTTCTGAATTTTCAAAAATAAATTATTTGCTTATATTTGTGTTACCTAGCTACTCTATTAGTAACAGTAAATTAAAAGTTATTATCTACCTATAAAGGTATTATGTAAAGACTTAATTATAAATTACCAATATAATTAAATATTGGGTGGTCGAAGAAAAATTCATATAATCATCTAATTCTTATTATAATTGTACATGAAATTAGAATCTCTATCAGGAAATTCAGTTCTAAATAACTTCAAAAATATATTATATACAAACCAAGGTTCCGAAGTTTGATGGCTGCCCTCTAGCTATAGATATTCTAATTGACTTTGAATTACTTCTATTGAAAAATATATAGTAAGAACTGATTAATAAAAACATTTATAATAATATATTTTTTATAGGATATAATATATTATATACCTATAGTAGAGTAGAATAGAAAATAATTTCATTTAAAATTGTTGAATAAATTCAAATTGTATATAATTTTATATTTGATGATAGGTACCAATGAGGTATTAATATTTTATTACTAAAAAATCAATTATTCAACGTTGATATTAAATTTTAAGTATCCCTAAAAAAATATTGATTTTACAATCGAATTGTAAGCGCACCGAAAACATAATCAAATCTTTGTTAATATAATGACGGAGTATCTTATATAATATACATAAAATATTTAATATCAATGTTTTACAATATGTTTGACAAAAAATCGTAATTTCTAGTACAATAAATAATGCAATCATGATTTTCATACCAGTTTGACCATCTGGTAATAAGTCCACCTTGTTTCCTTTATCTTCAATGCAAAATGTAAAATGTAAATTATTTAATTATTTATAAATGTTTTCTCCCGAGGTCATCCATGACACTTAAGTACGTAGGTATTTAATATAATTCAAAAGTATAAACTTAGGTACTTACGAGCAACATTATTTGAATTCATTCAACATTGCATGTGGCATTAGACATATTATGAATAACATTTGCAAATTTCATGTAATGTGATTAATCCAAAAACTAATGCATGTTTTTTCGGCCAATAATGTATACGCACTAATCACCAGGTAATTAGTTTTAAAACTTATATTCACAAATCGCATAGAACATTAAAACTATTTGGAAATTATGGTAAAATTATTACTCGCGGTGATTTTAATGATATTATAAAAAGATTTTTACAAAGAGTGACGCGTCTCAGACATAAAATTATACACACAGATCATTGCAAAACCAATAAATTTATCACTCTGCTCGGAATCTAAAATAATATTTAATATTTTTTATCTTATTTCATTAGAATTTAAGAGCTGAGCGTGGTTATTAAAAAATACAATGGGTGGCCTCATTTCTATGATGAACTTAATATAGAGATAGTGAAACAAAATTAAATAATATAGTTATAACAACTAATTAATAATTTATACAAATGTAAAGGGAGAACATGTGGGTTTTGTAATTTTGATGAAATTACAAATCATACACAGGTGCATTCTTAATTATTTCCCTCTGTGTACCCTCTGAATATCAACAAAAATTCGTAAACCGTAAAATATGGATAAAAAAGTAATTCATATCTATTATTCCGCTATACATAAACCCTATTTTTTTTTTTTTTTCATTGAAACAACCTCTAGGTCTTCGCCAATGCTTATCACTAGTGGGTAGTAGGGAGATCATGTGATCTATTTATCTATATATATATATATATATCACTATATGCATGATACTACCCCCTTCTCCAAGGGGAGACATGTGACTCTACCGTGACATGTGCAGACATGTGAGACTGCCAGTAGAGAGTGGCACCTAGCTAGTTGTAAACCGGATGACGCAATCGGACGACAGCGTGGGGATTTGGTGATCGCGTAAAACCACACAAATTTTTTTGCACTTTGCTATGAATCGAACCGATGACTGTGTGAGTCGAGTCAACTGCCTGACCACTGCGCCACTCCGGCCCATAAACCCTATAACAAATAAAGTTTAAAGAATCTCAGATTGTTATACGTTACGATTTCACTTAATAAAAATAGTGCATCAGATAAATTTCTGCGTATAACTGCAGGTTGCAGTAGACATTCAGCGTCCGTTCTTCGATATAATGTTGCAGCAGCAGTTATATATGTAATATTATAATGTGATGTATAATTGGCACGTGGGCGGACACCCGCGAGGAGAGTGCACTCGAAACGGTCGTAAACGAGAGTGGAAAATTAGACGAGGCCGTTTTTAATCGCCCGGCGTTTATTATGATTGTTTTCCTTTTTTGACGAGACGGCCAGCAAAACACGACGATCCGATATACCTACGTCGTTATACAGGGTGCGTATCACGAAGATCTGACGATTTTTTTTTTTAGCTATACATTTATACGCTATAGTGTTTATATGTCAGATATATATATATTCGCGATGTACTCAAGATATCTGAGAACATCACGCATTTAATAACATCCGGTCGGGGCTTTCGTCGTAAAAACAAAAAAAAATTAAATCTCATGTTGCAGTAAAATTAAGAAAAAAATCACTTAAAAATTTCTCTTTATAGTCGACGAACATATTATACGCAGAAATATACACTTGGGTAGCCATTAGTAGCGCTTTGTAGCATTACTATAGGTACATTTTCCTATATAACTAATTCGAACTATATCTATAATACAGGATTTTCGTCCTCAAAAACCATCGTTTTATCTGTTAAATGATTTCGAACAATTATTAGATACTTTGTTAAAGATAGAAATGTATATAATATTTTTTATGTTTACCTGAACGCAAATAATTATCTGACGTAGTGACGTGATAGTCATCATCTACGTAGAGTAAATTTTCTTCTTTAACCAAGTGCAGTGATAACCAAATTTTCAATTTTTTTTTTTTTTTTGATTAAATATTAAATGTTCATAGATTGCATATACATATCAAAAAATAGTTTCAAATTTGAATTCATAAATAACCCAAAATTATCAAATTAAATCAATTATTATTAAAATAAAATACGTTTGTTAATTTAAAATTACATATAAATTATTTAATATAATACTGCAAAATTAAGTTTTAACTAACTATCGATAGTTATCTAAGTATAGTTCAAAAATAATTTTTAAATCCCTACCTATATAATAGAAAACACGTCACAAACACGAAAAAATGCTTTATCACCAATCGAATAATAAAACAAAAAATTGAAATATGTTTCCCTCCTTTCATTTTATCCAGAATATTGCGCCGACTACGGAGACCCTTGAATGACAAACACAAACACATTGAGATCTGAAACACTATACGTGTACAATATCCGACGTAAGTTCCACATTCTTAAATAGTATTTCGTACACTATTTTCGGAATAATTTTATATTTTTTATTTCATTTACTTTAAGATTTAGTATTTACTATTTATTATCATGTTGTAAATCATAAATCATTAGGTACAGTTAAACATACACACTAATCCAATACATTTTAACATCGACTATCATTTCGAACTTCCCTGAAGACAAATCCGTATCTTAATTTATTTACTTATTATCTTAATACTATTTTTCATAAGTATTTTCGAGTATTTATTCCAAATATTTTTTTTAAGTTTTTTATCACCAAGTTTGCATGTACCTACATTTACGCATTTTCAATATCGAAATTCGATATATTATAATACAACTAGTTAGCTAATGCGTGTTTTATATACTGCGCGTCGGGCATTTTATATTATCATAATGTATAAAAATTCAATCAATTATGTCTATACCTGTTGCTACAGCAGGTATAGCTATAACAGTGCAAATTTTCACTGGTTAACAAAAAATAAATAAACAAATTCGGGCTGGTACTCGTCAATGGCCATAGCCGTGTACCTACATACGTCGGGTCGGTAGCGAAAGGACGACGCACTATACGTTTTGTATTATGCGTGTTATATTATTATGAAAGTCCCCTATAGTCTTCGTCGTAGTTAAACCGCTCGGTCATCCGCACAATATCGTATAGGTTATTCGTATATTGCATTATAGACTTCGTAGGCGAAAATCGACTTTTTCATTAGTCGGCACACTATATTACTGCAGCTGCTGTATAATAATAATAATACAAAGTATATTTTGTATTATTATTATTGTTATTATTATTATTATTATTATGTGGTACAGGTGCGCGTCCACAAGCGAAATCACGTTATTATATAGGTACGACAACGGATATATCGGTGTGGTTTTTTATAATATATACATAAAAATTCAACCGAGATATTATATGTAAAAATAGCGACAAAAACTAGAATATCAATGCGTCATTTTATATTTTTATATCCGTTTCATGGTGGTATAATCGATCGGAAATGACAAACACACGCGATGCCACGGAAAAAAACATGCCCAATTATTTTAAATCCAACAAATGCGTTCGTAAGATACGGTGGGTGAGACTGGGATAATGTTATTCTAGCTCCACCCAGAGAAAGTTCGGAGGAATAATAAAAAGCTAGTCAGGAATTCACAAGCATTGAGTTGATATTTTCCTAATCATTTACAAAAAAAAATTTATAATATTATTCTGGTTAGTGGGAGAGGGTAACATATGCAAAAATAGCAAGCGTAACGAGATACCTACACATATTATTTTTAATATCGTAATATTCTGAATCAAAACATTTTCTAATATTACTTATATGACTGCGAATACCGAACTGTTTATTAACGTAAACGGTTAAAGATGAAGGGACTGTGATATATAATGATACAATGTATAAAATAAGTTACCTGCTTTTTTAAAGTTAAACATAGGTATCTTATTAGTCACTATCCAACGTTTACAAAGCCATCATAGCGACATGGAAGCAAATTTAAAGTTAAAATAAATAGTGAAAAATCTTTGGTAAATATTCTAAACTTCACTTGAATAGTAAATAGATGCTTTACAAAACCTTCCTAAAGTCTATTTGGGCCTATCAAATATGAAGTGTGACAAAAAAAACTAACATTTACAAAACGCAAACGTTTCAATCTATATAAATTTGTGTAGTTACTAACTCACCCTTCTTTGTATTAAACCATACACTACACTTAAATCTTAGACTGTCATCGAAATGGCCACATCTCATTACCATAGTTTCCGTTCTTGCTTGCTCTATTCTTTTAAAGCTTTCATATCATGCATATTGTATATTATTATTCTTACGCTCATATGATTTTTGTATTAATTAAAATTATTATCCTATATTCCAATGAATGAAAAAAAAAAAAAATATTTCAATTTTGAGTCGTCCGAAACTTTTCAAACATCCTTTACATCCTCACAAACCGTAAAGTGTCGTAGGTTAGGTTAGTATATTAAAAAAAAAAAAAAAACATTTTAGATGGGTAAACAAAATGGTAGAAAGGAATACTCCCTCCCCCCTTAGATTTGATAGCTGATTAATATTTAGCATGATCTGAATACAACTTCTATTGCTTTAGCGAGTATGTTGTGATTAAATCATTTAAATCCGTAAATAATGACATTAAACACAACATAATACCGGTTGATATATTTATCATAAGTCACTCTTTATTTCAGAAAACACGAACATATTTGAAAATATTTCTTTTACAGAGTTTTAAGTCATTACAAGACTATACATTCTTTGAGAATTTATTCTTTTGAATGACAACATACATTTTTTCATTTCAAATTCCAGTTCAGAATATGAAATCCTTAAGTCCAATTTTTTTTGAGATGTCCCTACAACACTCCGTACCACTCATTTATACTTCAAAATTCGCAATTTGTAAATTACTGGTCCAAAATTTGATTTTAATACATCTAAGTACTTTTAAAAAAAATTCTCTGATTTGGAATAAAAAATGCTAGTCATCATTAATGAGACATAATAACGATAAGAATGGAAAAATTCTGTTTTTTAACGACTTTAAATGATGTAACATAAATATTTAAAAAAAAAAAAATAGTTAATAGTGTTTGAATTAATAAATTAATGAGTGTCTTAGGTTAAATGGATTGTACGGAATGTAAATTATATCGTTTTTTGTCGTGTCTTAATATCCCATTCCCCCGCGTCCAGCTGGGTTATAGACCGGACTTCGATCGACCCGCAAATCATACCTATTTCGGATCCCTACTGCATGCAGAATACCGCATTGATTTAGAAATAAGTTAGGTTACGAAGTAGTATTATACCTATTATATTTTAGACTCGTATAGTAATAGTAATAATAATAACGATAATATTATATTCTCATCTGTGTTGTGCACGTGTACTGCAGCGTTTGGCTCGCGCACACGACATTTGTAGGAAGTAGGAACTAGGAAATATAGGTATATATATGTAATATGTGTGTGTGTATATAAAGTTGTGTAGTATATAATATAATATGTACTATGTAGTATGTGGTATATGTATAATGTATATAATATTGTGGGTATCCGTCACGCGTGGTTTGAGCGGAATTTGCTCTCTCTGTAGTGAGTCTGTATGTACATAACATAATAGCCACAGTGACCGTCTGCTGCCAAACGATAATATTGTTGTATATTATTTTTATGTTATTGAGCGACGAAAAAAAAAAACGGCGTTCGCGCGTGTTATGATTTCTATCGATTGTACGCGGCCGACCGCACGAATAACATTATGTTACAGTCGATCGCCAGGCGACTCTTAAATCATTGTGCAGTTTATTAGTATAAAATAAACGTCATTGGTCAATTTCATTGTCATTATCATTACGATTATTATTATTTTTTTAATTATTTTTTTATATAATATCGGCGTTCATCGGGCGACGAGCATATACGCGGACGACGGAACATGTTTTCCGACTAAGCGGACGTGGAGGTAGCCGCTTTACACATAAAAAACAAGAAAAATGCCTTAAAAAAATTCTTTAACATCAAAAAAATATCCTAAAAAACTTTAAAAATGTATTTATATTTAATAGAAACACAATTATTTTGAATTTAAAGCTTATAAAATATAACACATTATTATGAAAAATCTGATAAAAAATATTGATATACAATAAGACCTCGATTAATTAACTCTCAATTATTTCCTATCCATCTTTTTACACTAAAAAATTAATAGGTATAAAATTTTGATAGGTACATTCGTAATACTCTTACCTTTTGTTTCATTGCACTGTATAATCAGGTGCTGCTTAATACTCTCAAACAGAAATCTTCGACGGTTATCTGCCAGCTAATTGTTTTGTATCTCGAGCAACTTCGTTACACGTCAACTGACGTCATAGATGCAAACTTCATATGAGCCATGTCATCAGGAGTTAGTTCTCGAGTATTGTATTATTTCAAGATGTTGCTTTTCCTTCCAAAATATTTGAAATACGTTTCATTGTTTTAAATCCCGAATTTTTTTCAATTACAACTTCTAGTATTTTTTAATGGATTTTCCATATTTTCCAATAATGACTCAACTCAGTCAACTCAATAACAGTGCATACAAAATTACAATTTAGATAAATAGATTATCTTATCTTTATCTTAATGCGTGTAATAATCTATTGTAACTTGCATATATGTAATTTGTGTGTACACGTGTCAACAATAAATTCGTGATTTCGTAACATAATAAATATTTAGGTATTTTTATTTTTTTAGAATGGATGTTGAAAAAATGACTTAAAAACCATAAAAATGCCAAAAAAATGCTTTAAAAATGTAATTAAATCTTAAAAATGCAAAATAAAAGTTACATTTTTTAATTCCTCGATGTATGAAATGAACTTTTTGCTCGGAAAGCAATGTTTTCAGACATTCAGAAAAAAATGCAATTTGCATTCAAATCCGTCCCCTAGTCATTGTGGAATATAATATAGTATAAGATTATAACGTTAAAATACGTTTAGTTATATAATGTACCAAGCATACAACACTGCGGGCGCTAAAATAACTATATAATATATATTTATATATATATATATACTGAGGTACCTCATCAGTGGTATACGATCTGCCGTTCGTCCCGTTTCATAAATCGCGTTTATTATAATGTGTATAATGAATAACATATCCAACACGATAGAACACAATGTATCGTATATATGGCAAAGAAATTTTAACAAACGATTTCAAAGCACTCTAAACATCGCCGTTGTCGAGATCGGGTAGCGAACCGAAACCAGAACCAAAATTAATTTCACCAGGACCAGTATCGTTTGTTCGACTAACAGCGAATATCACATGGTGCAATAAGCCAATAAACAATAATATAACGTGTATTACTTTATAACATTATAACATTATAATATTATAATATATATATACAAAATTACTGTCCTGAAAGCACACATACAATAAAAATGTCTATGCAAGCTTCACTGTATGATTGACGTCTAAAATTGAGGCTCTGTCATGTGGACAGAATCCACAAGCAACACCCCGGTCGTATCCACCATATAATATTATAAATACTATGTAGCATGGTCTTGAAGCATCCAAGTGTATACAAATATAATATAACTGTACTTCAAAAGATAAAAATGAAGAATAAGTTCAGTAACTGAGTAGTATTTACACAAGTCAGAATAATTTTTTACTTGTTAAAAATACTTAACACGTTGTTGTTTTTTTGCACAATATAATTCAAACTAAAATAAACTCAAACAACAAATCATTCAAACATGTTCGTTTTAACATAAAATTAATCATACTTATAGGACCCCTCGTCCTACGGGTTTTAAAAATTGTTTGCCCTTTTTAAAATGTATTATATGGTTATGTTTTATGAAATAACAAGACAACATTTTTAAATAATGAACAGATTGTTTTTAGTTTTATTTTTATAAATTCAAACCCCAGATCGATAGAATGTTGTAGGTTATGGGTAGGTTGTTGGAAGTCAAAAATTTAGATTGGAGGATACCTTGCATTGTCAAGAGATAAGAAACGGTGCACTGAAATCATCTTTAAAATGAAACTGGTATCTCCAGGTTAGACATTATGTGTTAAAAATGTTAAAAACTATTACATTATAACTTATAATGTAATAGTTTTTAATCCGTTTCATAACAGTAGTAACAATAATATAAAGTTTAAATAGTGCATGTTTTGGGTGTTAAGGCATATAGTCGATTTTTTAGAGTTGTTAGCGCATATTATTTCATGAAAACATTTTTTAGACACATATTTGAAAAGTTTCTTGTTTCTTATTTATTTTCCCGTTTACAAAATGATAGTATTTCTATTTATTACCTACCTATTATTCTCCTGTGACTACCTAGAATAGTCGAAGAAATCCAAGACACATTTACAAAATTAGAAGGACATCACGGAATTAAAATTAAAAAAAAACTAAAATATTTTTTCGACAAAAATATCGGGTACAACATAATTTGTAAAATTTCCAAAGTTTTGAGTAGCGAAGAAGACAATATTACAAATTTAGATCTACCTGATGATATGACTGCAAACGATTTATTGTACTTCAGCAGATGTAGAAAGATCTTTTTCTATGCTCAAAAACTTATTGATAGACAATCGCCGATCTTTTAAGTTGGAAAACATAAAAAAATGCTAATAATACAGTGTAATTTTTTAAGTAAATATAATTTTTTTTTAAATTATACAAATATATCTCAAAATGAAATACCTAATATTAAATTCCAAGTTTTTTAATTGTAGGTGCCGAATAATGGTGTACAAAAATTAGATAACAAATACATATTATCATGAACTTCACAAGTACCTAGTCATTTTTTTTTTTATTTTACTAATTAAATGTATAAAAATTAAAATTAATAAAACACTTTTAAAATTAATGGATATATTTTTATTATTTTAATATTTGCTCATGGTTTTTTACATAATCCATATTTTCAGTGCATAATTTAATAATTTTAGGGTATATAAATGCATATTTTTGAACTTTTAAGTGCATATTTTGCTAATTTTTAGGGCATGAATGCATGCTTATTTATGCATTTTTCAGTGCATGAACTTACGAGCCCAGATTATAAGTATAATACAGAAATTCCACCGAATACTTTTCTCGTGATTAATTGATAATATAGAAGAAACGTTATAAGTAATACTCTAAAAGCAGTGTAAACAATATATACTTATAATTATAATATAATACTATACTCGTACAACGATATTGTAAATTATTGTTAACCTGGCTAATGGTATTTTTCAAACCAAAATCAACTGAACGTCTATTATATCACAAAGACTTTACACATACAGCAGCCATAAAGTATAATATAGGTATTATATACGCACACGTTATAATAAATTCTGCACACGGCCGTCGCCGCTATTTACTGTGCCCAAAGTACCATAAAATTTATAATAATATTACGTGCGCGGCCGTACGGAAATCAATATTATATTATTATTATAGACAAATCGCTTTCGGCCCCAATTACACACGCCACTAATACGTTCGTTTAAATTATTCCACCTCTGTATCAATTTTCGACTGGTAAATTATACCTGCGATGCGTCATATCATATATATCGACATGGATCACATTTATATCCATTTATATACGCATCATCCCATCATCGTAATTATAATTCTATAGAGATTAGCACTTAACATATTCCAAAACGGAAATCTTTTAAAAACCAATTACACAGTTATATTAGCTCTCGTCGTTATTATTCTCATAGCCGAACTATTATCGTCCTACATTTCGACCCACAAAGGTACAGGTTGATCGTTTCTGAAGACAAACTCGATAATCCACACGAAATATCAGAAATATTATACGATAGAAATTGACCACCCATACTGTTTATTTCTAAAAAGAAAATATCAAGCTATATAATCATTTTTCTAAAAAGTCCAGTACCTACTAATTTTTCATATAAATACGTGCATCACATAAACTGTATTCTACACCATATTTTACGATATTTTATTCGAGGAGACATAATTAACGAAAGCTATAGGTACATAATAAACACCAAAAAATCGATTGAATACCAGCTTAATTTCTTAAAAAATATATATCTATAATAATCTATTCACATTTTACACAATAGAATTATATGAAAAACTCAATATTTTAATGTTGTTTTTGTAACATTTTTATAATTTTTACATTAATCTACGACTGCATTATACTCGTACATAACAACTTTAAAATAAATTCAATCCCGAGTTATTGTTTTTGATACATATAATTGAGTCCCGTAAAATTTAAAATATAATTACTAATTAATGTATGTTTTAATACTTACTGAGTCTCGTCGAAATTAAAAAAAACCCTTCTTTCCCATTCTCATAGATTTAAGATTGTCAATACCAAAAAACTTTAAGGGTATGGATAAAAATACCTTTGTTGTGTTTATTTTGAAAAATTTGACTAACGCAAATTATGTATGTATAATTCAATTGTTTAAACTGATTGATATGTATTAATATTTTACTTTGATCTATTAGTATGAACTCAATTAGAATATTTTTCGTTTCCCAATCGTAAACTCAATAAATAGATTTTTTCTTTATTTGAGGACACAATTATAGTACACCTACAAAGAAATCTACAGTTAGTAGAATCCGTGTTTTATTTTTATATATTATTACTCGTTTGTTTTTATTTTTTCTACCGATCTAGTTTTTACAATTTGTATAATTATATTTCACATCAAATAAATAAAAAAATAGTACATAACAATAATCTTATTTGTTAACTTTTATGGGTTAATGCTTTCGAGAAATTATTTTCTACTTTTCTACATTTAAAAAGTATTAGTAAGTTATACGTAGCTATATATCGAAAACCAAATGTTGATACTATTAGAATGAAGTTAGTAAATTAAACGTAATCAACGAGTAAACTTGTAAAGTAATATCACATATTATATTATACAGTCGTATGATTTCGGTTGATGACTATTATTCGTACATTAATAGCATACCTTTATAATATCTTAGTCGTATCAATTATCAGTAGGTATAAATTTTACAGAATTTATAAAAACATAATATTAAATAACAAATATAATACAATTTTAAAATTATATTCATACTATACCTACAGCAATAGAAAATTAAAAACATTTTTAATGATTTTACGTTTGAATAAAAATAACGATAACTATATGAAATTTATCCTACAAATAGCATTAAAATTAAAATAATGTAAACATAATGATAATAAATATTAAAATTATAGCGAATAGACACAAAAATGTATCAGAACTACCAGACATCATTCAATGTCAGTTTAATATAGGCAATTTTTAAAGCACGTGTATACAGTGTAAATGTGAGTATGGCTGAAGTGTAAAATAAATTTCAGACGCACTGATTGAATATTAATTATTCTGATTTTTTTATCAAAAAGTATCAATATTTTTTCAATTGTATCAATTAACCTATTTATCCAATGAAATTTTTGAACCCATATTTGGATTTATTATGAAATTTACTTGAAAATAATTCTATATTTCTATTACATGTTTTTTCTTCAATATGTATATTATTTTTTTTTAAATTAACTGTCAACATTTAAAAATCTAATTTTTAAGGACTTAAGAATTCAATTTAAAAGTAAAAAATTAGTTTTTAAATATACTGTGTAACGAATTCAAATAAGTTTTCAGAATTTTTAACCGATTATTATTATTATCATAGCCGAGGTACTAATATAGTAAATCTATTTTAGTAGAAAACACAGACGGGATTTTCTATAGCTCTGTATTATAATTTATAATAAATGATTGTGATTGTTACCTATTTGTTATTTTTTTTTTTTCAATAATTTGAATTTGATCAAGCTAATATCCTCTAATAATTCAATATGTTAAAATTGACAGCAATTTTTCCACTAATTATCTGATGTTTCCAAATACAACAACTATAAAGCATAAATTAAATTATATTTAATATAATATATTTAGTTGTGAATATATTCAGACAGATAAAATTGACTAATAATATCGTTTGACTTTATACAACACACATAGATGATATTATAACAAATATACACGCAATAAATTACATTATTTTTGTAAAATATTAATCTAAAATCAGATTTTCTATTAAAATAATTTTAAAATTCTAAAACTGCAGAGTACATTATAATTGTTATTATTACCCGCATTTATGAACACGTTTACATTAAAAAAAAAAAGAGGACGTACTTATCACTGTTGTTCTTGTCGATAATAAGTACAAATACAATTAACAAGCATAAACACGCATGTGTGTGGTGACTGGTGAGTACTCAGTACTATGTATGATATCTATTTGTATGTTTACTTTGTTAACGTTAACATGCAACTTAAATAAAATAAAAACAATAAAAATTGTTTGAACAACAAAATATATTAATATTATTTAAAAAAAAATCAAAAAAGTTGTTTTAATACAAAATCCAACAATATTACAGGAACTAAGACATTATATAAATAATCGATGACTGTTAAATTAAATAATGATTAATGTACACAAAAGATAGTTTAACAGACGGGCATCTATAATCATCTCCATGGTACTTGTTCAAAAATCCATTTCTGACTAGCATGATCAGCACAACTTTTAAGTACGATACTGGATTCGCCGGCTGGTAAATCCAGACACAAGTCGGTGTGTATGTGAACCAAGTTCATAGTCTAAAATCGTAAAATAACAATAATATTATGATATAAAGTCATGATAACACAGAGTTAAAGTTAAAAATAATACGTTACAATATGCTGCAATGTGCTCATAATATATATTATACACTTACGTACTACCAGGCCCAAAAATCAACACGCTTGGCCAAGCGAGCGAGATATATTCGATTACCATATGGACTATAAGTACAAAACATGTTTGTAATTTATGTAAAAAAAAATACATATAATCTAACCATATAAGATAATGATAATAATGGCCTATGAATAGATAGTCAAAATCTAGTATTTCCCAACCAACACTTAAGCGTGTTTACCCTATATTGTGGCATCCTACATTATAAAATATATTTAAATATATTATAACTGCTGCAATATGTGTGCTGATGATTGTACATATGTACAGGTTAGTTCTACCCCAATTTTATAATCTCATTGAGTCCAATAACTTGTAAATTCATAATAATGTTTCGTTTTATAGGTGGGTTTTATTATTTTATATACTTAAATGAAAATGTGAGACTACCAACAACGGTAATAATAAATCAACGCAATGTAAATTTGTAAAAGAAGTGTCACGAACATTTTTGCAAAAACAAACAAAACATTTTTAAATATACAAATAGTAATTTTACTCTGTAAAACTATAAAATGTTTGTAAAATGTTTGATCATCTCTTGGGACTGAGCTCACCTTGGAATCATATTTCCAGCGCTGCCGTTTTTGACCAGTGCAAGCGACGATCCGTACCTTCAGGGCAATTTCATTGGTCACTTCCAGCTCAGGCGTGTCCAGGCACACAGACTCGTCGGTCATCAGAGATCCGGACCATACCCCGGAGTCTAACCCTTCGGCCGGGGCCATGACGAACATGAGCGACAGAGATGCACGTCCCTGAACATCGCACGCTCTGATCCCAACCGGACCCATGGGCTGGTTCAGCGAACCACGTCCAGATGGCTTTTCCAAACAACGATTCGACAACATGTGTTTGATCTAAAACGAAAACATAATCATAAAAAAAAAAAATGGAATTAATTAATTTAATTGTAGATATACTATAATATGCAAATGTGAGCTGTATATTATTTAAATTGTTTATTAAAGGTATGAAAATATTCAAAAAAAATTTTTTAGCAAAAATTACAAGTAAAACAAATAAGTGATTTAATAGTAGTTACCTGCAAAAAAAATATAATCTTTAAATCATATAACTATAAGCAAAACAATTTTTAAAAATTAACCTAAACCTAACAAGTACTTAACCAAAGATAATTAAATTATTATTATTTAGGTACGTATGTTTAAATTTGTTTAGTGTATTACTTAACAATGATAGCACCTGTAACGTTACCCATACACATTATATTATAGATTATAAGTTGTTAAATATGACTGGTAGTAATATAATTACCTTGCCAAAAAACCTTTTATCGGTTGGCATAAAGTGTTCTGGCCACACGTTGTCCAGATACCATTTGAACCCTTTACACTTGAGACGGTCTTTAAGCTCCAACCTCGTCCTTATCTGTTGTTCGTCGCGATACTTTTCCGCTTCTGCAAATACCAAAAATTTGTTAAGCCCGCAGATTTCGGTGCAATGTGCCAACTTACCAGGGTTGAATTTGAAATAAAACTCTTGCCACTCATCCATCCAAACCAGCGCCACTCGTGCCAAATTTGTATACAGAACGTGAGACACACCACCAGGGAACGTGTAGGGAGACGATTTCCGAAACACATGACCGACATGAGAACACGGTGCTATTTCGATGCTGCCACCGCACTGCCAGACCTGTACGCCGATGACAACAATAATTTACGATTATAATATGATTAGGTATATATTTTATCGACCAACATGCCTATGTCACTCCTAGCAAAGCCGTATTAAGGAGAATACTTGCACATGATTCATTGCAAAATATTAATTTAAAAATCAATTTGAAAATCATTGAACTAAAATATAATATGCAAGCTTTATTGTTTGATATTCTACATAAGCGATAGGTACAATAGGTACATGTAATATTACAATGCCATGAGAATGGGATATTTACTGAAGTCTGTGTCGGTAGTACAAAAAAAAAAAATGTATTGATTGGGATTAAAGGAGTTTACAAAACACTTTAAATGGTACAAGATGCATTTAAAATTCAAAAATACAGTAAGACAGTAAAATTGTAAAAGTTAACAAGCGACTCATCTATATCGTGATCAAAATGTTTAATTACTATATTAAATTTAGTAATCATCCAAAAAAAAAAAATGCGTATAAATGTGAATTATAATCATAAAACAAAATTTAGTAAGGGTTTTTATTACAGGTATTAAATATTTCGAATTAACTAATTTATTGCTTACACAAAAAATTTAAGGAAATATCTACGAATCTCTAATAAATTGTGAGGTCTAAGGTGGTGCGAAAATTATAAGTACGGCCTAACAGAAAACAAGTTATACCTACCCTGAACGAGAGTTCTAAATTTTCTCCGCCCCAAATCTCCATCTTTTCGTCATATCCACCCAGCTCGAAAAAGTATGACTTGTCCATGGCAAACAACCCCCCAGCCATCGCCGGGGTCCTAAACGCCTGGGTGATATCCCGCTGACCCTTCATTATATCAGGTGTAGTCCGCGTGTACCACCGGAAGTGTAAATCCCAGTTGAACGCTCCCCAGTGCAGTTCGAAACTTCTAACGTAGGCAAACGTCTCGTCACTTATGATGTCAATTACAGGACACACTACGCGTTTCCGGTCTTCGGCAACTCGACTTACTAGGGCTTCCAACCATCCTGAAAAAAATTAAGAACATAATATGTATAGACAGTACAGTGAAATAATGGTGACCTCTAAATATATTACCCAAAGTGCACTCGCAGTGCGCATCCAAGAACACCAATATTTTACCCTTCGCCTGCCGGGCTCCCATCAAACGCGCTTTTATCAGACCAATCCTTTTTGGTGAACGTATAATTCGTGTTGAGACCGGTAATTTGGCGACGTAAGCATCCAAATCTTTTTCCAAAAATTCTATAACGAAAAAACGATTTTAATAGTACCTATTTATACCAATGATAATAATACGCGACGACTGCTGTTCATCAAAATAATTTATCCTTCTACACTCCACAATTTACAGTTTCAGTAAAGCATATCTGATTGAAAAGTCATCGATATTCACCTATGTTGCACATTATACGACTTATCAGAATAACATGGTTCTTTCCACGTAATTTTATTAATAGTAAATTATATTTCATTACATAACAAAAAAACGAGAAAAAAATATCAAACATTTATTATTATTAAAATATCAGATTATCGAGTAAAATATACAACAATATTTAAGATAACTAAAAAAAAAAAATGTTTGATAAACTACTATTATTATAACAGTGCCTGACCTATAATTTTATCCTGAACAGTGAGGACGCCTTGGGTAAGACAGTGCATATAAAAAATATTATATAGAAAAACATAAATTCAATCCATCCTATTTGTTGGTGAACTGTGACCAAATAAACATAGAATTTAAAATAGTAAATAAACACCAAATAGAAGGTAAAAAAGGTGAAACTATAATTAAGAAGGGAAATATACGAAACATAATTGTTCGGTTTAAAAAATAAACACAAAAATGTACATGTACCTATACCTATGTAATTTTAATATAATTCTACAGACGATGTTTAATATATTGTGAACATTAATAGTAAGTATAGTGATTGCAATATTATTATGATAAAATCCATGGCGATAGAAACACGCCCTCTGGCGCCAAATAGGCTAGAAAGTACATCGCCTAATTCTATACTTATCACGGATGATTTTAAATAACAGCATTTTTTTTTATTAAATCTGGCACGACAATTATGTTTGCTCCTTTGGATGGCAAATTGAATTCGGTTTATAATATTCTATACACGATAATCAATTTAATCAATTGTCATAGTGTAATATCTTTATTCCCCGAGGTTAACGAACCAACTCAATAGTCGATTTACATAATATGGAACCTAAACATTACTTCAGGCCATAGCGTGAACTCTTATAGAAGACTTGAGTGCAGTTAATATCATTTCGATTATAAGTCGGGAGGTTTTTATTTTATGTTTTTGATATTGAATCACTCGGTGATTCGATCAGAGAGACTTAATGACAGTCATAAAAATACGATCGCATACTATCTATGCATATATAATATACTATACCTATGGATCCACTTATAATATATATATTATATAGACAAAATAATAATATAGGTATCTAATTTCGATCGAAATTGATAGATTGTCTGTCTATTTTCAATTATTTCTTATGAAACCTAAAGCATTTATGGTAATATTTAATTATTTTCGGCAAAATGGAATATACATTTGATACTCTGCAACGTAAGTATATGAAGTATATTATTATTATTAAATATTTAAATGAGTATTTGAAGAATATGCTCGTGGAAATAATTCAATCTACCCGAATGTGGGTTTAATAGTAAATCGTAATAAATTAGATATTACTAATTTACTAATATACCTTAGGCGTACGCGTGTCTCAGTGTTTGTAATAAATACACTGCAACATCACAACCTAAATACCAAAAACAATATAATAAGCACGTGGTTGTATTTACCAAAATGTTTACTTCGTGACCATGCTATACAATATTATTTTCAACGGATATAGATTACCCTTCAAAAACGTCCAATGCATTGAATTATAGATAGTTCGTAGGTGTATACAATATATACATAGTACATACTTCGAGTACTGGCATCGTCGACTAGAATGATCTCGTTCAGCAAATATTTAGGTGAACGATCTATAACGCTCTGGACCGTTCTCATTAACGTCGACCAAGCCTCGTTGTGGAAAACAATTATTACGGTACTGGATGGAAGCTTATCGATATCAATTTTTTTCAGCCTGCATCTGTAAGGTCATATTATATTAAATTTATCAGTATACCTATTAGCCATTAAATTTTATATTATAGACGACCACAAACGCTGGAAAAGATAATTACGATTTTTTTCTGACGTCCGGTAGAGACCTGTTCAGAGGTATTCGGTCGCTGGCCATTAGATTGAATCTGTTAATCCTGTAGAGTTTTTGCATCTGTAAGGACATATGAGGTGGTATAATGACCGGAGTCCCGTCACGTCCTTCCTTCGGTTTTGGGTCGAACATGTTTCGATTGAGTAACTCTATGGTATAAAAAAATTGATTAAGTACATATAAAATAAGTGTATACTGGAAATAGTGAAATGAAAAAAACCACGTAAGAATAATGAAAAATACAATTTACAAAAAAATATTTTCAACATCTTAACCCTTTTATTTTTTAAGGATTAAAATCACAACGAAAAAATGTCACGGCCAACGGTTCATTTCACAGTAAAATTACCAGAACCATTATACGGACTTAAATAGGATATGGCTAGTTAGTAAAGATGTATTATAGCCTATAGGTATACTATATTTTAATATTCACTATTAAAGTGTAGAGGAAATGTACCAGGTACCTATTATTATAGTTGTATTTTTTTTTTTTACCATCGGTGAGATTCGCACTTGCCCCCACATTGTTAACATCTCCTAAATAGTGGCCAACAACTACATGCAATCCTCTGTGATCAATAAATTCTTGTTGGTCTCTTTTTAATCTGAAACACATGACACAAAAATGTATTACAATAGTTTCTACGAATTTCAACTGTTCATTATTCAGATGAATATTGTCTAATAATGTTCAATACATTTTGTATGTCGCAGTATGAATAGGTAGCAATAATATATACAAATCACCGTTCACGTCATTATTATCTAATAAGTATCAAGTTAAATAGAATATAAAAAAATTGAAATCACTTATAAATATATTTAACGATAAATAAGTATTTTATTTATTAATATAGCACGTAGGTAATACCTGTACGGGCGTAAGGCTATACGTAGGTAAGTAGTTATGTATGTAACATTGTAACAACATTAAAAATGATTTTTAGCAATATTACCTAACAAACATACGGCTTAAAAATTATTACAAATAATACCTATCATCATTGTAAGTATGTTGATTATTAGTATATTACGAGATATTAGAAACTATAATTCTATATAAGTAAAACAAGTGTGGCATATACTTTAATATTTAAGTCAATTTTCTTGTTTAACAACACAATTATTATTATTCATTAAAATGTTGGTGCTGAAAACTAGAATAATTAATAATCTAAGATAAATCATAGTATAGCACGAATGTTTTTAATATTAGAAAACCTTTCCTCAAACATTAATTAAACAGCAATTAAAAATAGTAATTTATTGACAATGAACACGAATTATTAGACACAGTTATATAAATTAAAAAATAATGTTAATAATATTATAACTTAGAAATATCACATCTATAACAATGTGATACGAAAAAAAAAATTTAAGATAGTTCTCACATATATTAAACCAGCCGTTGATCACGTAAATAACTAAGTATAAAATGAATGGAATAAACTTTTTGATTGTAAAAATGTAAGCAATTCGCTTTTTTACCTTTTCAGATATCAATCATGGTTCGATCGTTTCATTGATGGCAAACCTGTACAAATTACAATCAACAACAATAGATTCAAATAACTCAATGAAAAAAGAGGACGATCTTTTTGAAAATTGACACCAAATGTATTTATCTCATAAAATAGTCGAAGACGAAGTTACGTGCGTATGGGGATACGACTTCTACACCGTTTTGCTCGAATAATTTTCAAACTGTACACAGTCCATACACACATATACATAACTACTCGCATTTGTTCTGTAGGTACATCACACCGACACAACAGACTACAAGGCGTCGCCGTCGTCGTCGTCGACCGCTCATATGGTGAGCAATTGTTTTGGTCATAATTTTTTGGATCCCACGTTCAAATATAATATGAGTAATTACATTTCATACGAAGTATTCTCTTTCATCGACCGTCATTATGGTTGGCAACGACTGGAGCTATGTACCTATATACACAACTTACATTATTACGTGTTACGATATTATACTCAGTCACTTGGATGGCAAGTGTACAGTGTGATCCATTTAAAATGACTATGTACACTCATTTTCTAAGTCAATTTTATACATTTATTTTTATTTAGCTTGAAGTATAATACAAGGTTTTTATAATAAGATTTTGATTTTAATGAATTTTCTCATAGTCTTTTAAGAATCAACCATACTTTTATGTTTTAATGTGTAAGATTACAAAATATACAAATAACTTTCATGATATTAAAAATATTCAATAAGCAAAAAACAAGTTTCTAACAAGCAGATGGATACAGTAAACATATTATTTAAATAAAAATGTCCTCGATACTGAATAAATAATTCTCTGTTGATATAATACACGTTAAGAGATAAGATAAATGAAGCACTGGAACTCAAGTTTTTAATGTAACCCCCCCTACTAATTAACTTGGTGCGTATAAATTTTAAACGTTTGCCAATAAAGAAATAACAATTTTTATCAACATCTTTAGAAAAGTATTCTGTTTCTGAAAACTTATATGAAATTTAAAATATTTGTTGTCTTAAAAAATAACTAAAATATGTCTAAAAAATATTATTTTTTTTTAAACTACCAACAAAAAAATAGCAATTAATTTGGTGTTATGATTTGTGAAAACAAAAATTTCTGAAAATATTGGTGTAGCCATATAATTATACTGCGGGTCTGCGATGGCAATGTGATTAGCACGATGCTTTAGATGACATCCCATTCTTCATTAGGAAATGCGGGTAAAAGATAACAAAGTAACATCATAATAATAATATGCACTATTAGCTAAAGGTAACTGATACATATTCTGTTCAAATTATTTAAAAATTAAAATAGTCACTACGGAACGTGTACAGTAGTTATAATAAGTAAATATGCTACCTAGGCGATATATATTCCAGGAACGAATCCAGAGCAAAGATTTGGGTAGAAGCAATTTTTTATAGCACAAATACTAATATATAGACATATTAATAAAATAAAAATTATTCTATTATGCCTATGTTCTAATTATAGAACAATAATAGTTAAGTATTATCAGACATATCTGTGATTGAAATATAGTGAGTAGAGCTGTGATGAGTAGTGATCAGAACCTATAGAATTATAAAAAAAAAAATATGAAAAATAGGTCTTACTATTAACAAAATTAATTAGTTTTGAGTTTTTCAAACTTGAATAAATTTTTTTTGTAGTTGTGATATCGAAAATATAAAATCATTGTTGCACAGTAAACATTCTCCTCTTTACAATGTGAAAATTAGATTGCTTAGCTTAGGCTATAGACTGAGTGATTATATTCCGTGCGAAACAGTTTGTGTGTAATACATTTTTAAGACTGAAGTCTCATGCGAGAGTAGCGTTCTCTTAATATTTTTCTTCAATCATTTTCGTTCCGAAACGTGAACAAAGTGAGTATAATAACGATATCGGTATACGTTCTTTGAGCATATGTTCATTTTTTGGTCAAGTGCATTTTATTTACGCGACCGCTGAAAACGGTGCCGTTAAACCAGGAACGGAATATTACAGTGCATTAGTCATTCCGCCCGCACTGAAAAATAGTGGTTTCCACATGTAAGACCTATTCAGGGAGACCGTAATCACTGCACCGGTACAAGAATAATATATTATTTTAAAAATTATAATATAATATGACGTATACCTATTACCTAGTGACGTCGCGGTGTGCTTGGTCATCGAACAATGGTGGTCGGGGTATCGTGTCTCGTACAACTGTCGTGACGTTGGTTCCTACCACCTCTACCACCCCCATGGCACCATTACGGATCTTCCTTTGTCTTCTATCGATTATATTATGTTGCAGAATTTTATAACCATATAGGTATACCAATATAATAATAATAACTACAAGTTAACATTCGACGATTGTCGATTAATGCATAATAATATAACCCTTTGTTTTTCATCAGAGCATTTATAACGGTACTTACGCGACAGCAGGCCATCAACTAGATCGACGACGACGACAGGTAACCGCGAGGTCATACCACAGAATAGATGAATCTGTGGTCATACATCGCATAACAGGTATACGGTTAGATTACACAGTGCACGGTTTCATTGGATATTTCACACGACGCATACGCGTTTCAAATACGAAATAACCGCCGCCGCAGAACTCGTTTGTCACACAAAACCAAAATGAAAAAAAGCGTATTTCAAATAGTAAGTTTGTAGCTGCATCGATAATAATATCATATTAAACAACGAATCCGTGTTGTAGCGTACCTTTACATATTATTATATTGTTATTTTATTTGCAGCAACGACCGCTTTACAAGCCATCACACGTCGGTAAATGAATGTGTGCGAGACACTGCGAGTTGAACATAATAATAACATTATAAAAATATATACGCGTGCTGACGGTGGCTGAAAATATCGTCGCGCATAGGTATACCGCTTCCAAACGGAAAACGAATATTATACGTATACCATACGATAATAATAAATAATAATATTATGTTCTACTCTCGAGACACGATCTCTACGATTCGGATACACGCACTCGACGTACTTGCCACGCGTGCAAGATAGATGCATATACTTACAACTATATAGTCTATATAAGACACGAATAGGACACAATATGAATATTATTGTAAAAGTAGGTACACCACGATCCTAATGCAGTCATCCAGGCGTTCTAATATTCGGTACATACGCCGGGAAACGACAGTTTAATACGAACACGGCGTGCAATAAAATGGACCGATAAACTAATACCTATTATCTACTTTTAAATTAAATGATAATACAAAGCCAGAGTATGCCTCCACGATAATGATATAATCAGGGTTCGGAACTTATAGCATTTGCATACTTTTTTTATTTATTGTAAAATGTAGCAGAGTACGAAATAAATTCATTTCTCAATGTCGTGATACCAAATCTAAAATTTGAATGTGCATATTTTTGCATATTTCATACATTTTGCAGGAAAGTACTTATTTTTACGTTATTGTGCTTATTTTGCATATTTTGGAAAATAATTCAAAATTTCAACCGATCTAAAAAAAATAAATAGTAATGCAATCTATGTACCTATTTACTATATACAACTCACAGCTCTTTATAATTTTCGTGATTAGAAAATATGATGGCCCGTATTGCCCGTATCGCAATGCAAAATGCGGAAACATTTAATTATTCAATGTAACAATGAAGGTAAGGCACATAAATATAAAATTATTTATTTATTGAATTTAATTTTAAATTTTTCCCAACATTATACATATAGTTTACGAATAAAATTCAAAAAACTCGGAAATTCAAGAAACAATCAGTTGATTTTTTTATGTGACACTAATTGTAATTAATAATTAGGTATTAATAAAATAATAAATATATTAAATGCATATTTTTTAATTTTTTGTGCATATTCTAGGGTTTTTAAGTGCTTATTATAGTGCTTTTAAGTGCTATAAGTCCCGAACCCTGGATATAATATTATAATGTGATTTATCATATACAGGAAGCCTGCGGATAGTAAGATTAAATAGTTATATATCGTACGTCTAAGTCAAATACGACATTTGGACAATTTCCATACAATAAGCTAAACGCTCATTTGAGTTTAAAATACAAAATTTTAATACATATATACATATAGGTACTGTATAGATACAAACAATTATAAATGCTACTGTGAACCGATATAATATAATCAAAAAAAGAGCGAGAGTATCCACACTCCATGCAAATAATAATTAAAATTATAAATTATTATAATTGCCCTTAGAATCTAAAATGCATAATAAGTTTGCTATAGTAACGTAATTCTGTTATTATTAATCAATCAGAAGAATAGAACAATATTTTACTCTACCGGCCTCAACACGATGACATGATGGTAACTCTCTCGGTGTCGCACAAATTTATAGAATGACCCCATCCATAAACCATAAGACACATATACATAATACATTTAAACACCAATGCCGCCACTCCCCATAGTACCGCTGATTTGAAGTTTGTAACAATACTGTAGGTAGGTAGGTACTATGAATTTGTTCAATATTTTTTTGTTAAATTATTTTATTACCAATATTATTATTAATAAATGATATAAATATTAAATAGTAAATACCAAGTGAATTATATTAAATTATACAACCAATTGTATTCGTAAAATAAATAAAGACTTTATAATACGATTACCTATATATATTGCATAATCTAACGTAACAGCTAAGTATATTCTAATGCACGCATTTCCAAAGGTGATTTATCCCCCACCCCTCCATAGCCAAAACTCAAAATCGCCACTATCCAATACTGAAATGATCAACTCAATCCTTTAAACTCTAAATACATAGTTGATTTTTTAGTTTACATTAAATTTTATTAATTATTATTTTCGGAACCTATATAGTATATACTATTTATCAACTAATCTCAAGGTAAGTGTGACACATATATTATATAAATTCGTAAGTAACAGGCCAATTCATAACGGCTGTTGTCAATTATTCCTAAATTTATTATAGTCCAAAATTAAACCCATTTTTACAGTAAGAGTGTAAAATACTTAACTGAATTAGAGAGGGGGTAACCACATTAATTATTTAACACCGTGACACTTCGCCACGGTAATGACTGACAAAGCAATGTCTAAGGAAATACATCCACGTCCCACGTGTTTCCTGCAATCTTCATACGAGTAAATCATGATATTAATATACACTGTTCAGTACAGAACGATATTCAATTAAAATATCCTACAACACGCTGTACGATTTTTCTCCGGCAGTGTTTTAATATGATGTTCAATGTCAAAATCAAAATGTTACTGTGGCTAAAAAATAAAAATAAAAGTAGCTAGGAATAAAAATTTTTCAATCCAAAAATGATAATATATTATATATTATATATATATATATATATATATATATATATATATATAAGTTATGGTTTTATTCCTCGGGCTTTCTTATATTAATTATCGTGCACAACTATGACCAACTATAGTTACCGTAGTCACGATCTTCCGACTGCCAGGACCCTATATCTAGGTCCTAGGTATATATTATAAAGTCACGATTTTCAGTGTTAATTAATTGTCTGTTGAATTGGTTAAGTACTACGTATAATTTTAAAGCCATAACTGCCATAGATCAGTTGCGTAAAAAATTATTTGTCCACATACTTCAACGAGAAAATATAGTTAGATAGGTAAAATCTGTATACAGCTCTATCAACCATTTTATAAAATACGCTAATAGTTCATAAATTATGTAAGAGATTTTAATTGTTGAGCTAGATTTAAAATAAAAGCTAAAAAAAAATTATGTAAGACATTTTTACTTTAATGAGAATTAACAATTGCGAATCACTTTTACGTAAAACTGAAAAACCTTATGAAGAAAACAATAACTAGTTTTGAAGATTCTTATACTCATCATGAATTTAATCTACTTATTATTAATTTATTTGTTTTAAAGATTATATCGAATAACGATCGAACTTATTATTTTTCAGTTTTCAAATACATAATTTATTTAATTGACGTATTTTTTTAGAATAAATTAGTATATCAAGTGTTTTTCTTTGGAGAACATTATTTATAAAAGATATAATTTTTTTCATCACACTTAGTTACACGTCTTAATAGTATGTAGTCTAAAAAACTATGTATGAGGACAAAAAATATTTACATCTTACTTTATTAATAATCGTTTTTGTCCAGTAACCAGCACGCATTATAACTATGGTATGAAAAAATTGTGTAGATAATGAGATTTTCTGTTAATCTGATAGGATTATGTGAATTTAAAAAAAATCTATGAACCTAAATTAACCATCGTACGCTAACTTAAACCAACCATGACCATACAAAAGTCTAAATTCATACATGTACCTAACCTTCCTATAAAAAGTACAAATAATTGGATTTAAATTGTATATTCCTCTTATTAGTTTTAACTTAATATGTATACTATGAATAATAATACATTTATTATGATTATTATTATAATTACTATCTTGATCAACTGCTTCAAAAAAATATAATAGCATGATATAATAAGTTTTTAAAATTTAAAAAAACACTATGGCATTAAACTTAAAGGTTCTCCATAATTCAAATGAAGATAAACTGGAGGAGTTACTAATGTTGTTGGTTCAAATCGATTCCGGCTAACTGTGATATGATATCAGTGTAGTATGAAAATAATGGACATAGGTCATACAGCCTGCATATTTTAGGAGGAGGAGGACAGATATTTATTTAATCACCTATAGCTGATAATATTTGTTTTATAATATTATTTTTCCATATGATTCGCGGAAGTCTCAGTTATATATTGTTATCGCCTGAACGTATACATGGTACTGAATTGTAAAATGTCGATAGACCTATCAACGAAATAATAGAAATATGACTAATGTATATTTTAAAAATTACATTGTACCGACTGCCGATACTACATCTTCAAAGTACTCAAAGTCTATAAAATTGGTTATTGCATTTTGCGGTCTGAACAGAAAACGGTCCAACGACCACGCGCGGTCAGATCAGACGATGTTTCTCATACACATTTATATCCTGTTGTCTACCGTTATAAAATACACGTATGATTAGTGAGAACATATTATTGTTCATCATTTGGTCATCGACATCTCAAATTGTGTTCAAGTTCGATGATAACACCGAATAGATGACCTAGAATATAACTAAACGGAGCTGAACCAAACAATAAGTGTCACGATAGAAAGGTCGAATAAAGAAAAGTTTAAACTCTAGACCATGTTACTGAATAATCAAAGTTACGGTCATACATTAGTGAATAATCCAAATATATATTAAGAAAACAGATTTTTCAGTCTGAAACATTAATCAACATATTATTAGACATATTTAAAACTCCTTAACTCATCGAACTGATTTTCTTGAATTTGACCATCACGGACGTTGCCGACAACCGTACAAAATAAGAAACCATTCCGTTAAAAGTGTTAAAAACACATCATTACGTCTTAATTTAATTTAATTATTAATAAGCAACACAATATGTTTATGTATAAATGCTCATTGTTTATTTGATCTTGGTATTTTGTACACTGTAAAGATAAAATAATATTTCATAAAAATATTCTTTTCATATATCGTTTACTATAATAAGGTTAACAACTGAATATAATTAGAATTATCCTACCTATATGAAATATGCTCAACGTTAAAAATCAATTATAAAAATAATAATAAAAATGTCATACTTCTATAGGAACAACAGAAAAATTATTTAAATTATTTAATGCCATTGTAGATAGGTATTTTATTTTTGTAATGATTATTATAATATAATATTTTATATGATAATTGGATTAGTAGATTACTGCTATAATGACCTAACAAATAAAGTATGATAGTATCTTGCTTTAAATATTCATATTTTAAGCAAAACTCTAGCATGCTATTAACACAATAAAGTACTTTTTTGTTTATATACCATGTCATTATTCAATATGGTTTAGGTTTACAATATATTTTCATTATTTTTTAAATTTGTCATGATTTATTAAGAAAAAATAAACTCAAATTGTTCAAATAACCGTATTTCAAATTTTTTTTACATACACTTAATAGATAAGTAACACACACGTCATGAGACCTTTATAATATACAGGATTATCTACACGGGCTAATGAATACTTTAATTTTAAAAATGTTTTATTATATTATAAAATGTACTTCACTAAGTGTATAAATATATTATATATTACATAAGTATATATATTAGAATATGGAGTGCAGAGAATTCAGACTGTTCAAACTCCTTCAAAGTCATTAAATCAAATATAAAAATGAAATTCTAAAAAGAAATCGAATGCAGTCTAAAAAAGTAACTTGTAAAAAAACTGCATCGTTCATATAGATAATTGTATAATTTTTTAGAATAACCTCGGCATCCATTGTCCATAACAATGTGATTACCTACGTTTGTGAGGGTAATCACATTTTCAATCATGATATAATGGATCATCGTAATGACGAATGACCATTCAACAAAAACTGAGATCAGTGGCGGGCTTAAGGGTTAGTGGGGGGGGTATTATCCTCCCCCCTTGGGACTAAGCTATTTATTTTTCTAAAAGAAGTATTATGATACACCTATCAATAATTATTATATATATATATAATATATAATAATATCATCATTAGAGAATATGATCTCTACTTTCAACAGATAATAATATCATTGAACGATTTTCAAAAGTTAAAAAAGAAACTTGGAATTAATAATGTATATAAATATGTTTTCAAATAAACAGTTTATATAGATTTAAAATACAACTACACAACCCCCCCCCCCCCCTGGTGAGTTATAAAACAAACTGAATATTATACAGACGTCAAACAAACGAATGCCATAAACCTCAGCGCATAATAATTGTGTTTTGTTTAAACACGTAATATTGTATATTATACATTTAAACGAGGTAAGTAGCCGGGTACAGGTTGGTAATAATGTAATATACACCAAGAGAGTAGGAGACGTACTGAGTGGGCACTTCGAGTGAAAGGGAATAATTATTGATAGTAAACATAATGTATAAACATACAAATACATATGCTCTTTTTGGTCTCTATAGTTTTCGATGACGTAAGGCATAGCCTATATAGTATATAGTTACGACATACAATTATTATTGTATTCATAATATTTTCCGATATCACACGAGACACGGCACACGTGAACATTCATTGCAACTATAGACTGCAGGGCGACTATTTTAACAGTAGACACCCATTATATTTCTAAAATTATAAACGTTTTTGAAAATATTTTTACCCAATGAAAATAATACTAATAGAATATAAGAATAATATTTCAAACTACAGATAAATAAATTGTAAAACGGCTACTATCTTCAAAAACGTTGTTTCATAATTATGTAGGTAAATGAAAAATATTTTCTATGTTGATACATTTCAAGATATAATGGATAATATACTTGATTATCACTATATGGTATATAATTTTATAGTTCCAATTCTATGCCATTTCCGGCTGTTCAAGACCGCGAAGAATAAAATCAAACAAAAAATCTTCACACTGGTATTTGTTTGTATATGTTTATACATGGTTGCACGCGTATCAAAATTCAACGCCGTATAATAACGCTATCCACTCCTTTATCATTTAAAAGTAAGATTGAATATAAAGTGATAGGGACGTTTTTTTGGCAAATAAGTGAACTAAGTTCCTTCAACATTTATTTTACCAACCCAAACACTGGACATTCAACGTAAATTCGTTCGTTCAATTCTCAAAACGATGCAATTATATAGCATAGAATTGTTTTCTAGGTGATATCTCCGAAAGATTTTTTTTTATCTACATTCTACAGATATTATTATAATAATTTGAACGGGAGGCAAGCAAAATTTAACCGATTTTTCAAGGACTGTCGTCATCTTCGAGACGCTAGGAAGAACAACAGGAGGAAAAAGAGGAGAAATAGGATGCGAACGACCAACGACCTGGAGGCGATGCGCTACGATTGGTAATTGAAATCAGGACCAGCATTATTGTTACCTATATGTATTACCTACGCCTCGTGAGCACGCTGTGAATAACCGTTTTCGCTGTCCATGGGCCTTGCATACAGTTTTTTCATTTTCTTTTTTTCAGCATAACATGCAAATAGGACGCATCGAATATAACGTCTTTACTTGTCTGTGGTTTCCACACGCAGTTGATATGGGAGGTTTACGTCATATCGACTAATAGCATTTTTAATAAATAACAATACAATAAACATACGATATACGCGACAATGTGATATTCAACGGGGACTGCTGATTTTTTTCGATATGCTCTGGTCAGTCAATTATTATTGGATATTATTATTTATTTTACCGCTGCGTCTCCATATAATATGCGTGTTTAATACGCAGTGTAGCGTCATACATGTGAGCACGTATTACGTCCAAAATCCAATAGGCAATGACTGAGTTCACGCGCAAAATTACGTTGGATCGTGGAACGAAGTTTTTACAACTCCCACACTAATAATAATAGTTTTTATAATAATTTAAAAAACTATCACAGCATATCGATTCGTCTACAGCTACAACACTGTAGTATAAGAATATAATATACTGTCGATTCTACTTGGCTATAATATTAATGAATAATTAATTTCCTTTAACCGCTTTTATTTCAAATACCGTTTCGAAAATCGAAAAATGACCTTTCTAAAGTACTAGCTAAAAAATATTACCTTTCAAAAAGATGCTAAACTTGATACTTTTGAGCAAATTTAGAGGGAGAAAGTGTTTACAGAATAAAAAAGAAAAGAAATAAACATCATTGTAAAACCAATACATTCCTCGCTTCGCTCAGAATCTAAAACCAGACCGTTGAAATTACTGAAATTCAAAAAATATAGTTCTCCCGTGCACAAATGTATATCTCATATAGTATATATATACGTGTACAATCGTAAATCATATATGATAAAAAATTGTTTATTATTATTTAATATTTAATTCTTTATGTTTTTAATTAATATTATTCATATAAAATAATATTATTCAATAATATATTATGTTAATAATTAATCCAAAATTCTACACTTTGACACGTCTTATACGTTAAACTGTAATGCCGTCTGCAGAAATGTACGTGGTCACCGTAATAATTTCCAAGGTGATAGGTATGACGATAACTTTTTTTCATGGGCAAAAAATCTAAAAATTTACTGAACACGAAACATTCTTAGAAGTAAAAAACATTAAACGGAAGCATCAAGTATTGAATAAAAGAAATTAACTGTTAATAATTCACTTATTTTTTTTTTATAATTAAACGTTTTAATTTTTAGTATTCATTGTTTTAAATTTCTATTGTTCAGTGTTCTCGCAAAACATGAGTACATGACACATAAACTGTTACAATTAAAACCAAACAATTACTCTGTTATATAAACAAAAACAATTTGTAAGTATTTCACTCCAATGTATTGTGCATGCAGTAATTATAATATTTTAATATATTTTATTATACTTGTGGTAAAGATTAAAATCTTAATAGTAGCTTAGCGTGGTGCGTTGGCCGCTACCAATCGCGAAATGCGACTGGGAAGTAATGGTCACAGCAACTAGCTCCCGGATGGGGTGACCACCCGGGTTCATAGTAGTTAAAAACCTTGCCATACATAGACGTGTTTACTACTTACCAGTTACCGTACCAATCGTAAAAACAACCTACCGTACCAAAACCTTACCCCTACCACAGTTCATAACCCCTACAACAACTAATGGCCTTAATCGCCGGGTTTAAGATCAATAGAAAAAATCTTAATATATTATATCTTAGATATCTTTTATTTTACATGTTTGGGTACCTCTGGCTCTGGCATTGGCTCCTTGTTTAACAAAAATAGTGACGACTTAAAATTGATCTAGAAAATTATATTTTTAATTTATATATAATATTCTAATTATTTAAATCTGTAATAATCAATATGTGCACAAAGCTACAGTAACCTGTAGATTGAGTTATCTATATTGAATGTCCAAATTTTGTTTATTCCAAAATATATTCGAATTTCTAGTAAGTTTATTTATATACCGTAACATTAATTCATAAATAAAAATTTGTTTTAAATATTCATATATAAGATATTAAGATTTTGAAACAAATAATTAAGGAATAATTAAAGAAAAATTAATAGCACATTTTTCAACAGAATAAGTGCAGAATAAATAAGAATATCGTGCTATCAATAAAATATCGTTCGCATCTTGTAATCTATAAAATCTAAATTGATCTACATTCCTGGCAAATTTTGTAAACAATAATTAACTAACCATAATTGTTAAATGATTTTTGTATTCGATTTTATTTGAATCGTGTACCGGATAAATGAAATAATTTTTCTTCTTTATCTTTTAGCCATTCTGCTATTAAAACTTAAGACACTTTGTCTTTTTTTGTTACACAATATTATTATTATTATTATTATTCCAGCGGCATCGATCTCCTCTTTTCCCATCAGGACAACGACCGGATGGATCGTGAAGCCTCGAATGCTTGACTGAATTTTGCCGCGTGCTCGCACACACACAACGTAAGTATATAGTGCAATAATACCCAATATTGTGATACGCACAATTATTTTTGTCATGACTACAGACTAAAACTTTGAATATTGTAATCTCGAATAATAATCTCTTCGATTACATTCTGCAGAAATCTTAGTACTAATAAGACGTTCACTTTAAAGAACAACAAAAATGACATTGTGTCATTATAGTATTGCTATACAAGCTACTAGCTACAAAAAAAGTAACGCAAATATTTGCTGTCGAATACACATAATAACTAATAAGTATCCCTGGAATAGTTATTCCGATCTCATTTAGTACAATTTTTTTACCTATTTTACAAAACAAATTATCTATATAATTGTCATCTAGATATTATATTTTTTCCATTCTGTTTTACGCCTGTGATTTACCGCAACACTATATTTAAATTGCATAAATAACTCATAATATCCTATATTATTAATTAATTGTTGAACAGTAATAGCTATCGCTGAAGGTTCTAAAATAAAAAAAATATAAAAACTCATAATATATATTATACAACACATACAATTGAATATTCAATGAGGCCAGAATTATTTCAATGCGATTTAAACTGTAAAATTAGCTATAGTAAATGAAATCGTCAATCATTTAGAATTTTGGATCTGCATCAGTTTCATACGTTCTAATGCGAATAAATGAAACGCGTCTATACTACAAATCCGTTAAATATAAGAACGCACCTAGTTTGTCAGTTTTTCAAAAATAATTAGATACATAAATATCGTAAATCAAAAATAATTACAAATAAGCGGCAAATTATACGAGATGGTTTTTGATTTGTTATCATTGACTTCTCACTGAATATAAAACATTTTGAAAAAACAACAATTTTGCAGTACTATATTAGTTGTTTTTAATTTATCCTATCTAGATATCGATATATATGGGTATAATTACTTAGCATAATATCTACTGCCTATATAGTAACACAGATATGATTTAACAAAGCTTTCGCATCAAAAACCGTTACGGAAACATTGTTATGGGCAGTAACCATTAGTTACAAATCTATTGACATAAGTTTATGACAAATTATTATTTGTATCCATGGCAACGATTATTGGTTACTGTAAAAAACGTTTATAAACATAGCCTATATTATATAGGTACCTATTATACTGTTGTTTCTAATTTTTAGGATAAATTATATATTTATTTTAGGTGTACGTAAAATATATTGTTTTGAAAAATCGGTATACTTGGTATTTTAATTTCTAATCATACCTAGTTATTATGAAAGAATCGTAATAGCTGCACTTGACAATGTAATACAGCAACACAAGTTATTTTATTTATTACATAATAATATGTAGATTGTTCTTCGCATGAATAATTGTATAGTTATTTTGATCACAAGTTTTAGATTATAACGTTACATACATAACAATATCATATATAGGTTTCTTAAATATTTGTCTATAAATACTGCATGTAAATACGTACCATCAGAGATCAGAATATAAAACTTAATCAATAATAATATTTTATATAATATTAAATTCCTGATAAAATAAAATAATATCTAATCCATACCACACTTATAGATTATCACTATGGAATATAGCCAATTTTATGTACCTCCAATGGCGACTACTATACTACTTTACGTATACAATGTACATATTTAAAAAATATTCGATTAAACAAAATAGTATATAAAAGTTACGTACTTCAGAGACACCCAGTCGTCGTCTTCAGAACCAGCTTGCAGGTCGACCACCTCCACGGGATCGTCATTTTTCGACCACAGCAACAGGCATGACGTGACTAGGACGGCGATCGCCCACGGCAGTCCACGGCGAATCCTCCTGCGACAGCCCATGACCACCATGGCGAAGATGAAGACGACAACGACGAAGGAAACTTGGGGTGCATCCCACGTAAACCACCGGACGCTGCGGACCGCGGCGTTGGTGTTCAGCTAGATCATTGTTGCTATAGCGGCGTCGACCAACGGTGACGATAATAATATTATAGGTATCGACAGATATTTAGAGTGAAAAATACGCACCCATCGAAATACGATATTATTATTACTTATTATTATAGAATATCAGAGGACGTTCCGCGGTAGTGCGTCATACGGCAGCGACCAGCGGTGGTCGTGAGGTGAATGAGAAAGAGCAGAAAACTAGAAACCCAAACAGCCGTCGCCGTCGCACATGTAATAACATCTTGATACATGTTGTGTATTTTTTTTTATTACCGGTTACTGTGGTGGTGGCGATGTTGTTGTTGGAGGTGGTAACTGGTACGTATGGTAACCTTGACGTGGTTGCGGACGGTGTCTCCAGACATCCACCGGCGGTACACGAGAGCGCCATCTGCACAGCCACGCGTCCACCAGCCCAGGAATCTTTTTAACGACCGTCTTGTCGTCATATCATTATGCATTGCGTGTTGGTTTCAATCACCGAACCCGTCGAATGTCCACTGACTGTACAAAGCGATGATAACAATAGTACCTACGCATCAATATAGTATTATTAAAAATTATAAAACAGGTAACCAAAACACCTGCTGCTACTGTCGTGGCCCGGTGGTCCGCCTCCATGTATTACGGAGTATTGTATATTGCGTAATCACAAGCGACTGACCAAATTATCGTATACCATTATATAATTACTAAATTACGGTATGATATCGTACCTAGTTATCTGCAGAGCTTTAAAGTTGCCAAGTTGGGACATAAGTTTTTGTCGATTTAGATACCGGTTAAGATATTCAAAACATAAATTTTAGTTTCTATCGGACATGACTGCAATGGTTATTGTAAACTGAAGAGAGGATTCTGAATATTCTATGGCAGAAATATCGCACGGTTTTAAACTGTAAATAAGTGTAGGTCACTGCAATGAATAGATAATAATAGGTTATTTGTTGTCTACAAATATTAATTATGCAAATACGCCAAAAATGCCACTTCCGACATAGACACAAACATACTAGAGCTTCTTATATACGATGACTTCAAAAACTTCATAAATACCGTCATTGAAAAAAAATGACATACATTATGTAATAATCAAATCACACTAACATTAAATGTATAATAAATAATCTTTAAACTGAACCGAATAAAGAGTACAACCTTCAGATGGGAAAACCATTATATAAACCGAAAGTACAAAACCACTATAAATCGCAACAAAAAATTGTACACACTAGAATAACTAATCCTAATGGATTTCTTATATCAAAAATGAAAACAATAAACCACCCATCTATGAAGCTTACGGTACACTGATCACTAGGACTCGGATATAAATGCCCATAAAAATACCGAAAAGTATATTTATGACCTAAAAATATATTTATTAAATAAACTCAAATATTATTATGTAAAAAAAAATGTATGTAATATAAAATAAAATAATATTTATATTAAATTTTATTATACATTGCATTATACCATACGAGTTTTACGACAACTTACTTAATTTTTCAACAAAATGAAAGTTAAAATTGTCTGATTTTGATTCTGAAAAAATGTTTAAATTCAGAAAATGTCTGTAGATTGAACAAATCACTTTTCGTTTTTAATTTTAAATTAATTGTGATTTGGAAAAATTAATATTTTCGAGTTTCAAGAAATACAACTCGCAGTAATATATGGTTTAATGTTAACAAGGTATCGAAAGGGTTCAGTACAATCTATAATCAATTTTCTGTCGAGTTCATATTTCTTTTTCGAATAAAAATCGGACAATTTATACTATAAGTTTATTCTTAATTATTTTTAAGTATATTGCACAGAAATCAAATCGATATTAGTCAAGAACTGCGATTCTTTCTCACCTTTACCAAAGGATCATTGCTCGTAAGTGCGGTAGATTGCGGTTGCCATTGGTTAAAAATAACAAAACAGTCATCATGATTTAATAAATAAATAGTAAGGTTATTCGTAGCAAATTAACAGAATATTCAATATTAAAGATTTTGCAGAGGAAGATAAAATGCTCGACCCAAGAGTTTTCTGTCTTACCATCAACATGTTTGATTTTAAATTATTCAAACACTTATAAATAAAAATATGAAATCGTCGCATCGTATTGCGATAATGCGATGGAACAGCGTGGTCACAAATCACAATAGAAATCGAACTACGTAGTCATCGCACTCGCCGCATTCACGTTGTCCGTATCAGTCGCGTTTGGCACGCGCTCCGCTCAAACAACCGACGAAACAACCAGTGTCCCATAATACTGATGACGGTCTCGGAACGGTAGAAAACCGCTGCGCTACTTCAAACGCCGACCGTCGAGTCAAAGGTAGTGCGCCTATTTCCTGTAATTTCGATAATTACATGATATTTTACATAACTGCGATAATTGTTGCGGTTCCGACAGCGAACTGTTATTGTTATTGATACGAATTACAATATTTATCGGCCGGAAGTGATCGAATATTACAATATTCACGGGACAAGCCGCGTTCTGCATACCAGGACCGTATGCGGCAGCGGCGATCGTAGTGTGAGCGTCCGTCACCCGATTGAACGAAAGCCGATACCGTCCGTCGAAATTTCCACATAACGAGTCCACCGTGTACCAGGGGATCATGGCGAACTTATAACAAGTGACGGTGAATTCAACATGAGATATCGAAAGAAATTTTATCGGCCGTACGCAAACTGCGGTAAAAATGCAAAGTTAACATTTTTCTAAAAGTCGATAACATGTAAACTACGGCAAAAAATGTTTTACATTATTCTATTTGCGACAGTTTATTTTCATTACCTACAGACTACAATAATGTAGACTATATACAATGTATATTATACATAGATAAACCAGTGGCATAATTAGGAATTTGGTTTGGAGAGCTGGGGTTTAAATATTTTTAGCAAAATCTGTAAGTCTCATACAGTAACCTACTCTAACAAATATAACATGTTGGCAGTAAAATAAAAGTTTTGGAAGGGATCTATCCTATTCATCCCCCTTAATGATGCCCCGGAGATAAACCATAAAAAAAATCATATCTACCTAATCTACCTATGTGTACTTTTTTTTAAACATATTTACAATCTGTATACAATTAATACAATAAGTAAATATTAGAAAAATGTTTTCAGGGCTTGGGGGTGTGAAAGAAAAGGGCATCCAATAATAATAACACTATTTCAATAATAATTTTTTTTTATGTTCTTTTTAAAAAACAAAAATCTAATTGTGATTAAATAAGTAAATCACGTGACCAGTTACGTTTTAGACGTCTAGGAGGATTGTCGGGAATGGTGGAAGAGAAAAGATTAGGAATTAGGTTTAGGGTGATTATGACGTGTTTACGCGTGAAAGTTTGAATAAATGCGGGCTAGAGTTGGTATAGTGCAGATCAGGCCAGATCTTAAGAGTTAAGGTCGTTATGTAAAGTAAGGTTATTGACATACAACGGAGCTTTAATATTGAAGTTAGAGTTTATAGCAGAGCCCCAAAGTTGGATGCCACGTTTATATTATGCACGTAAATCGTTTAATTAATTATGTTATGTTGTGTATAGTGTACAAGTTTAGTAATGCTTTCAGACATTTATCGTTTGATATTATTATTTATTACTCATAGTTTGACGTTCAATTGTAGAATCTGATTTATGATAATTAATTTTTCTGCAGTTTACCTTCTATTTTATTGATAAACTAAGATCATTAATAAATAATTATTATTGCCTTAGCGGCTTAGCAACAGGATAAGATAAAATATAAATTATATACCTTAATTCAGTAGCATATGTATGGTGGGATAACAGGGTCATCCCCCTCAGATTTGCCCGTTATTAAGAGGTGTCAACCTAAACTTGTCCATATCCGTTATTAAGAAGTTTTTATTTTGAATTCTGTAAAATTAGTGTACATTCATTAAACTGCACTCATTCAAATATTATACTGTACAATGTACAGTGTACATATTAACATATTACATCCTTATTCAAATAATACAAAACTGTAACTGTTACTGGTTACCAAATACATAAATCTTATTATTTATAATTTGGCTATAAGTACTTATTAAAATTCAATTTAGTTATTTCTTTTTCTATTATATTTTTTTGGAGAAACAAAAGTACCCTTTAATAATAACTAAGGATGGTAGTCATTTCCAGACAAATTCCCTTTTTGCTTAAAAAATATGTAAAGAGTGAGTAATTCAAATGATAATATAAATTATAACTAATAAGTATAATAAAATAACATATTGTATAGTACTCAATACTACTAAAAAAAAACGTACTTTTTGGTTATCGTACCCCGACTGTGGCGGCAGTCAGGATATACCGATTACACTATCGTACCCCATTATATTTATCTCAATGCCTCAATCACAGAAATATTTTTTATTTACAATAATTTTTTTGGTATTCATATTGTATTGGTTTTAATATTTTATTATAATTTTTTTGTATTCATATAATTTCAATTAGATTATTTTATTAAAATAAATTATAATTTTGGCAATGAAACATGACAATATTGAGTTAAATATAATGGGGTATGATAACGCAATCGGTATATCCCGACCACCGCCAACCATTGAGGTACGATAACCAAAAAGTACCAAAAAAAAAAAAAAAAAAATGAGCAATGAGGTTGATTTTACAAATCTAAAAAGGTGGTCTGAAGTGGGGACAACTATATACATATAGAAATACAGTTAATGATTATTGGTTAAGTCACTGTTAATTCACTAATTATAAATATAAATATCTATTTAATGAGTATTTATGAATTTTAATACTACATGAAATTTAGCGATTAAAAATAAAAACTATTACTAATTATATAATTCTTAGTTCTCTTAGTTCATTAAAATTACATTCAGTTATATAATGTAACTAATTAAATTTTCTCATTAGAAAATTCACAATTTCTACCAAATGTATCATTTCGACAGTCTGGTTTTTTTAAAATAATATATCACTTAGGTATATAAAATTGTAAAATATCAAAAGATCTGTACTTTAATTTTCTTTTTCAATTGTTGTTGTGGATAATATACAGATAAGCCATCTCATAGTTTTTGATGCCTAAAATTATGCTGCCTGTTGTAGTTAACCCCTAGGTTTGCAGTATCTGTTTACATTGCGTTTAATGCAAACAGATTCACAAAAAATTTCTATGCAATGCTTATCTGAATGTTAAAAATGAATGCTTTAAACGTATAGAAAAAATGAATGATACACACTCATTTAAAAATATTATACTGCTTTATTATTTGATTTACACTCAAATTTATAATAATTGTAATGTTCTTTTTAGCACCTGATATTTGCAGATAAATTTAAAATGCTACTTGTAAATTGAAAAATTAAATTAATTTACAATGTATTTAGAAGATCTTTAAAGGCACTTAATAAACATTTGTCATTTAAGTTCTTTTTGACTGATGAATTGACGAAAAAAGTTGTTATGAAACAATACGAAAGTATTATGCCAAGTACATATTCAATTTACATAACATAATATATGAAGAATATAATATAATACTATATTTCTAAATCATCATCTGGATCTTCTTCATCCCAGTCATCTGCTTCATCAGGAACATAATGAATCATTCCACCAGTACTGGATGGGTTTTGTACTCTAAAAAAAATAATAAATAATTCAAATGCAATATTAATTTTAGGTTCATAAGCTTTTAACATACAGAGTATATGGTAAAATTAATTCTTCCTTAGCTTTTTTTTCACTATCCTGTAAATCTAATTTAAAACTGGCCAAATTTGTTGGAATAATTTTATCATCTTCAATTTTTTGTGGTGGTAAGTCATTTATTAGTTGAAATGTAAAATCAGATTTTAATTCACCTTTTAATTTCTAAACAAAATAAAATAAGATAATTATAGACATAAAAATAAATAGCTATACGTTTTATAATTACTTGAACTACACATTTCCCATTTGACCTTTTATGTTCTAATCTTAAGTTTAAAATGAATGGATTGTTAGCAGTCTGTACGTGTATATGAGTCTTACATATATTTTTCAAGTGTTCAATTTGATTAATTTCTGTTACGTCTTTGTGTATCACTACCACAAATTGAACAATGCTAGAAACTAAAATCATATTATAGCAAAAATCAGATATTGTTTATGGACCAGTTACCAAGTCATATATCATAATACTTATGAGTAACTACAAATAATAAAAGAAAATTACACTTATCAGATGATGTAATATCCAATAATTCTTTATACACTTTTCTGAATTCAGTGTAAAGTAAATACATAGACAATGAATCAATTAAAATGACTATTTTTTTGGTTGATTTTTCAACTATACGTGAAATTGTTTCGTACAAACTTAAATTTAAAGACATGATGTTATACATACAATCATGGTATTGAATATTGGACAAAGAGGGAAATAAAGTTTGATATTTAGATACTACATTTTCATAACAAATTACATGGATGTCATAGGATTTTCGATTCACAGATATAAGATGTAATAGAAACTGTCCTTTGGCTAAAAATGAATCTGCAAAAAAAAAATTCAAAAACCATTAATAACATAATATTAATTTTTACATTATGTTTTCATTTTTACAATGTTTTTTAAATATATTGTAAAGGTATAATCATACACAAAATATAATAACATTAGTAACATGTGAAATATTCATTAATCAGTAATTTCATGATGAATTAAAAGATAATTTAGTCAAAAGTAAAGATATATTTTTAACCTCTTATAAATCCATACCAATATTTAATGTATATAATGCAAATTAGCTTCTATAATAAAAATACATAATTATTATTTATTAATAAATAATTCGCAGTATAAAATTATATGGTACATTTTTATGATAAATTAAAAATTTTAAACAATTATAATATAAATTAAAATATGATTTACAAGTTTTTAGATTTACTACTTACTTGTTTAACAAAGATTTACTTTATTTTTAAAATACAAATTTGACATTTGACATTGTACAATTATCGTCGGTTACATATTTGCAATATAATAATTATTTATTTTGATTTTCAGACAATATAACGTAAGAACTTTCAATAAAAACTAAAACCTACCCAGTGACATTATTTGCAGTGGCGTAGCAAGGGTATGACCAACTGTGCCTACGCCAGGGGCGCAAATTATGAAGGGGCGCAAATAGATCAACTATTGGACAAGAGAGACTCACAAGCATGGCACTTTTATCCATAGAACATGAATTTTTTAGACAAATTTCATATGACGAAATCATCGATGAATTCTCTAGCCTTAAAGCAAGAAAAGAAAATTTTTTAAGTTCAAAATTACATTGTAATAATAACTGATAATTATATAATATTGTATTGCCTAATTATATAATATATAAAAAATAAAAAAATATATCATTTCGTATTTTTGTCAATTTTTTAATCGCTTAAAAGGCGCATTTTTCTAGGTTGGCCAGGGGCGCTAACAAGTCTTTCTACGCCACTGATTATTTGACTACACAATGTTTACATTTCAATATTTAAAATTTAATATAATTATGATTTAGCTCATTCCTTAAAATAACTGAACTGTAAAATAGATAAATTCTAGATAGGGTTTATGGCTTTAAACAATTTTCATATTCAAAATAAAAATTGAAATTACATCACTGGGACTACCTAAATAAATATCTAAATGTTCAAATGTATTAGAATTTGACTGTTCACTAAAAAAATAGAAGGTACTAATTATCATTGATCTTCAGGTACAATGTAAATAGAAATATGTATATTGTAGATTATAGTTCACAAAATCAATTATATAAAAATATTTGAATAAGTTTTATTAATGATATTATGATGAAGTATCACATATTAATATATAAGCTAGTTAGGTTACATTTGAATACATTAATGGTTGATGTTGTCTCACCTTCAATTATTATTAATCGACTAGCTTGTGTACCTCTTACAACACTATCGTAAACGTTCATTGTGTATGAATCAAATACAAAACAATTTATTTCGATTTCTACAAGTCAATTGAAATTATTAATTGCCGAAATGCTTCATTCTATATATTCTAGTATTTGAAATAAATGATTCTATCAATAATCAAATAAAATTTTTAGCGCACTAGAGTCTGGCACATCATCTTTAAAATAAGGAATTTTTTTGTAATATTTTTTTTAAAATAATTTTGTTATGAACTCATGTCTTGGCAAATGAAAACGATAATTCGCGTGCTAGTGCGACAGTGCGACGAGCATTCAAACCTGATAATATTATCATACTTAGAAGACTGTGATTAGAGAAAACCTAACCTAACCGCACTATTGCACCAAGGTAGAACTGGTACAGTTTACTGATAATCGTCCCAACACGGGCTGGTGCAAATGTAGATGAAACATAAAATTACTACATATTTATTACATAAAATTATTACTGATATATAAAGATAATAAAATATTTAATGGGTATTGCAGTACTTATCATGATAATGATAATGCGCACGAGCTCCAAGAGCTCGTGCGATTATCTTTGCACCGAGTGCAAAAAACTGACGTAGTGCATTTAGGTGAAACATAAAAAAGTCCACTCGGTGCACATTAATCTTGCAGATGGAACATAAAAATATGTACTGGTGCAGTCAGTGCAGTGTGGTGGAAGACGCTATAATGTTTGTGGGCTTGTGGCTTCCACAACTAGGGTTGCGCAAAAACGAGAAACGACAATGGTTCGATATATCTATATATCGATCATCGATGAATGAAATATCGATGTAAACTTTTTTATAGGTATCAAAATATCGAAATATCGATATATCGATATAATTTTATATATTAATATTAATAGGTCATATAAATAAATAACAAATAAATATTTTAATATATAATTAATAATTATGGGTACATTGAATATAATAAAATTTACAACTTGTAAGGTAAAAGATTTAGAAAATTAGAAATTCAGAACCAATACTTATCATTGTAAAAACACTAGTTTTGACAATCTTGAGCCTAATATTCTATTTCTACATTTAGTCAAAATGTTACCAGTCTTACTAAACAATCTTTCTGATGGTACTGATGAACTGATGTGGCTGATATAAAAAGATATTGTCCGGCTAGTTTATATAGATTTGGAAAAGCTCCTTTGATATTTTCCCATTCAATAATCGGATCTTCTTTGAGCCCAATAATCGATTTATCCAAATAAGAATGTATCTCATCTCTCGCACGGGATTTAGATTTGATATATTTAGAACTATATGTAAATATGTTCAATGCTAAGTAATAAGTAATAAATTAATAACCGACTCTTGAGTTCATGACGACAAACGACAGGTCGACAGGTCAATATTTAATACCTTTCTTCATAGGTAGTCTATGCAGAGTTACGACTTTACTAGTGCTTATCACTATTTCACGCTATTTTGTCATGACCCAAACATTTTGGTCAGTGCCGTAACTTGGCATTGGCAAGGTGGGCGGTGGCCAAGGGCGCAGTTTAAAATGATCGCGATAGGGGCGCAATTTTTATTTCATATGAATACTAAAAATTCATTATTAATTTATAACATTGGTTGCCAAGGGCGCACATAAAGCTAGTTACGGCACTGATTTTGGTCCCGTGACGACTGACGATATAACGTCGTTTACCAGACCCCCAAATGTTCTATGATACCACAGAACAATTATATATAGTTTTAGAGATTATATATATATTATATATATTATATTATAACCAGAGATTATAATTTTATATAATCTGTGATTGTGATATTCTAACGATGGAAAATGCGACGAATGCTTACCGTATTCCGCATTCTATCTTATTCTGTGATACGAACCTAACCTATAAAACTTGTGTTATGTACACAATAATAATAATAATATTTCAAAACCAGTGATAGTGGTTTTTGGTGATGTGTTCCTGTCCGCGTTTACTATATATTACACTAATAGTTATTACCATAAAATAATAATAAATTCACTCATTCCTGTAAAGTGAACTGTGAAACGAATCACGTCGGCAGTGATCGTTCGAAACGGATTTTATCCATCGATACCATTCTGAACCAGTGGCAACTGCTACTTACTACTTAGTACTTACATATTGCTTTAGATTTAGACGTCCGTTACGCGTATACGCTTATACATGACATTGGCGATACTCTGCCGTTGCGTTCAACCGTCACCTCCGGACACTGGCCAGGACGATAAATAGCTGTTATGATAGTGTTGTTCGTGCGCAGGTAGACCAGGAAACTTTTTGCTCTCTTTCTCTCTTCAACAACTCGTACCGCCATCATGTTTCGCAGTAAGTTCCGTCTGCATACTTGCAAGATAATCATTGCCACGTCGCTGTTATGGATCTTCATTGACATCATGATACTCATGTATTACACCGATTGCGTTGGTCCCAACTGCAAGGCGAAGAACAGCTTTGTTGCAAATTCCGATAGCGGTGTCAATGATCAGTTTGACGCCGCCTCCGCAGCACCGCGTATGGGATGGGGATCTGTGCAGGAAAATATGCTTAACCGTTTCAAGCATGGTGATGACCGCAGCGATGATTCCACTTATCCTAGTCACTTGTTGATGCGCTGGAAGCCAATGCCTCCTGTACGTGAAAAGCGTGGTAAACACGGCGAAGGAGGACGTGGTGTCACTATGAAACCTGAACAAGAAGCCATTATGAAACAAAAATTCAAAGAGAACCAGTTTAACATAATAGCCAGCGATATGATCTCACTGAATCGATCTTTACAGGACATAAGACAAGGAGAATGTAAAAGCAAACAATATCCTACGTTGATGCCTACCACTTCAATAGTAATTGTCTTCCATAATGAAGCGTGGTCCACTCTTTTGAGAACTGTGTGGAGTGTCATCAACCGATCACCTCGATCCCTATTGAAAGAGATTTTGTTGGTCGATGATGCTAGTGAAAGAGGTGAATTCAGTTGTCCAAATGTACGCTTGATTATATGACTAGTATCTATATATTTGATTTTTTTTAATTTCAGATTTTTTGGGGAAAAAATTGGAAGATTATGTTGCCACTCTTCCTGTAGAAACTAAAGTGCTAAGAACAGAAAAACGTTCTGGTCTTATAAGAGCTCGATTACTTGGGGCTAAACATGTTACAGGCCAAGTGATAACATTTTTGGATGCGCATTGTGAATGTGCTGATGGTTGGCTTGAACCACTTTTAGCTAGAATTGTACTTAATCGGTATGGTTAACTACCTACTTATATATGTTTCTTATATTTCATTTAAATTTAAATGAAATATTTTTGTTACTAGGAAAACTGTTGTGTGTCCAGTTATTGATGTTATATCAGATGACACATTTGAATACGTCACCGCCTCTGATATGACATGGGGCGGATTCAATTGGAAGCTGAATTTTAGGTGGTATGTATTTAAATAAATTTAGTTGGTTATTTGTTCAATTTTATATTTTTAATGTTTATTTTAGGTACAGAGTTCCTCAAAGAGAAATGACTCGACGAAACCAAGATCGTACAGCGCCATTAAGAACTCCCACAATGGCTGGTGGACTATTTTCTATAGACAAAGATTATTTTTATGAATTAGGTTCATATGATGAAGGAATGGATATATGGGGTGGTGAGAATCTTGAAATGTCATTCAGAGTAAGTATTGTATACACAATCCTTAAGTGAAATAAATCATATATTTAAATTTAATTTCAATCTCGTAAAATGTCATTTAAATTATAAAGAATTTCCATACAGATATTTGAATTTTGAATTAGGTTTAATACAGAAATTAAATGTTCTATTAAAGAAATTTAGTTGTGGGGGAAAAGTAGTTGATATGGATATTTCTAGGTGTGGCAATGTGGCGGCACACTGGAAATAATACCATGTTCACACGTAGGTCACGTATTTCGTGACAAGTCGCCATACTCATTTCCGGGAGGCGTATCAAAAATCGTATTGCACAATGCAGCCCGTGTAGCTGAAGTTTGGATGGACGAATGGCGAGATTTCTATTATGCAATGAATCCAGGTATAGGATGATATATGTGGCCTGTGAAAATTCGTTTGCTTTTCTAAAATTTACTAACATAAGACAACTATCTAACCTAATTATTGTTGCTTGCTGGTTTAAATATAATTCCCATATCATAATATTTAAGTTTAAAAATACTTCTATGTTTAATACAAAATATAAAAATTATAAGAATTAAGGTTTACACAGTCCTCCGTGCATTCTGTATAAACTCGTGCAGTTCTCATTTGTACTTGTTGATTATTGTGTGTTACAATTGATACAGAGGGGTAGGAAATGGACATAATGTGTGTGTGTGTGTTTGTGTGTCTAAATACATACATCTTTATTCATAAATGACATGAATCAAGAGTTTTCTTTCAATATTATCTTTATTGAAATGATTACTCATAGATTTGGATGTGTGGCGGCACATTGGAAATATCGCCATGTTCACATGTTGGTCATGTTTTTCGCAAATCCACACCTTACACTTTTCCTGGTGGCACATCACATATAGTCAACCACAACAATGCCCGCCTTGCCGAGGTCTGGATGGATGAGTGGAAACATTTTTACTACGCCATAAACCCAGGTACCCCTTCTTCTCCTATGTGATTGAAAACATTTCAAGCACACAGACACCTACACGTTTTATTGTGATAATGTGATATTTTTCTCTACACCCTTAGCACACCACTTAGTCATGAATGTTTTTATTTTTTATTTTTCATAACTTCAAACACATTTGTTTTTGATTAGTTTTGAATCTCTATTTTTTACATATTCTTCATTTAATGTTTATTTAAATAATAGATATCCCACCAATAATTTGTTTATGAACATAAAAATTATTATGCATGTTTAAAACTATTGGCATGTTTTTCTCTTTTCAGCTGTTTTTATAGTTAACTCACTAGTTTCATAGTTTAACAGTAGATTATAATTTATATGATAAATTAGGTAAATAGACAACTGATTCCTGCATTAAAACGTAGTATATGGTGGACAATTTACCCTAAACATAATTTTATCAATGATAGTTGGTCTTTAGTCCAATTTTTTTTTTTTTGTAATACCTTTTTTGAAATTTTGAAATTTTTTACAGCATAATACATACATTTAACAAATGTAAATTAGGATATCACTTATTGTTGTTGCTTAAGAAAATAGTGTATCCACAGTTTAAGAGTATTTACAAACAATATGAATTAGGTATTAGGAATATTAGGATATAAATTTTGATCAGTTATAAATTTTAACAGACTAACTGTTTTAAAATATACCACAATCTACATTATACAATAGCTTTTCTCTTCATATTTTACTATCTCAATCAATATTTCCCTTGATAATGTCTTTTGTTGTCAATTATTTCAATTATTTAACCTGTTAGTAGTCTGTTACTATGCCTTATAGTTTGCTATATTTTAATACCAGCTACAAAAAATAAAATTGGTGTATAATAAATAAAATTAAATGGAAACTAATAATTGACCTGGTATTAAATTTTGATGGAATTAATTGTCTACATACGTAATATTTTTGAGAGAACAGATTTTCATAAATCTAGTTAAATAAATTATATTAGATAAAACTAATTTGCATGTTATATACTTACTTTTTAAACTCATGGCCTTATGGATTGTAGTTTAATTTACTTGCATGATATCTATTAATCACATTGTTTATCAAGAATATTCTGTAGTCAAACAATTATTGTTATCTGCATTTGTTTATAATTTTAATTATTTATTACCTAAAAATAATAGTTAATTAATTAAAATTGTGTATTAAATTTTTTATACATATAATTAGGTGCATCTAATGTTGAAGTTGGAGATGTTTCTGAACGTTTAGCTTTGAGAGAAAAGTTAAAATGCAAGTCTTTCCGTTGGTACTTGGAAAACATTTACCCTGAGTCTCAAATGCCACTTGATTACTATTATCTTGGAGAAGTCAGTAAAATTAAATTACATTAGACCACTGTTTAATAATTAATTTAATTTGTTTAGATAAAAAACGTAGACTCTCAACATTGCCTTGACACCATGTCACGAAAAAGTGGTGAAAAAGTTGGCATGAGTTATTGTCATGGTCTTGGTGGCAATCAAGTAAACCAATAAGTTTGTTTATGTATTAAATTTTATGTATTAATCTTATTAAATGTTTACAGGTTTTTGCATATACTAAACGGTCACAAATTATGTCCGATGATAATTGTTTAGATGCTTCCAATATTGTTGGACCAGTTAGTTTAATTAGATGCCATGGTCTGGAGGGTAATCAAGCATGGGTTTATGATTCAAAGGTAAATTAAATTTAAACAATTTTTTTAAATACTGATTATTGATATCTAATAAAATAACATGAATATAATATTATTTGGCTAATAAATACATTTTTTTCAGGAAATGACAATAAAACATAAAACTACAGATCAATGTCTAGAACATTCAATGTCTGCTGATCAGTATGCTGCCATATTAAATGAATGTGATGGTTCACGTAGCCAACAATGGACAATGAAGAGTAACTTTCACTGGCAAGCTAGCTCAAGATAACGTAATCTAATTTTTACTTTTTATTTTAATCAAGTGTTATTCGTTTATGCATACATATATACATTTTGGGGATCAAAATATTTACTTATAAGTTCTTATGAACAAAAAAATCTTCTTATATAATAAAATAAAAATCTTTTATACTTTTGAACAAATTAGATATAACTTATGAAGTCCATGACAGTTTAAAAACACTTATAATAGAATTATAAAAATCTACTTGGTGACTATTTATCCCTGCCCACAATATTATTATCTTAATGAAACCACTTATATTTTTAACAAGATAAAAAGATTCAGTGAAAACACTTGTGATATTTATATATTATGTTATTAGTTATAATTATTATTATATTATATTTTGTATAATAACAAATTATAAAATAAATTTCCCTCCTTATAAAAAAAATAACCGCGTGACTTAAAATTAAAATACATACTACGATATGTATCAGGTATTTACATCAGTTTTTCTTTTTTTATACAAACAAATTCAAATGTTCAATTCATTTTTGTATGATTAATAGATAATTTTTTCTTCTTTTTATTTAATATTATCATTAATGCTCAAAATTATATCCTATATGGAGTTGTGAGTATAATATATTAATTCACTTTTAATGTTATTAATATTGTATGTTATGTTATGTTCATTATCTTGTGATAACATGGACACTAACAAAAAAAAAAAAAAATGTTGTCATTACTCTATACCACAGATGGCAAACCTATAATAAGTGTGTCACTTAATAACACATGCACACTCTTTTAGTGACACAATTAACTTGTTTTTTTTTTTACCATTAAAGATGTAGTATATAGATATGTTGGATTTAAAAATGGTCTTAAAATTATTTGACACACACGAAAAATAAAATCCAACCAGCATTTTTATTTGACACAGGTACAGAAAGCTTTGCCATCCCTGGTCTATACTATATGTATTTAATCTAGCGATTTCCACTTGTTATATCCATATTTTTGACACAAATGATTCACTTTTTAAAAGAATGTATATATACAATATATGTATACTTATAAATACCTGCATATAGGATATGTGAGCTTCTCTGTAAATTTAAAACTGATGACTGATCTACTTGTTTTATTATGTATCTAATGAAATAAGGAAAAACTTTTTTATTATGAAATATTAATTTCTCATTTATTTTTTAGATAATAATATATATTTCTTTTTAAGCAATAATAAAATTCCATTTTTAGTTATTTAAAAAATGTATTGGGGTTAGAAGATCAGCTATTATTTAAAAGTTTGCATAAATTAAATTATTTTTATTTTAACAAACATCCTGTCTAAGGAAATGTTTTATGTGTCACTTATATTTTTTTAAATATATATCTTCATTCTTTAATCCTAATTTATCTAATAAGCATTTATTTTTATACTAATTCAATTTGTGTCATGGAATTACCATATCAAATGATCAACTTTGAATATTTGTATATTGTTAATACAACCATTTGTAAAAAAAAATAATTCAACTCTAAATCACTCGTTTATTTCAAATGCACTGATAAATTTCTGTTTAAATATGTTTAAAAAATATAACTAATCAAAAATATAGACCAACAAAGTAAAAAAATTTTATTGAAAAAAGTCTACTTAAACTTCTATTTTATTAGAATTTGTATGAATGAAATTACTATTATTTAGAAGTGATTGGAAATAACTTAGTAGTGGAGTAAATTAAAATATTCTCTATGGTACCTTGTTTTAAGATTTTAATAGATTTATTATGTATAATATTATGCAGTTAGTTAATCATCCAAGTCATATTATTTTTTATTTTTATGTTCAATGTTTTTTTACATATATATATATATATTTGTTTGGCATCTCTTGGTCATTGTAAGTGTGTTGTGTGTATGTATCTTTTATGATAAAAGTTATAGTGACAAATATACCAAGAGATGACGTCCAGCGCAATATGTTTATTTTTTAATTATTATTATTATTATTATTTTTACCATTTATGTATTTGTTTTCACGATAAATATTCACATTCAATAAATGTGATAATATTACTTTATTTTACCAACCATTAACATTATGTGCAATCAGATATTATACAGACAAAGTCAAAGTATGTTGTGTATTATTTTTTTTATATACCTTTTTTTTCGTTTATGAATATTTAATATTATTTTTGTGTGTTGTTTATTATTTATGTTAGCTTATATTTTGTACACAAGAAATGAATCAAATCGCATCAGAGCCATTGGTGCAACTTTATATTATTATCGATAATTAGTTGTTTTAAGTAGGTAGCTAAATTATCAGTATTTTAATTTTTTTTGTTAAATGTGATAAAATTTTGTTCATCTAAAATTAAATTTTGTATTTAAAAGAATATACCTAGTATACTATTTCTTTAATAGTTAGATATTTCCTATTCCTCGTAATAATTAGTGAACATTAAATAAAATCAAGATACCTTATGATTTTAAAATTATAATTAAATGTACAAACATTGTAATTCTAAAAAAAGAGGGGGAAATATATGCAACTACAGTCTTCTTATTTTCTTAACGACTTACAGTTAGCCTTGGTTGTCCTCCAACTGGTCTAAAGAAAAAAAATCCCTCGGATTCGAGCAACATCAATATCGAAGACAAATATCTTAATAGTTAAAAATATGTATAGGTAGGTTGTGGATTGTAAAATTATTCACCCATGATTGTATTTTTTTGTGGAAACAATAAAGTAACAAAGTAAGTGTACCGATACCGTACACTTAACGAAAAAAAACCTCGATCATTAATTACTTTTGAATACTTTTCTGGTGATAACATGGAAGTATTTTTTTGATCTTCTATTAATGGCAAATCCATGTGCCAAGTTTGATACAGTGTAAAAAGTTATAAATATAATAATACATTTTCTTAAAATTTCGTAATGAGGGAAGGGAGAAACACAAGTCTCCCAAGTATATTTTATTAGTTTTCGATGCCATCGACACGTCATCCTACATATTATATTCATATTTATTATCGATTCGTTGTCGATTACGAATTTAACTAGGTGACTACTGACTGGCTTTTTTGATGTTTTGATATAATATTAAATGTGGTATATTATTTTAAAACATTTATAACATGAAATTAAATTGTCTTCTTTACGCGCCGTGTAAAGCTTAATTTCGATTTGGTAAAAGCACAGTAAGAGTATGGTTTCCCATATAACTAAAGTATTTATTATTTCAAATATTTGGCAAAATTGTGAAGAGGCCATACTAATCCCTCACTATAGATGACCATTGTATTCATTTTTCCGTCCGCTTTATATAAATATTCATATTAATATTTGTTCAGGTTTTTAAAGTTTTTACATTTAAAGAATAAACAACCCAGATAACAATAATTAAATGACTTACTAAACTGATATGAGGAACTGTATTGACTATTTGATTATTTTAGTAATTTAATAAAATATTGATAAATGTACCTACAAGTTACTACCTCCTTGTAAGTTTTTTCTTCTAAATTACCGACATCTTTGCTCCAACCCTATTCCTAGACAGGTGTTTTAATAAATTATAATTTACTATAATAATACTCAATACCAGTAGCGAGGCTTGAGGTTTTTGATCGGGGAGACACTGAAAAAAAATGGCACTAATATGCCTAGACTCCCCCCTTTTTTTTCGTGCTTGAGCCCGGCAATTATGGACATTATCTATAACTTATAAGGTAAAAAATAAATGTTCAAAAACTAAAAACAAAATTGAATTATATTTAAAAACTTAAAATATATACTAAAGATAATATTAATTAATATTTAATATAACATAATATATTGTACATAAACATAATATATGCAATAAAATAAAACACTACAAGTTTACGATGGCGCGGCGTGAGTGTGACAATCGCAACGGCAACGTATTAAATAATAAATATTAAGGATTGAGGTAATTACGAACGGCGAGACATGTCTCATAGCGTACATAGTAAACCCCACTCTGATTGACAATCCCCTGTACCCGCGTGCCCATATTTGTGAGACGTTGCGTCGCAACGTCTCTTAGATATAATACCATATTTGGAATGACCCGTATCGCCAGCTCGTACGCACGGCCGTATCGCGCGCTTCTAATCTATTTTAAGAAATCCATAACTGTACAACACTACAACGAAAAACCGATTTTAACAATACTGAAACATATACATAATATATTTTATAATATAAAATAAAATTCACATTTTCTAATATTAAATAAAACAAAATAATTATTTGTTTGTCCCGTGTTCTAATTTCTAAGTGGGGAGACGTTGTCTCTTTGTCTCCTATGACGCTTCGCCACTGCTCAATACATGTATTGTTATATCGTATTCGTATATGCCATATGTACCAATGCTATAATGTGATATATGTCTGGTATGGTCTTCGCGTACGCGTCGTCGACAGGACAAGCAGCAGGATAGGTAATTTTCGTGCGTCGTATTAAACGTGTACAATGCACATACTTAGTGATGTACATTAAACTAGTAGATATAGGTACATCCACTGGTAGTTTACGCGTTTCTCTTCGAACACGTCCTGGCGGACTAAAATCCCCATTGTCCGGCCCACGGTATAAGGTTAAATTAAAAATAAGATTACAACTATGAAAATATGTACATCGTTATACTTGTGGTGTAGATACTGAGAATAGAGATTATGATGCGTAGGTGTTATTAGTCATAATAGACGAGCACGTGCAGTGTAGGTATGTATAATAATAATATACATCGCAATAATACGTCATAGGTACTATAGAATACAAAATGAACTTCAAACTTGGATTGGCCTATGTGTAACAAGTTTACAAGTGTATATAGTTATAACAATTATCATCATTTTACTTTAAAGATTATTTATGAGTTTTTATAGAACAGGGTGGTGTACTAGTCTAACCCACGGCCCTTCTTAAAATACATGTATTCAATCATTTTTATCGTATAAGAGTTATAATTTTTTTTTTTAAATGGTAGGAGATTGCGTGGTGGCAGTATATATTAATCTGTTATATCTAATTTTCTATAATATTAAGTTTGTTTTTAAAATAAAACACGAATAAAAATATATTTTTCTTTTGGTGACTCTGAAAGTGCTTAATATGTAAGTTGGCTCACCAATTACAACATTTTAGACCACCCTGTAATAGATAATGATGACGTTAAAAAGTTTGAATAGAATTTTATCATCTTGTTTATAAAATAACATTGACTGTCACTCAGGGCCGATTTTAAGTGGGGGACACCGGTGGGCAATTGCCCGGGGGTGGCAAAATTATCTCAGATAAAATAAATAAAAAATCATTTATTTTTTATTTGTAAAGAGGAAGATTTCTAAAAAATGATACATTTTATTATTATTTATTTTTTAAATTCACATATGCATACATTTTTTTTTACCTATATTTTATCATTTTAAATAAAGAAAAATAAACGTTATTAACTAAGTAGGTAGGTACCTAATGTTATTAAATATTAGTGGGTTTATTTTTACTAGTAAACACTAAAACTAGACGTATAGTATAACTGCGTTGGCCCGTATTGGCAAATCAGGATTGTCGATTGTGGGAATTATCAAAATAAAACTATTTTTTAAGTAATATGTAAAATGTTTAAATGTAGATAATAATAATTTTGTGTTTCAGAGGTTAAAGTGGGAAAAAATTCCAGAGGGAACTAATGTTTCCAAAAAGTTTTAAGCGTTCCATATTTAAATATATACATATTTTATGTATAATGTCTAATGTATAAAATCCTAAGTTGTTAAAGGGGACGCTTTTTAACCGCCGTCAGAGGTAAGGGGACTGAGTCCTCCTGCGACCCCCCCCCCCCACTTTAACCCCTGTCTAAACCAAAATTGGGATAGTGTTAAACAAAGTCTATGCGACATATCAGAAAATATAAATGAAAAATCTATCACTCAAAATGAAGCTCGTGGTTTACTTAGATTAATGAACCGTTTTAAAGTTACATTTATGTCACTATTTTGGGGTGATTTACTTCAACGATTTAATGTGGTTAGTAAATATCTACATACAATCAGTCAATATTGATGTATGTACATTGTAGTATTGCACAGTGTGTGATCAATATGAAGCATTAATAAAATATGTTGTAAATTTCCGTACAGATGAAATGTTTCAACGTTATGAAGTACTAGCAATGAAAAAATGTTCTGAAAATTGTTAAGAAACGATTTACAAACGTATAAAAAGGACAAAACATCATGATGAAACAGCTAATATTATTGAAAATGAAATCAATTTAACAGGTAGTTTGCATAGGCGTAACTAGACCTTAAAGTTAGGGTAGGCTGAAGCCCTAACATATTTAATATATATAACAAATGTGGGGGGGCTCTGCCCCCACACCCCCTATACTTATTCCTTAAATCATAACATTATTTTATTATTATAATTTTTGTAGTGTGTATCGTGTATAGCATGTATAAAACAAATTATAAAAATGTGGTATTGAGGTAGGTTAACATTAAAATAGTAACATATTATTATTATAAAATTTTTTTATGAATAATCGAACGTCTTTTACGTCAATTTTTGTGTTTAGTTTATTGACAACTTCTAAGTAGTATTTATATAGTTAAAAATACACGAAATGATACGTATTACGTCACAGGGTCATTACACAACAATTTGATAACCAAAAAAATAAATATTTTTCCAAGATATTAATAAAAAAAAAAGATATTTAAAATTTTAAAAGATAATTAAGTTTAAAAACGTAGCTTCCGTTGTTGGGACTAGGAATTTTGACAGGGGGGCAAAAATATGTTTGGGGGGAGCTTAGCCCCCAAGTCCCCCCCTAGTTACGCCTATAGTAGTTTAGAATTCAAAGTAAACACATATTTAGTGATTTGTGATTCTATAATAGAAGAATTAACAAGTCGAAAGTTAGCTTTATTACGATAATGTCATAACAAAGTATAATTTTTTTTTAAGACTCGCAAAGATAAAACCATCAGAAGTACGTGTTTCAGCTGAACATTTGTACTCAATGTATACAAAAGATTTGTATGTAACATTTATTAACAAATATGTTCATTTTCAAAGTTATATTCAAAGTATGAAAAATTCTCCATCAACTACAATTGGTATGAGTTCTATGTTAAAAATAAAAGGATTAGAAGACATTTACCATTTACCCTATGTGAGTATTGCTGTACATATGTTTTTATGTACTCCCTGTTCAAACTGTACCGCTGAACGGTCATTTTAAACTTTACGCCGAATAAAAACATACCTAAGGTTAAATTTAACAATTTCTAAAGAGAGATTAAACTCACTTGCAATATTTTAAATATGAATCAGAAATAACAAAACAAATTAAATATGAAGATATTATAGACCATTTTGCTGATATTCAATCAAGAAAAAAACTTGTAAAATAAACAATAAATTTAATATTATTATATTACTATATATACATATTATTAATTGTATATCAATATATCATTCATTATTATTTGAATCATGGAAGATTTTAAGTAGATAGAACCTAAGACCTAAGTTATAAATTAGTTACTTATGTTTTTTTTTTGTATGGTTTACCTACTATTAAAAATATAATATTGCATAGGAATGCATAGGTAGGTTAAAATTTAGCCTAGTTAAAATTGCTAAAAATTAACTGCAAATTAAATTTCAATGAGAAAGAGAAACTTAATTTTATGCCCCCCCCCCAAAAAAAAAAAAATTAGCCACCACTTCTATGGTATTCAAAAAAATGTGTTGGAAAGGGTCATCATAAATATTGTTCCCGGGGGCGAAAAATCTCTAAATACGGCCCTGCTGTCACTTAACGTCTCTCGATACCATCGATGCCTATATAAAAATAATATGGAAATGGAACTAAAAACTCATAATTTTCTTTAATATCAAAAAATTATAAATCCCTTTCAAGCTATATAGGTATAATTAAAAATCAGTGTACGCCCACTAAAAAATCAGAATATTATACTGTTATATTAGGGAGTGGGTACAAATAACCACTCCATTTTTCACTTTTTTTCAAAAATAAAGATTTGCGCAGAAGCGTATAAGTGTGTACTATTACGTATACTTTTGACACACAATGTTGTGTTATTAATAGTAAAATTTAATTAAATAATTCATTAATTATATAGAATTTCATTAGTTTTACGAATTAGTAAAATTATAAAATAAATTATCTACTTTATGTATGATCAATTAATTTTAATTTTAAATACGCTTATACTTAGTTTAGTAATTTGTTTACTTTAATGGATACAGTATACGTTCTAAAACTTTTGCAAATAATACATTTTGTTTTAAATATTTTGATGATCATGTAACGATTGTCATCATCGACATCGTACATTACTCCCTACGTTGAGCACGGTTAATATATGCTGAGTGTTAGTAATGGCAAATATAGTCGCGGAAATGCGCAATATAATATTATGCTGACTAGAGTTTAGCAATCGTCGAGTTAATGGCCGACCGGGACTCCTAGCCGTGGCAAATGGGGAGTTGAGTGTCAATAGTTGATGGTGAAGGTGTCAATGGCTAACAACAACCCGAAGAGCACCAACGGACGACCGGCTTAACTCACACTAGATATCGGTAACCCTTAATTATAACTTATAAGTACTATAATATTTAATGTTCTATATATTATAAGTTTAATATTGTAGTTATAATAATAATTAAAAATATATACCTATATTTTATGTATACGTTGAGTACTTTGTTTCACATAAGGTAACGCTGATCCCTAGTAATAATATCATACACCGAGGTCGAGTCTCCGAGACCTCGTAAATATAAACAAAACGACACCTAAGGAGTAAGGAGTGGTGCAAAACGATAGGTGGAGAGGAGACGTTACAATATAATAATATAGGTATTTCAAATTTTTAACAGCATTGTGACGGTTTTATGTGATTTAGAATAAGTTCGTTTTGACATTATTTTTGTTGAAGGAAATATAGTGCATTTTATTCTAATCATGCAATATTGAAGTCAACTTAACCGATGAAATGGTACTTTAAAAAAAATAAACCACGATTTACCACCTTTTTTAATATCAAAATCGAAATAAAACTCAATATTTATATTGTTATATGGTTTAATATTATGAAATTCATATTATATATCACTTTTTAATTACTCAACTGTATCAATGTAAAAAATGCATATATAATTTTAATCCATTGTTAAATAATTATTACTTGTAATAGCACCATGTGTGCTGAAACATTTTAAGATTATAATAATAAAAAAAAATTATGAAATTAAAAGTCGGTCGAATGACACGGTTTATGTTTAGTGTACGATATGATCGATATGTGTATTTATTGTTATTATAATATTACTGCAATACAGTATATGAGTTGGTTATTCTAAAGGTTAACACTAATTTCAAATTGCAAAATATTAACGTTTTTTGAAATATTTTCTAAAATGCCTTCATTTTAGAAATAATAAAAAAAAAAAACAATAAATTTATGTTTTTGTCTTTCATAATCGGTTTTTTAAATGTTTTTCTCATTGATAATGAAGTATACATTTCTTAATTTATGTTCCCAAATATTATTCTTAGCAAATTCAATGAATAAAAATAAAATTTCATACAATAAGTAATAAATAATTTATATACTAAGTTATTTTAAATTTTTGTAAGGTTAGTCTATACTAATATAAACTATAAATACTCATAACTTGTCAGTACTATTCATCTAAAATTCAATTTTTATAAGTCAAAATTCCTTAAAAAGGAATCATTCCTGATTAAGAATATACATGTTGTCTTTCAAAAGAAAGAATTCTCAAAAAATGTTATTTTATAATAAATTTTAAATTTGTATGCAAAAATAATCATTTCCAAAATGTTGATACATTTATTGAGATAGTAAGTTTTAACTGTTAAAATAATTGCCCTGTATATGAATTTCTAATGTAGGTGCGCGTGACCCCTTATAATATATATATATATATATATATATAATATGTAATGAAAACGGGCGTCGTCGGGGCCCTGACATAGTGGTATAGACGGGTAGGTGAGCGCTGACGACCCGACGCACTCGAAATTTAATATAATATAGACAAATAAATAGTGTACAATATTTTATTATTATTACTATATATAGTTATACATTTTCTACTTAGTATATTAATATTAGATATATACATAGTTTTCCGAAATTAGAGATCGAGACAGCTGATAAGTTTAATGCGTTGGACGCAGCGTCTATATATAGCTATATTATTTACACCTACCTATACTACATATTTTGCCATGTGTATTAAACGATAAGAATATATTATATTGTACCTATAATATTATGCCCTTATACTTGCAAGTTGCAGTCATAGGCGCCCGCAGGGGAGGGCAAGCTGGGGCATTTGCCCCCCAGGCTATTTCAAAATATTTTTTTTTTTATTGAATACGAGTGTAATAAAAAAAGGTTATTATTTTAAAACACCTAGTAAAATTATAATATTTATCCTCAAATCCTGACATTACCATTCCCCAGAAAAATTTCTGCGGGCGCCTATGGTTGCAGTCATAATCAAATTAATCATTTAATTAATTTTTCAAAATGTGTGGAGACTATAATAATTTAAAAAACTAAAATTCAAAATGTTACCACTGTACCAGCGACAAGCACAGAATCGTTTTTTTAACGTGACGGTCAATTATTTAAAAAAATAAAAATGACAACACATCTCTAGCTGTTATCGACGACGTTAGACCCCAATAGCGCCAGACGCCTTAAAAATATATTTTTACGTTTATTGTTGTGAAGTATTATGTTTAATATACTTGTAGACATTTCAAATTTGATTACATTTTTTTGGAATTAATGAGGTATGCTGCTGTGACAAAAATATAACTATAGTGTGGGTATATACCATAAAGACCTGACCAGACATCTGAAACTTTTTTGCTTACTTTTCTTTGTCAATTTTGAATTTTTATCATTAGTTCGTGCAGTTTATACTTTTAATTATTAAGTTAAAAATAACATCTTAAATTACAACACCCACAGACTGTTAAAAAAATTAAGTTCAAGTTTTAAATCTCTATATAAAATGATTGGTTAACTAATGACTTTTTATATATTATAATTACGGATAACCTACTCCTAATTTTATTTCGCTTGAATCGATAGATACATTTTTTGATGATTATCAATTTCCAGATATAATTTATATCCTTTAACTCTTCTCTCGGATTTCAAAATTTCAACCTGTATGGCTGTATATCGTTTACATCATTCTTAACATGTAATGTTTTAGCATTAGTTTTCCTTTTGCGTGTGTAGGTACATCCAATTTATTAATAATTCAGGTAAAATCAAAGATTACAATTATGGAAATATACATTTTTTGTACAATATGTATAGTTGTCCACATTTTACAACAAAAGTAATAATGTCTGCACTTCTTCGCCACAACGAAAAATCATAAATTAGAACTTCAACAGTTCAACCACAAACACGCTCTGTGACAACATAGGTACGTGTATTAATGTATAATATATTATACATTTATGAATATTTATAGTTGTTAATAAGCTTTTAACGATATATTGATTGATGTACACTCATTGTATACTATATAAAGGTATATATATTTAGATATTTAATTTTATCATGTCAAATATAAATAGGCAAATACATAAAAAGCCGAAATTCGGTAACTCCTCTCACTTAACTTTCTTAGACACAAGCTTGAAGCTAGTAGTGTATTTCATGACACAGCATCTACGAAATCAATTAAACAGAAATATTTATATCGTTGTATCGATTATCATAAAATTATTTAAAATTATATGCTGCTTATATAACTAAACACTGTATAAGAATATGTTGAATGACAATAGCTAAAATTGTATGATAACCTACGGGCTACGGCTATACATAACTTAACAGTTATTATAAATATATTATCATCATTGTGATTTAGGTATTTTAAAACTAAAAATAACATATGAAATGACTCTTTAAAATAAATGATAATATAGGTAATTCGTTTCTATAATAAATATTAAAATTTTAGTTTTAAAAAAAACTTTCAAGAAACATTTAGTTAAAAAAGTTCCTTGCAAGTTTCACTCTAAATGATTCCATTATTTGATAGACTCTGTGAACCGGTCACATAATACCTATTATTTAGATTTAGACAGTTTACAAATAAAAGGTATACTTAATGATTATTTTGTTGTGCATATTCTTCATAGTACGTATGAATATAATGAAACTTTAGACGTATACCATAATATTGCTAATCGCGATGTATAATAAATGAGGACATCGACTAAGTAGGTATTACCTAGATATATACCTGGGCTACAGTAAATTGATTAAAATATTTAATCTGCGCAGGTCAACGAAAAACGTATAACTATAAAAAACAATTATTCCGTATAAAAAATAAAATTTACCTATAACACCATCATAATAAGTATGGGAAAAACAATATTATAAATACAAACCAAGTTATATGCCGTGCACGGCGGGGTTGCGGGAGGAAATCGGAAAACTGAGCATGACTGTTTTGAGAAAAACTTTTTGACACGTGAAACTCGTGTGACGCGCAGTTGGAGTAGTGTAGTAGACCTGTTGACAACATATTTTGTTCATTAAATTATTGAACAATAAGAATAAATACTTATAACGCAATCGTTCTAGTTTTGATTGTCATGATTTCTATTTGCAATTGGCATGTGTTTATTTGGATTACAGCAGTGTACGGTACGTGAATTTCTATAATTAATTACTAAACAATTATTATCAACAAAAGACAAATTTCGCTTGTAGTAATACAACTTTGTTATTTATATTATTTTATAGTAATTATACGTGATTCAATAAGTTTTTAACCAAAAAATAATAATACTATATTCTAAACACATTTTTATGAGATTTATATTTCAAAATTTTTTTTCTTATACATACTATAAGAGTGTAATTACACATTTTATAAAAATTAAAATAATTTATATCTATTGTCATTGATTATAAATACTATAAATATTAAATATTTTTAATCAATAATATTATCTTACCTTTCACATAATGCATGATTATTTTTGTCTCAATAAGGATGCCCATTCAATAATGTTAAATAATAATGTCTACTAGGTAAACAAAAATATATATTTTCTTTTTTCATTTGTTATAAAAACACTACTCTAACAAGAAAAATTTACCATTAATCAAATAAATTTAATTCACATGTTTTTATATTGAGCTTGTTTTTTTTTTATTCTAAACATTATCATAATATGTTTTGGTAATGGATAATATGCTAATAAATTACTCATTTTTATAATATTAACAATAGTTGTTCGAAAGTTAAATAATAGATTATAGTTATACTAGTTCAAACATATATTTGCACCCATTCAAACTTGTGTTATCTTTTATTATTTATTGACTTTTGCATTTTAAGACCAATGAACAAAAAAATACACGAAGCGCATATATTGCATAAGAAATAAGAATAATGGTTATTAATTTATTAATCATATCAACGGAATTATACTGTATTGGTTCGTTTGAAGTGAATAACACTATTTTTTTTAATTAACGCATACCTAGCTAATATTAGATTAATTTAAAATCAAATTTCCAAAAAAAAGGTTACCGATGACTAGCCTATATCAAAGTAACTAGGTATGCTGTAAATATTATATTGATTTTTTTTACGGAGCACAATGGGTAATAAACTTGTGATTGAGTGGTCAGGCATCTTAAATAATATGTTTATTACATTTTTATGATCCTCCTTTTTTTTTACCTGCAGATTCTTTTTTTTCCCGTGTTTAATTATTTCACTTCAACACTACATTAAACTTCAACAGTTAGTTGTTAATGAATTACTTAAACATAACTGAATCTGAAAACAATAACATAATAGTTAGAAAAATTATTTTGAAGCAGGTATTAATCACTTTAATTAAATTCATCGTCAATAGTATTATTAAATAGGTATACAAATTCAACGAAACGAAATTATTCATGATATTCAATATTATTCATAATAAGAATACAAGTTTGCCTAATATACAATTTTATTTTGTTGGATATATGATTACGTTGATAAACGTATGGCTTAACTCCAAGGTAATAATTTATTGATTATGAATTTTTATTATGAAATACCTTGGTTCCATTAAGAAAATGAAAACTCATTTGTATTAGTTTCGTGCAAATAAAATGCTACTAAATTAAGTCAGATATAATATAAATTTTTACACGAACTTCTTTGATTTAACACTGGTAATCTACTCAAGGTTAATGGTATAAGTAACAAAATTAGTATAAATGTAAATAAATCTTTTAAAAATGCCTTCAGGGTAATACTTAAACGTGACCTTACTTGATTATAAAATGATGTAAACCATTTCAGCACGTTTATAATTACAATTAATAAATTATGTACATTTTTATGCGTTTTTGACGTGACCAGGCGTAATAACTCACGGTAGTCACCAAAAAAGGACCGATACCTCCGATCCTATGTCATCACAGGTCAGTATTTACTATACAGGTACTAAAGAATTAAGATTTTAACAATTCAGTCAAAATTACTAATACAATTTATATACCTAGCCAATATAGGTATAAATAAATATATTGCTTTATCAAATGAAGAAAGTAGAAACACATATATAGGATATAGGGTATATAGTAACGCTTGATAGACACGTCTATATTATATATTATTATTTAAGTTATATATTTTAATGTAGTTTTGTAGAAATAGCTAATCTCAGATATACCATATATGTATCTTATCCTTTTGATAACAACATTAAATACTATATTTAATATATTTTAGATACATACTCACAACTCACATGCGGTGGTGACTCGAAGAAACTACCTATATTTCAATCATGTGATTCACACAAATGTTAATGAATGGTTGTCCCAGGGTGGGGATAAGTAATTTGAAAAACATTTTAAGGTTATTAATTAATAATTAACCGTTATTTAACCATCTCTAATATCCTATGATAATTCATTATATTTGGAGAGTTTTGGAAAAAATGTTTGGGGTGGGTGGTAAAAAACTATTAAAAGTGAGTCAAGGAAAAAGTACAAGCCACCACTGCCAACTCGTGATCATTTTAAAATAATTAAAAAGCTAAACAGTTACATATTTGTTAAGTTTCGTATAAGAGAGCCATTCCAATTACATTTAAAAGCTAAATATTTAAGCAATCTTTAAATAGGATATGTTTCGCACACATATATATTACACGATGCAGTTACGATTAACGAATGAGATTTTTAGAAATCTGACGCTCAATCAAAATGATAACTAATGATAAACAAAATTTTAATTTCACTAACGAGACATTATTGCACGTGTTGCGTAGGTAGAACATAATTTTATATAATAAAGCTTTAAGTATAATGGACAAAACATATTTGACCTATAAAATATAGAATAATATGATATATTTTGTTAGTAAAACGTTCTAGACTTTTTTTTTACTGACTAGACTAATAAATTTAATTAACTATATCAATTAACTATTCTGTATAGGTATAGTATATCATATACACTTACATATGTATTTATTTAAACTCTTATGAGAATTTAATCAAAAATAAAACTTAGTGCAACATACATTTTCAACTATATTTGAAGTTTAATATTTAGATTTTTATTTATAAAATTATTTTTCAGCTCAATAAACAGAGTAATGATTTTCTAAACACTAATAAAAAATATAGGAAATCTGGAAATGTATATAGGTAATTTTATTATTTGAAGCTTATAGGTATTTGAAAGGAATAATATAGTATTGCAACATGTGGCGAGAAGTTAAATAAATGCTAGTTGACCTTAATTAATTTATATACAATTAAATATTAATTTATCATAAGTTATTTAAATATATTAATTTATATAATATTAACAGATTAAAATATACAGATAGGTAGTCTACGTATTTATAATATTATAGCTGTTTAACTTTCCAAAATCTATTAGATGATTTTTGATTGTATACCTATATATTATCGCTAATACATTTTAAAACATTATCATTTAATTTGAATCTAAGACTAATTCATTTATTCTTATTAGATTTATCCAAATATCACGTATGAGGTGAATACAAATTCTGGTAATTACGTCCGTATAGCCGAACCTTTTTCCAGTGTAAAGTTACAAAAGTTAAACTTTTATTTTGATAACCAAGATAACCAATATTCTGAAGTATTTGGTATAACAAAGAAGGGTGGCATAGTATTTATCAAGAATGTGAAACTTTTAAAAACATTCAATTATTCACAATTTACGTAAGTCGAGAAAAATAATATATAAACTAGTGAACAGAACAATTTTCTATTAATTATTATTAATAATAAATTGACATTGTTATGAAAACTAAGTATCTTTTTTTAGGCTGAAGATAGATTATGGCAAGGATAAAAAAACAGAAATCATTTTAAGACTTAACAATTTACCAGATGAACAATGCAAGAAAACATCACACTGTTCTAATATACATTTAGATACAAAATCCGAATGTACATCGTCATGTGGAATAGGGTGAGTAAAATATAAAATTTGGATATATTTTTTATTTTTTTATTTTTTTAAAGAGAAATTTAATTCAATTAAAGCTTTTTTATAGTCAATCAAAACGTCACCGAATAGTTAAAATTAAAAACAGAATGTCCATGCTCTACCACTATTAGATGGTATTTTGACACTGTTATATGAATAATTATTAATTATACATTCATCGTTGTTATGAGTCCATACTGTTTTCCTAATGTCACGATAAAATTATAATTTATGAAGTTTTTATAACAAACTTTAACCAATTATGATTATATAGTCACTCAAATAATTTTTTACCTACTGTTCTGAAAATAATATTTAAACGTTTAACAACACACATTTTTTATATTTTATAGTAAAATAAGTACAAATAACTAATATTTATTCAAATTTTCGCAGAACCATTACAAAATGTCAATGGAGAGAATCGTCAAATCCCGATGTATTCACTGCAAATTATTCAACTTGTACCCCGGATATCAACACCTGTCCAGATGGAAATTGTGACAGCCTGGAAAAAATGAATCATTTATTATGCCCGCAAGACTGTACCAGTAATTATAACTATATAACAGTTACTAATACATATATTGTTTAACATTATGATTATGATTGAAGATGAAGTTTTTGGCACCGGAAAAGAAGGTAAAACTTCAGGGATTTCGGGAGCTAAAGGCGTTTGTACGTGTGACGAAATTGGAAAATGTACGTGTGAAACAAAACTTCACACTGGACCGTCGAAAAATCAAAAAATCCGAAATGAATCCGTTATACTCGCAGACGCACCTACTATAGGTAGTCCATCTTTTGCACATAAGTGTAACATCTAAATTCATACCTACTGCTATTATAATTTACAATCGAAACATTTCAGTAAATCCTGAACAAGACGAGTGCGGAAATTGGTGCGACAACTATGTTAATACTAGTATAATAATAGTAATAGCGTTTGTAACAACTGGACTTGTTATGTATTGTTTTAGAAATAGGTACATTTTAGTTTAATCTTCTTTAACTACAAGATTATTATTATTATTATTATTATTATTATTATTATTATTATAGCTGTATAAAAGCAATAATATCGTTTTCAGAATCGTATGGATTTTGGGTGGTTATAAAACGAATAGGAACGTCAGAACACTCGACGAACTGTTGCCGAACTTCAATCAAGATGAATATCAACCGAACCCAGTACCTAACAGAGATACTTTCACCATTAATATAGTAAGTAACACAATGGTTATTAGTACCAATTCTATATACTAATCATTATTACATAATTTGTATCAAATATGTTATTTGACAGGACTTTGACCCTAAATGGGAGTTTCCAAGAAGTAGACTTATTCTAGAGCAAGTGATCGGTGAAGGAGAATTTGGTAAAGTTCTAAAAGCTCAAGCAATAGATATTCCTGGTACAAAAGGTATGATTGTTCAAATTATGTCAATAAAATAAACCTATATTAATTAAATATACATACAGTATACATAACAGTTGCATATCGCTACTTGCACTTTAATTTGTACGTTATTTCTATAAACTGTTAAGTAAAAAATAATTGTTTAATAATATTAAATTATAAATATTACATATTTCCAGTCGACAGTCACGTTTCGATTTTGGTGAGGAACTCATGACTCTATATAACGCTTGAGCTATAATATATGAACATATTCATTATTATTAATATAAAAGCTACGGCGGCGTCTACATGCCGTCCTATAGCTATTATATGCATACTCGAGTTGTCTCACCCCTTCCATAAAGTGTCATTGAAGGGGTCACATTCCAACATTATTTTATGACTTTTTGTGTTTATTAAAAATGTATATGCATCTTAAATTCTACTTATTATTATATAGGGATGTCAACGGTCGCCGTAAAAACAATAAAAAACGATGCAGGAAAAACCGAAAAGGATGATTTATTGTCAGAGTACAATTTGTTAAAAGACGTTAATCATCCAAATGTAGTTAAACTACTTGGGGCTTGCACTACTCAAGATGGACCATTTTACCTTATTATTGAATATGCCAAATATGGTTCACTTAGGTAAGTTCAATGTAGTCTTAAGTAGAATACATTTATGTTTACTAAAAAAAAATATCATCTAGGTCATACCTCCGAAAGAGCAGAATCCTAGACAATAATACAAATGACTTTGTAGCCAATACAGCAGGAAATTTACAACAAAACGAAAGCCTGATATCCATGGCATTTCCACTTTATCAAATCACTCCAAGAGATATTTTGAAATTTGCCTGGCAAATATCTAAGGGAATGGCTTATCTTGCAGAGCTAAAAGTAAAATATTTCATTTGTATTTAATTTTAACTTGTACTCCAGTTAGCAGATATTGTTTTAAATAATACTTTGGAAATATACTAAAATAATATACTTAAATGCATTTTTTTAAAGTATTCGACTACTTACGAGTATAATCTTATAATATACATTTTTGTCAATCCATTAATGTAATACTGACACAAAATGCATATACTTTTTACTTGAATCTATGCATATTTAAAATGATTGTATAATACAAAAACATTTTTGTTTTATTTATGTACATAAAATATATTATATTATAATGTAAAAAAAAATAACTTTTCCTAAAAATTCTACAGAATATAATTTTAAAATATTATGTCAAAATTACAAGGTAAAATAGGACGGTAAGTCAATAATATGATAATTTCAATTTAAATGTTAAATAATTTTTCACAAAATTTTTATCAAAATAAAACTAATTTAAATTAATCACCCCAAAATACAAATTGGGTAATATTCAATATCAACTAGGTACAGTAGGTGTTTATAAACACCAACAAATTAAGTAGTTGATAATAACTAATAACTAGTAATTAATAATAGTTTAAAAAATGATTCAACATCAATATAGATAATGTAGTACCTCCACTGGGAGGCTTCTACGCTCTGTTATATACTTATATCTAGATTGTTATTTTATTTTTATTTTATTTTTATTCTACTTTCCGATTTCATCAATTGTTCTTATTGTTCTTTTTGTAACAGATTGAATAAAACATTTATAAAAAAAAAAAAAAAAAAAAACATCAATATAAAAGTATTCAACTTTAGGTGCTATTATATACTTGTTATACATATTATATTATATATATAGTTAGTTCATAGAGATCTGGCTGCGAGAAACGTTCTAATTACTGAAGATAAAGTATGTAAAATATCTGACTTCGGCCTGACCCGAGATGTTTATGAAGACAACGCTTATTTAAAAAAAACGAAAGGAAGAGGTGTGTGTATATATATATATGTATTTTTTTTTTTTAATAAATCTAAAATACTCTAATTTAACAAAAATAAATTGTGTTATAGTTCCAGTGAAATGGATGGCGCCAGAATCATTAGCAGATCATATATACACGAGTAGATCAGATGTTTGGAGTTTTGGAATCTTACTTTGGGAATTAGTCACTTTAGGAGCAGTTCCATATCCTGGAATAATCGTACAAGATTTATTTAAACTTTTAAAAGAAGGATACCGAATGGATAAACCAAATAACTGTTCTATTGAATTGTAAGTAAGGGTTTTCAATTAATAGGTATAAGCATAATGTATAACTATGATTATATAATTATATTATACTATCTAAATTTTAAACCGAATGTAGGTACCATATTGATTATTAAATAATATCACTTTAATAACAACATCGTTCAATGCTCAACGTTTACGGAAAATTTCAGATTCACAATAATATATCTATTTAAGTTTAAAATCATTTAAACTAATTTTAAAGGAAAACATTATGTGTTGAAAAAACAATAATTATGAAAATAAAATAATAACAGTTACGTACTTTAATGGATACAATTTAACAAGTTAAAACATAAGGTTTAAATATAATCATATCGAGTTTAGTACTCTTATACACTGACTTAAATTCTCAGATGTTCGTAAATTTCTTAAAATTAATGAGAAAATAAAAATAATATTTCGATTAACTGTATTTTTATATATTTTATATATTAATTATATATAATTTATTATTATACGTACTGGTCTTGTAATTTATCATTTTCGTTTATTGGTTTTCACCAACATGTGCAATTTTGATGGCCCACGAAAAATTTAAAAATTTCTTATTTGGCTTTTCAAAAATATTAATTGATGACCCCTCCTGATGTGTAGGTTATAGTAGATACTAGATTTCTACTTTCTAGTGTACTTCGTCATTAATTAAATCAGTGTAATGATTGAAGAAGATGACGTGTTACATTTGAATTAAGTGATAAATTATTATAAAAAATGACAGTTGCATAAACGGTCATATTATTATATTAAGTTTATTATTTTACTGTGTCTCCATTTTAGCTTGTGGTGTGTCATCCGCCTCTATTTCAAAAATTATTTTTTAACTATTTATATTTTATATTAACAAACAAGAGATCGAACTTTAAATAGTGTTAAAAACTTTAATTAATAATATTACTTTAATATTCTTTCATATATTATTATTGGTTTTTAATCATTTTTAGGTTAATTAATTAACGTACAGTAAAGTTGGTACCTAGTTTAAAATTAATCTAACTACATAGACAATTTCTTTTATTTGTGTATATAAGATAACAGTAAATTTTTTCAATAATAAGTAAAGACATTTTTCAAGCTTCTACGGTTAGTATATTTTTAATTATAACGTAATAACAAAATTTGCTCGAAGAGAAGTCGTTATTTTCCTTTGAATATAAGTATGTAAGGTATGCACTATTAAAATTAACTTTAAAGTTCATACAATCTTAAAGATGCTTTATGTTAAATTCTATCAAAAAACAAAACTTATTAAAAATCTTGTATTTCATTTAAAACCTCAGTTTTTATTAAAATTAAAAATGTTATACATTTTTAACAATATTATTAATTTGTAAGTTTTCGTAATCCCCGTGAATTATATCAATATTTAAATTCCCTGATGCTAATAATAAACGATTGTAACAACACATTTGGAATGTTTTGAATTTTTATAAAACTCAATCCAATTTCGTACCAAAAATCAACAACATTTTTATTCAAAGATATTTTGTAAGACCAATATATATAAATAATATTTTAATAATTGTATTAAATTATAATAGCGATTCATTACTATACTTTCAAGTTATAGAAAGTAGATACATTATTTTTATGAAGAAAAACTATAAACTCCAATATAAAATGCACCACTAGAATTAGACTGACACAAGTCTCAATTCAAAATTTATAGTTTTGAGAAAATTTTGAAAAATTTAAGAATTTAAGATATTTCTACAAATTTTACAATATAACTTTTTCAAATATTATGAAATACATTTTTAAATCCAAAAAGTTAGACTTGTGGCCTCACAATTTTTAAGTAAATGCAACATTCAAAACTGCCATATTTTAGGATGTTGCTGTATTGCATGCCTACATAAATTGATTTCAAGACAGCCATAATAGGTATACTAAAATATGGCAGTATTGAATTTCATATTATGGCAACAATATTACAAACTATAAAATGCAATAGATCTTGCCACAACTCTAAATATTGATGTTTTTTACTCAACATACAACCCAAATCCTGTCTATAAATTGTCTATAATCTAAAAAATACCAGCTTACACATAATATGGTGTACCTATGTTAAATTTATACATTTATCAAAATCAAGGAATGTTTTATAATATAATTCATACAAACTTATAACTACAATTTTCTACCAATAAGTATGCTCTTAACAAGTGATATAAATTCTGCACCGACAGACTACACCTATAGTAGTGCCTATGATATTCAAAAATTTATATTTTGTATTATTAAGTACAATGAATACATAATGTCAAAATTAAATAAATACAATTTTTCAATTTTCAGTTATAAGTACTCGTATTAATGTATCCATGAGGGTTTTAGCTGTAATTTATGAGTATTAACCAAATACGCGTATCTGGTTTTAAAAGTCTGTCTTTTATGCTCTATGTTTGTTATTACAAGTGCTTAAGTGTGTATTTAATAATTACTTTAATATTTAAAGACATTATGTAGGTAACGATACTATCTAGTTCTCAATGCCTTAATAGCATAATGTACATTTATGGATTTATAATGTACCTATACAATTTTAAATAATAGGTACGGTTGTATGTTGATTTTCTAAATAATGTTTACAGATATGATATAATGAGCAGCTGTTGGGCAGAAGACCAATACAGAAGACCTAGTTTCAAATCATTAACAACGTCACTGGAAGAAATGTTGGAAAAAGGAAACGATTACTTAAAGTTAGATTTCAAACAAATTGTGAATAACATGTGTTACTTTATGGATGGTAAATTTTTTTATTACAGTCACATATGACTGAAATTATTTGATGACAAAATGACTGATTTTAGACGATGAATTAGCAAATCAAAATCAAACTTCAGCTGAAAATACAGAGAAAGAAGTGAAATATGAAATTCCTAAACCTATTAACGAAATTGGAATGGCATATGTAACAATGAAAGATTTTGTATTTGATCCAGAACAGCAACCAGCACAAATTGTGTGAAGTTTTTAAGAATATGATTTTGTGCCAAATTAGAGTTACCCAAAAATACTAGTCAAATATTAAATGATTTAATATTATTAAAAGGAGAACCTATCAATATCTTTTACATACAAACATTTAATCTAACAAATTTAAATTATAAATTACGCTTCCAATTACCAAATTAAAATTTATTAAAATATGTTTTATTGTAAGAAATTATTATTTGTAATACAAAAACATTAACTTTAGGTTTAATTTTAGTTAAATACAACTGTTTTAAAATTTTCTTATTTAGTTATTTAAGTTCCTATCAATAAAATATTATAATTTATAGTTAATAAAACAAGTATGAAATTATATAACAGAATAGTATAGATACCGAACCTAATTCATTTCTTTTAAAAAAAAAATATCCACTTGTCCCTAATTATCTCTATTGTTTTCTATTTTTAATCTAAAAACTTTTGTGGTTATAAATATAGATGTACATTTCAATATTATATAGCTATATTGCTATATAGGCATATAGCTATATATATATAAATAATTGTGCGGTAAAAGATAAATACACAACTTAACACAACAATTCGTACTTATAATGAGTAACCCACTTGTAACTTCTGTACAGCAGAGCGACATCCACGAATTACTCACCTTTTTTTAAATGTTTTTGTTGACAAAGAAATTCACTTATATAGGTACCTATAAGAATCTAACATTGTCACATTGATCTATTGGTTCCTGAATGTCTTTTATTTAATTCTTTAGTCGATAATACGAACGGAATCGGTATTTTCCGGCCGTTGAAGTACGACAATCGAAAATATTGTTTATAATATCTTTTAGATTTATACCTATAAATAAATAATAATAAGTTTTTTTAATGGGTTGGGACTGTTGGGAATGTGTGGCAAGATACATGTTGTCCCTGTCCTAAATACGCCAATGTATAGTATATTAATTATTAATATGACATCTATGTGATAATCACACTCAAAGATATAGATAATATACCCTGTGATCAATCCAGTCGGAAACCGTAATATTCATGTTAGTACAGCGCTGGGGTAGGTTTTGCGCGCAGATTTTTTTCGTGGGCCCAAAAAATGTTTTTTCATAATGTACAAAACATTTTCTTGTCACGTCCTAATATTTATCTATATGAAATTTTGTTGTATTTAACATAACTCGCCTAAAAATATTTATTGGAATTGATGTGCACATAACCAATTAAATTGTTTTCAGCTAATATTTTTAGACGTCGCCGTCCCGCGTTGACATTATAATTTATTTTTACTCGCACTCTTTAACAAATTATAATATTATTATATATTTATATTCCGATTATCAGCTGATAACGTTCGTCGATCATTACCGTAAATTCAAAACAACAATCGTGTTTCTGTCATGTATTCATCAAATTATTCGTAATATAATATTATATTTGTTGCATTATTTTTATTCTCGGATATGCACTTCATTAAAAACTCACAAACCACCACTGCAGACGACACTAGTATTTTTAATTTGAAAAACAAAATTATAGACTTACAAATCATCAAATCCGATGAAAGGTACCTACGGGGCCCCTAAAATGGCGAGAACAGCTGCCTCCTTCTGCCCTGCTCTTCCACCGGTGCAGGTTATGCCTTATGCATCACCAAGCTATTATTCGGAGTAATACCAAACTTTTACGAATCATGGTTCATGGAGGAAAATATTATGACCAACGACGACTACCACCAAAAGTCATCAGGACCAAAATGCCATGTTATTTTCCCTCGCTTGTACCGATTACCGAATCTATGTCGGTCATCGAAGTATAGAAAGAAAAATTGTCGATTCATCGTAAGAAGGCCAATAATTATAATATTGACAGATAATATTATAATAATTTAGTCCATAGCTGTAACAATAAAATTAATATAGTTGTTGTTGTTATTTTTTTTTATCCGTTCGCAACGAATCATTTTTCAACGAGCGATACTGTGTAGAATTAAAAATACTTAAATATCTCTAACGACTAACGGTGTATTTCTATATAATTCGTATATACGCCATAAAAGGTAAGCGATATTAGAATTTTACATAATATTATATATTTATATTCATACTGTATGACTTGTACGAGTATACTATACGTCAATATACTACAATTTCCTAACAATTATTGCCAAGCCTAGTATAATGGCTACTAACGTTTAAAAATAAATTATTATTTTGATTAGGTATGCAAATTTATCAGTACTACTAACGTCCAAGTAAATCAATAAACGATTTTCTCGACGTCTAAATTGATACGATAATTTGTTTCTGTTTCTATACAGTTCTATACATACATAATGGAATCAATACAAAGTCGATTACAGTTTAATATGTATTATATAATAATTGTTTTTCAATTAAAATTTATTATATTTGTATACATATATACCTTTATATTATATAGATTATTTTAAATAGAACAATAATTAATATTTTCAGCAAAAAAAAATGTCTGATAATTTCGAGCAAACTAACACTAGTAATCAAACGACGAATACGTCTTTACAAAATAAATATGAAAACTATGACTGTGTAGTTGAAGAATGCAATAGGCTTAAATCTGAAATGGATAAAATAAAAATTAATCTTTGTTTAGCATTAGATCGTAAATTTAATGACAATGAAGATATTATGCATTTGATTAATGTTTGCGCCGCGTTAGCTCCATGTAAAAATGAATATAATTACATTTCAAAGGAAAACGATAAGTTGAAATCTAAGTTAAGTAATTATTATGATGAAATTCAACAAAGCGTAGAGAAGTTAAAAGAAGAACTGTATATAAAAGATCTAAAAATATCGCAATTGAAAGACGATATACGTTCAATTAATGAAGAAAAAAATAAACAATTACAAGTATTGCATGAAAATTTAGCAGAGTTTCCTGAAAAATGTATCGATCAAAGCGTCCATGGCGCATTTGATTGTTCGCAAAATAATAACGAATTGTACGAAGGCAAAATGTTGATTGCTGAACACATTAATCAAATCCAAGGAACTACTGATTTTAAATCTGAAAACATAAAATTGTGTGATTTAATCAATATGCTTGCTAGATTGACAGCCGATAAAGAAGAACATTTAAAAACAATTAACAGATGTTTAATTAGAAACATTGAAGACAAAAATCTACAACTAATAAAAGAAATTGAAGATCAAAAAAAATGGCAGAAACATTTGGAAAACGAAAACGAGAAACTAAATTCTGAATTTGAAGACAAAAAACTGGTACAACAAATGTTAATTTGCAAACAAAACAAACATAAGAAACTTAACGAAGATTATGAAAAAATGCAATTAATGTACGATGAACTAAATAAGAAAAACACACACTTAATATCGTTGCTCGACGACCATCGACAACAATTGGCCGAGAGGAAAATTAAATGTGTCGATAACGATAATCTAATTAAAACGCTTCAATCGAATTTAAAAGAACAGACGAATAAATGTGAAATTGCGATTGCAAAATACAAAAACGAAAAAGAAAAATGTCAAAAAAACGAAATTTACACAAAACAAATGGTGGAAGAATTTACAGACTGCCTCAGCGAAAAAGAAATCAACGTCGCATTGGTACGAAGTGAGTTAAATGATTTGAAACAACACATTAAATCAGAAGAAGACTACATCGGAAATTTAAGACACGAAGTTATTACGTTAGGGTATGCATTGGACGAAAAAAATAAAACCATACAAGAGATGTCAAAAGCCCAAAGTAAACAGCACACAGCAACGCCGCGGTCCTCTTCGTTGATATCCGATAATCAATTGCACATTATGAGTAAATTAGAAGAACAAATGGACCAACTACTAGACAGCTGTTTTGCCTGGAATAAGACTATAGTCGGTTATGAGAAAGTGTTGTTCCACATGCAAAATTCCATCCAACAACAGTCCGACAAAGGAAACAACCGGATATCTATATACCAACACCTTAAAGATATCGAGTACAAACTAACGTTGACGGAAAATTTAGCCAAAGAAAAGGAAGTTATTATATTCCAACTACAAAATGAGATGGAAGATATAAAAGAAAAATGCAATTTAAAAATCACACACATGGAAGGTTTGTCTAAAAATATAACACTGTAATTATGTTATAATATAATTACAATATAATATAATAATTATATTATAACATTAAATTACATTGTAAAAAATTAATATTAATATCAGTTTTTAATTTTCAGACACAGAAGTTAATTTGAGAAATGAAATTTGCAATTTAAAGGAGAGTTTAAAACTGAAAAGTTCGCATTTAATGATAGCCGAAAAAATAGCAAGTTTACAGCTAAAAGAATCTCTAACTACTATTGACCAGTTAACTAACACCTGTAACATTCAAGTATGTGCATAGATAATCAGAAATAACTAAAAACTAATTATTGTAACATTATCACAACATTTTAGTAGTTTCTATATAGTGCTTGAATTAAAAATAAAATAGAAGAGGTTGCAAAAAGTTGTGTGAACCTAAAGATTAATATTATTCATTGAGATTAATATTAATTAGAAAGACTACCTACACTAAAATGTTTTTTAAAAATGCATGCACTGGATAAGATATATGCTTAAAATAAGAAGGAAGTAAGAAACAGCTGTGTTGTTAAATATAAAGTAGGTAGTAGAACTAGTAGAAGTCAATCTACTATCTATAATGTTATTACCCCAGCATAGATTAAGTCGTTGCTATGAATCATGAAGTTAAATTTAAATTCAAAAATAATTGATAACAGCATACCTACGAAAAATAATTCCAAGTGTAGACAGACTGTCGACCTATATTTCTAAAAACATTTTATTGTATTCCCTTTCACCGAAAATCAATTTTATATTACGGATAACCTTAAAGATTAAAGAGATTGATATTTTATTTTTCGACTTCAATTCATATCAACTTCCAAAATAAAAATAAAATTTTGTGAGTATAAAAATTCTCTATAATTTTTACTAAGATATTTCAAAAACATAATAAACAGTACATTGACATCCTATTAATAACTAATAAAGATTCAAAATTATACCATGTACTAACCTATTAAAATTGACTGAATATTTAATTCGGATTTTACTGCTTCAAAAGGTGACAGATAAAAAAAACACATTCATGAAAAATCTTTAAATCTTATTAACATATTCACACAAGTATATGATTTAAGGTAAAATCTACGCATTCATGACTGCAGAATCTAAAAATGTAGTTGTACCTTTTAGTATACTAAATTAGTTAGTCGAAGTATTAGAGTACTGTTACATTAATTAAAATAATACAAGATCATTCCATCCAAATCATGGTTTCAGGTATTTAATAAAATTAATAGACAACCGTATTGCTAATTTGTGATTTTCAGAAATGCTCTGTTATATAATTAAGAAATTATCATGGTCCCTGGGGAAGGATATAATCTACATTTATGTATTTCAATACTAACAAAGATTTAAAATTAAAATTTTTATCATAATCAGTACATAGTTAAATTCCCTTAAAAAAACGTTTAAGTACAGTGTATAATTTATAAATACTGTAACTAAATTATACATGTTTACATAGAAAATGTGTTAATAATTATCTGTTCATTTCAGTTATTGAAATTAAATGACATACAAAATAAAACTCCCCAAAGATGCTGCAATACTCATGTATCTAAAACCAATAACAGATTTCAGGTGAGATTTTAAACAACTATTCTGAATAACTCAATATAATAACACAGCATTAAAATATAAAACTAATTTAACATTTAATTTTGAACAGCAAATGGAGGCTTTGGTTGACAACATGTTGAAACTTAGTTTGGAGAATAAATTAATGAAAAAACTTTGCAAAATTCGAGAGGAAAAAATTAATTCACTTGAAAACAGTCCTAATAGATGTACAAGGCCATCAATAAAGAGATCATTTTTATTAGAATCCAATACTAGTATAAAATTACACTAAGCCGTTGACCGAGATCATGTAATGTATATTATCAATTTTGTAGCTTATACTTTTTATTTTTCATTAAAGCTCTTACCTCAGTACTGTTAATATTTTAATATAACATAGTTACGTTAATTTTTTTCGTTCAATCAAATTTATATCAACAGGTTGCTTTTTATTTTTGTTAAATTTCTTACCTCCGTACTGTTAATATTTTAATATAACATAGTAAAGTTATGTTTATTTTTCTAATTATATCAAATTTAAATGTTAATAAATATCTTATAGTAATGAATTTAATGGATATAAATAAATGTCAATAGTTACTATTTAGTATTTTTATTTGAATATCAGTCAAAATAATGGTTCAATTTTGAACTCTATACACCTAGTATTCTTATTTTAAAAAGAATTAACATAATAAATCTTACAAATATGATTAATTTAATACCACGTCAATTATTACACGTCCAAGTACTCGGTAGATATTAATTAACCATTTATTTGAATAGGAAATTTATTAGAGTCAAATGACAATTACACATACACTCTTTTTTAAAATTATTCACAAGACAATAATTATCATTAAAAATATTAAATTTTAATTTGTTTTGTTACTCACAATGGAAATTGAGTAACTAGTTAAAAATATGGGAATAGGACACAATATTTAATTGCTGCTTACACCATAGGTCACAATTAACCATTTAATATAACACAGTTAATATTGTATTACTTAAAAACAGTAAATTTATAATAAATAAAAACTAAATGCGCTGAGCTGTAGCAACTGACAATATGTATTAAGAATATTAACAAATCAAACATCATTTTGTACTAGAATTATTTACAACAATTAATTAATTGTGAACTACAATACTGTCTAGACAACAAAACATTGATGACACGTGTGTGTGTGTGTGTGTATATATATATATATATTAAATTATATCAGATTATATATACTTATTTTACTTAAATGGGGTAAAATAAATTGACATTACAATTTTTTTTTATTTAATGTTAAACATAAACTTAAAACATATTTTCAGTGGCTAGAAAGTTCTTAAAAAATTCATTAGTTGGAATGAGAAACAAAAAAAAATTTCCTAAACTTTGAAACACACCGAGAATACAAAATAGAAAAAACCAACACGAGGTACTTATTAGATTATCTTATCATTTAATCAAAATGTTTATACAAAAGTAGCTTAAATTTTAAACGATAATATATAATGTATATATATATATATATATATATGTATATATATATATATATATATGTATATATATATTTAGAAGACAAACCTATGAACTAAATTACAATTCAGTATTTCAATTTTTATTTTGTAAATATTATTTATATATTTACTTATACTTAAGTAGTATTTAATTTATTTAAAAAAAAAAAAGAAATTATTGCATTTATAATCTATTGTAAAAAAAAAACCCATTATGTAAATAGTCGGTGGTCGAGTTAGTTTTGAGTAATCCAGTCAAGTGTTACCTAAAGTTTAGAAACTTTTTTTTCACAAGTACATGCTCAAAACTTGAATGATAGTGAGTGACTAGAGACTAAGAACATGTACACAAGACAAATTAGTAGGAATATCGTGTTTAAGTTTAAAAAAAATCAAATTTTGTCTTAGTCACTCAGTAGCAAAAAAGCTTTGTATTACATATTATGTATAAAAAAATTACATTTTGGAATCAAATTCTATCGAACGGAGTTACCGAGTACATGCGGCACTATGTATAAATTATATAAAATTAAGAGACTTGTTCAATTGTACATTATGTCAGTTTACACATCATCTTCTTCTTCTACACCATCTACATCGTCTTCATCGTCTTCTGAACAACCTGAGAAAATAGTGCATTGTGAAATAACTAGATTATTAGGAATTTTTAATATAGTAACATACCATCAGCTTCATCTAGATCATCTTCACCTTCGGCAAATTCCTCTTCTTCATCTTCTTCGCCTTCAGGTTCCTCTTCTTCATCTAGGTCTTCCTCACCATTTTCTTCTTTTTTCAATTTTTTCACTTCTTCTGATTTTTCCTATAATTTATCACCGAGCGATTAAAACAATATTTATATTAGGTACATAACAAATCAAAGATAAATGGAATAATAATTATATGTACACACGATTTAATATCAGACTATAATAGCCCAACCTGATTGCAGAATTATAGAATACTGGCGATTTAGGCGACACATTACGTCATTACGTCCTGAAAAATGGCGTCGTCAACTAGGAATGAACGCACGTTTTGAAAATATATTATGTGCGAACGAAGCAACTAAATGTCGAGTCTTCGGCTTCACGTAGACATCGAGCTCGTATAGTGACAATAATAATATGAGATGGATATAAATATATATTTTTATAAAATTAAAACCTTTTTTCCCCCCTACCGACCCCACCAATATCAGGGCGATGGCCGCGAATCGCGATGGATCAGTAACGCGTCCGTGTACTCGGCGTATCTGTAACGCGCGAAAAACACGCGTCCTAGACGACGGTCGGCCGGTTCCCCCGCCACAACACATCATCACCAACGTCGGCAATCCGTTACGGAAAAGCAGCTGCGGCGGCGCGTTCAAGCGGTGTGCGGATCGGCAAGTACCCGTGGAGAGTACGATGAGCGAAAAGTAATTTTTCGGTATAATAAAAAAAAAAAAGGCCGCCTCCAAGTTATTAGAACAATAACCATACACGCGCCACAATAATGAGCACTTTATTAATAATGTAAGAATAACCCGAGACGCGTGTTTGCGGCGCTTGTAATTAGACAGCGTTTTATGGTCAATTTCTCGTACGAGAAAACGAGCACTATGGCGGGGGTGCCGCGCCACTGTTCCGACGCCGACACGATAGACGGGGCGAGTGGGTGAACGGGAGGGCGGGCGGGTGTGCTTATGGTTGATGGGCGGGAGGGGGGTTAAAAAGAGACCGGGTAAACAACCGTCGGTGTGCCGGAAACAAACAACACGATGCACGGCGTCACCGAATGTCGGAATACCTACGACAAGCCTAGGTGATTGGTGAAGGTGATAATCACGTCGATGATGATGACGATGGCGGCGGCAGTACCGCAACCGAAGTTTTTTAAACGGTATCAGGACAATAAACCACTCGGCGGACGATAAAAATTGAGATATGAAAGAAAATAATAATAATACGACGATAGGCTCGATTGAGAAAATCGTGTTCGAAATATAAACGAATGAAAAAATGTCGAGTGGCCGCGAGTTGAGAAACACTCGAGTGCGTTACCATTAAGGAAGGACGCGATGAAAAAAACCACACGCACGCTTAACGCCGATGGTATAAGACCGCGAGGGTTAAAAATGGCGGGCATGTGGTGAGTTTTGTAATCGCCGCGCGGCGGCGGCGCCGGGCGCCGGTAACCGGCAACGCGGTGACGGTTGCGGCGGCCCGTGTCGATATTTCGAAAATTAGGGAAAACGCGCGCGTAACGGACGCGCCGGACCCGTAGAATACGCGCAAATTCATTGAACATTTAGACAAGTCTCGATGTCGAACAATATGATAGATATTGTAGTTAAAACGACCGCCGATGGGTTAATTAAAAACAAAAATATATTGAATAACAGACACAATACAATTAAAAAAAAAAAAACACTGTCAGGGATACTTACGTCTGCTGTTCTTTTGGTGCCCTTAAGATCGGCCTTGGCGTCCACAACATCATCGGCAATCTTGTCTACGGCGACGTCGTTCTTGGCTTCTTTCGTGCTCATTTTTGGTTTTGAAATTAAAAAAAATTTAAAAAAATTTTCAAAAAACGTACGATTCGCGACGTTTGAAATATCGATGGGAATAACGCACCGGTGCTGTAAGCGTGTGCTTGTGGTGGATAGAAAACTTGGTCACACGGACTTGTGGACGGAAATAATCGTGAAAACGAATAAAAACCAAATGTTATGCACGCGGGTCGGCACGGATAGCGAACACAGCACACGGACGATCGGACAAACGAGCAGCGAATACGGCCCAAGCGAGTGGCGTTCTTTGTTTGTGAAGATGGCGCGTGCTGGTGGGGCCGGACGTTGCTGATTTTTAAAAATCCGTTTACGACGGTTCCTGGCCGTTTAAAACCCCAAAGACGGTTGTTAAATCTTGAGGATATTTTTTTTAACTTGCTAATGTTTTTTTTTTGTTTTTAAATGGCCCACGGACGAAATCCGAGAAAAATCGAGAGGGGTTTGAGATTAAAACCGGAGGCCCACGACAATGGTGTTGAGATTAAAGCAATTGTGAGCGCGTTCTCGCGGACGCTTCGGGCGTTAATATTGAACAAAAAAAAAACACGCCGTGGAGGACGGTGTTTTTATAATTTTTATACTAATTCAAAACATTGTACTAATTTCGGAATCAACAATAATTTATAACACACCGTAGTTCTGTACTTACTACTTACTAATAATATTATAGTATATTATTATGTAGTCGAACGCACACGATATGAATATTATAAAATTACAGTCATCGTGGGCCGATTGGGTTCTCATATGTCACTTTTAATTTTTTTTTCCATCACGTTCGCAACCAACGAAAAATTCGTTTTTAATCATACACGTACCGGCACGACTTTCGGCAAACGCAACACTTTGTCGTATTAATCGTATCATAGACTTATAGTATTATTATTGTTATAAAACGTGTTTCATGTTTTGTACACACTTTCGTCGTTTTACCGTAATCAATTTGTTATACAGCCGTAGATAGCTCGTCTTTTCAAATAATTTTAATTATTGGGTACCTACTTATTTTATTTAGGTACATCTGGGAATTTTCAATTTCAATCTAAAATCTAAATACACATTGTAGCCCAATAAAATTAAAATTACAGCGATCGATATGTCTATGTAATACATAATTTACCAATTGGCAATACGTGTGCGTAAAATAATATGGTAACTACAATAGGTTCGCGGGGGCGCCGACAGTCGGCACACTACAATAGTATAATAGTTCCTTGGTCGGACGTAAACATTACACACTTCGACGATGGCCGGCGGGTGGCTACTATACAGTTCCTACTGTACCGAGTACGTATTTATTTATTCGAAATTCGAAGCATTCGAATGTTTACCAGCGCATTTTTCATTGTCGTCGGCCGTGGTTAACCGTCCAGTCTGTTCATGCCACGATCAAGATTCAATAAAAATACAAAACCGTTCGTCATAATTTCGCTAATGGCCGTTATTGTTTGTTTAAAATACAAACCCTTTCCAGCACGTAAAAGTTAGTACACAAACAGGTTCATTGATTATTCCAACATGGCATATACGTCCCATCCATTATTTTATTATTAATATTGTATTAAACAATGAACTGAATGAACTGTTAACCGCCCTTATTGTTTAAACGTATGTGTGTTACACGTCGTGTATACAATGCATAAAATGGCGATTCTTGGACAGGACACGGCTACACAGGAGCCGATTAACCTATAGCGTGAGTTTTTATTGTAATATTATGTTATGAAAAAAATAAACAATAAGTACAACGTATATTTTATATTATATAATAATATTGAGAGTTTAACGGTTCCGGTGATCCGGGTCCGCCATTGCCGCATCCGCGGATGCCGCCTACGCGCGTCGCCGCCAACATTGATTTTCCAAAGAGAATATAAACCGGACCACCGCGTTCCGGGGAAGTTATAAAAACTTCCAGAGTGCTTGCATAGTTTGTACTCGAGGCCCGCGCACGGCGTCGTAATATTATATTAAACTCGTAACGAATAACGATTATAATAATAATGGCGTCACCAACTGACGTTTGTCGCTCTGCGCTCATTTAAATATTATGAAATATTATAATATAATAAATTATAATAACACCACGTGTAAAATAATTTTTTACTGATCTCTTGGAGTATCGGTGACCTGCGTTTAATATAATATAAACAATGGTAAAATAATATATCCTAAAATGCGTAACAATATTATACATTCATTTATTAGACACAACTGGGTCCAATAACATTATTATTCGGTCCATGCGAACGCATGAAAAAGAAAAATCGGAGACCGATTCAATTAAAGCTGAACAACAATACAATTTAATATCGTAATGGTCTGTTTAAAAGGATATAATATAAAATTATTCTATATTATAAAGAATGGACTAAAATATTATCGGAACATTTTTTCGTATCTGTAAATAGATGTGCTGGACGATTTTTTCTTCATCACTCCTTTTGGATATGAGCGCATACAAAAAATGTAAAAACAAAAAAAACTATCGTAAATCCAGTGTACCGGTATTGTACACAGGGTCGCATCACTCGCATCGCAAGCAGATCGGAATCTATATAACGCGAGAGATGACAGCTAGTGCCGCGCGTTACATTTATGTACTGTTTGCAATAGATACGAGACGTCGCGGTCGAGACGATACGTTTCCACTTATTTTGCTCATATTTCCGAGTTCTCCATGCATTTGTGCATTTTGGTTTTTTGTAGCACAGCCAAAATCATCGCATCGCGGTTTATTGCCAATGCACTACGCGATGTTTCATTTGCCTATACATATATATATATATATATATATATATATTACGTCAATGTTATAATACGACGCATGCACATATTACTCTCTGATTTCGCCGAATTCAACACTATACGCATTTGGATATACCCTAATGTGCATTATTAAATATTATTTGTATAGCATTTTTAAATTCACCTTATAAAATCATTGCTCGTTAATTCGTTCGTTGTATAATAATAATAATATGGATATAGGTACATCGCGACAAAGCGCAAGAGTGTATAATATTTTATTATATAGTTTGTATAGATGTACGAACCGCCGCAGCCGTTTGGTTGGTCGGGTCGGTCGTGGCCCTAATGCCCTATGTGCAGGGGTGAAATTTAAGAACACGTTTGAACGGTACATTATAAATAATAATGTATAGGCAAAAAAAAATGAGTATTTATAAATAATAATAGGTACCTCCTATAATGTATATAGGTATATATATTATATAATATACCATATAGTCTGTGGTACATACGTATCTGTTGTTTGGAATGGCCGGCAGCAGCAAACATGAAACAATCAGGATTTTCGTGTGTACACCCGGCTCACGCATGCGCATGCACCACCTAACGAATTTTTATTTTCGTTCTTTTTCTCTTTAAAATTTCGCATTAATGAAGTTCGTCTTTTAAACTTAAAATGCGTACACACCGTGTAGTCAGTCAAACGCAAATATTATGTTTTAATTGTACCTATTTGTGATATTTTATAAGTATGTGTAAGTCGTAAGATACGCTGTACGCATATTGGTATTTAACTAATGTTGTTAAATAGACTATATTATAGAGTACCTATATAAATATATATTATAGGTTTGTAATATAAAAAGTGTGAAATTAAGTAACCGCTTTACTGTGCAGTAGGTGTTGAATACTCAAATGTTCGTTGTCATTGAGTGTCAAGTCACCATATAATTGCAGCGTTTTGCGTAAATTTGTAATGTATGCCTAAGTATGTTATAATATCTATATTGGCTATATTATTATGTCTTAAATAATAAATCATTGCATACGTAGTAAGTACATTTTACTATTATTTATATGGTAAGTTAATTAATTCTTTCCGAAAACATTGCATTTAATAATGTTATCGTGTGATGTAGGTAGCTATAAAAGAAGTCAACAGTTTGTAAGTTCTAAACATAATATTTTTGAATTTCAACAAAATAACTCAAATCATTCTTGGTTAAAATTAATCTAATTTAGTCCATATTTAAATTTCAGATATATTTTATACCTATAAAAAATAAGTGTTTCAAATTTTTTTTTGATTTTTTTGATTTCAGTGTGAGTTTTCTTTTGCTTAGGAGGAATCTTGTATTAAATTTTCGATCTTTATAGCTATAAAAATTAAATATCTCATACAATTTTTATCTATGAAATAATTAGTATAGTTGAATTTTGTCAAAATTTTAATTTCAAATGCTCATGAAAAATATTGTGTCAGTGTATATGTATCTTAAAATAGTTTTAAATTGCCATGATAACAACTTAGGAGAAACGTCATGATGCTTGAATTGTGTATTCAAGTTTTTTGTACTAAACAGATCAAATTTTCTACCAACAACCACTCTCTAAGTCGAAAATCGAAGCATTTTTATTACCCAAAAATTAATAATAACACAAAAATAAATCACACATCATTGTAATATCAATACAATTATCGAAACGCTCACAATTTAAAACACTTATCTTTAAAAATTAATTAGTAAGAGACCGTATTATTACTTGTATCTCATTGGCTATTGCTTATATAAATAATGATGATATTATATAAATATCAGACCAAGTATCTATTTACCCATTTAGGACTATCTATAATCTACGCTCTTCACACGTTGAAAAACAATTTTAGAATAATTTAACAGAGTTTTTGACACTAAACGTCAACTTGATAAGTTTTAAAACAAATTATGACACTTAATTGACATATTTTAATTCATACCACATTACCACGATAGATTACACCCGGCAGGTCCATTACAATATAATATATGTGTAAAATATATATTATAATGAAAAATAATTAAACACTATTCAATATAATTAAATAAAAATATAAACAACATAGAATTATGTATTTATACATGTTACATATAAAATATATAAATTTATTTTAATAGACGGTAATTTTCATGTGTATAATATATATATTATATAAGTATGTGATATATAGGTAAAGTCTTACCACTGTGCAGGGTTAGGTATTTCTTTTTTTTACGTTACCGTGTTTATTTTATGTAATGAATATTCAACCTATACACTTAATGAAAACTCTTTTACCGATTGCATACTTTAAACAACATAAAAATAAATAAAAATATTTTTTAACTATTATGATAACTATTTAAGTAATTTACTCATTGTTTTATTATTGATAAAAATACCAACCTGATTCACAGTACATACTTACTGGCTGCATCTTAGTTCCGTCCCAAGAACCATTTTATATACCAATTCCGTCCCTGTTAAAAAAGGTATAATACCAATTTCGTCCCGGTTAAAAAAATGTATATACTTATTCCGTCCTTAATCATTTCTATAATTTAGTCTTAATAATTTGTATAATTATTTTTGTTATAAAATACATTCAAAAGTATAAGTAGTCATATTATTTACATTTTCATAAGTTAATCGTTATAATATATATATATTATAATAAAAAAAATCCAGTATATACTAAATATGATAAATAATTTGTATAAATATGGTCGACATAAAATGCATTAAAAAAAAGCGGGTAAGTCGTGGATGTCGCTCTGCTGTACAGTAGGTTACAAGTGGGTTACTGTAATGGATGGAATTAAATTTGAATCCAATGATATTATATCATTGTATACGAAAAACGATTCTGCGCGGAGACGGTTTATCTGTCTAGCTAGGATATATTTAATATTATAGATTATTAAAAATTTTCAAATCTTAGATTTTAAAAGTCACTCAAATGTTTTGAAAATTTTACCATATCTAGGTAAGGCTAATATAAGTAAACAACCAAAATTTCAAGTTTTTACGAATGTTTTTAACCGAATACAACAAAAAAAAAAAAATTAAAATTAAAATGTCTATAAATAGCACAAAAATGGCTAAAATGTTCCGAACTTTAAACCGTAAGATAAAAATCCAAAATACAACAAAAAAGATTTTCATTTTTTATTTCTGGTAGAAAACGTCGTCCGTAATTATTTAATATTATAAAAATCGTGAAATCGTATGTTTTTTCTCCTTTAACCGCTTTTATTTCCAATTACTGTTTTGAAAATCGAAAAATGACCTTTCTAAAGTACTAGCTCAAGAATGATACTCTCACAGTCTAGAATAGTCCGTATTATGGGGAGTTCGTAATTCGCAAAAAAATATAAGGGTGTAAAATTTGAACCATCGTAGGTAGCAGGCGTGGATCCAGCCTTCATTAACGGGAGTGGCGGATTATAAATATCTAAATATATTTACTATTTACCTTCTGGTAAATACGCAGGGCCGTATTTAGGAATTTGACACGAAGGGGCAACAAAAAAAATACGCCTCATTAATCATTATACAAAATACAAATTTAAATTATTATAAAAAAATTAGCCGCCCTCTCCTACTTAGCCGCCCGGGGCAACAGTACCCTGTAGCTCCCCCCTAAATACGGCCCTGTAAAATACGAGTATTTATAACTAATATAAGCATGCAATAGTATCTAAAGTTTAGATTATATATTTTAGACAGTCGAATATAGACAATATTATTAGATATTTTTAGGACAAAACCCTATGAGCGGCTCAACAGCCGAGCATCAAATAGCAGTCGACGGTCGTTGGTCGTTCCTCAGTCGGTCTTAAATTCTTAATATTGTTATCAACAATTTATAAATGTGTGTTATTAAAAAAAATACGACGATTTATGACTGAATAATATAACAATGCATAGGATAACACAAAACATTACATTTAAATAATACATTTTGCGAAAAGTACGGCCAACGGGTGGGAGGAGGGGCAGTCGTCCCTCCCTACAACCCCCCCCCCCCACTGGATCCACGCCTGGTAGCTAGTTGAAAATTGAGTTTCTAATTTACACCAAAATTAGGATCTATTGGTGTTGGGATCTATAATATAATAATATAATATAGTAAGAACTATCGAATAGTACCTATTTAACAGGCTTTTCGTATAATATGGGTATTTTAAACGTTTTTAAGGCGTTGTTAATTATTGTAGGTAATTTTTTAACCTATTTCTTGCAAATTATATAGTTTGACGGACTATATTAATGCGGATTATTTCATCGAAATGCAACTGAGAAACATTAAGTCCAATCCAACCAATCTGGAAATCAATGCAACACTAATTAGTTTTATTGTTTCTAAATTAATAACTATAATTTTTAAATAAATAAATATAATATTTAGATGATAAATATTAGCTTACACATAATATGACATACCTATTACAGATGACTATATCTAATCATAGTATGGGTGTAGGGTGTCGGGTGTGCCTATTTAACATGTAAAATATACATTTTTTCATAGGACATTTTACCGGTCTTTAAGTTATAATACTCAAACTCAATTAACCAAATTCAATATAATATTCGTAATAAAAATTACACACTTTGTAGGTTAAAAATACAATTTAATAATCATGAAATAGCATTGATACTTATTATATTCATTATATTCATATGATCAAATAAATACAATAGCAAATATTAATTATAGTAGTTACTAGTTATCTGTTGTATATATTACTTACCATGACAACAAAAATTGCGATGATTGGTGATACTATACGGACATAATTTAATGGGTTAGTTAATTAATAGAGATGAAGGACCTATTATAAGCAGTAAAGAGACAAGTAGCAGGTGCTGATGATGTACATAAAGCATATACGTACCATGGTTAGGTAGAACCTATATAAATATAATTATTTATTTAATTTGATTTTAGATATTAACAATATATGAGTATTATATTTTATAATAATAAATAAATAAAACTTAATTATACATTGTTATTAATTATCTTACTTCTATATTAATACAATAAAAAACCAAATTTGCATTTAGATGCCAAATGTGTGTGCCTACGCATGCAAGCATAATATTCTGCCTAGTTGAATAAATTCATTAACAATCAAACTGTATTTAAAAAAAAAAGAGTATTGTCTGTATTATTAGCAATATATTATTGCTAAAAAAAAAATAGGTGCGTGTATTTATGTAAAAATGTAAAAATGTAGAATGTCCATTGCCTATGAGGAAGGAAGCATTATATAGTGGATGTAGCTGTAGGTATGATATTTAAACTATATTTTATTTTATTAAATATTAGATATTAAACTGCCCTTAAAATTATAAGTCATAAAATCTGAAGTATAACTCGCTTGTACATTTATTATAATTTATAATATTTAGATAACAAATAGTGTTAACTTATAACTTATAGTAAATATTAAATTTAAAATCAACCAGAAATATTTTATGAAGTAAAAGAACATCTAATTTTATTTTTATTTTTATTTAAAAAGAGAATAGGTATTTACAATGTGTTTAACCTATTAATATACTTAATACATAAGTAAATAAATAATAAACTGATTGCTGATGTCTGATACATATATATTTTTGTATATAAAAACGATGCATGTCCATTAGACAGAAAAAGTAGACAGTACCTGCTACTTGTCTCTTTATTGCTTATTATAGGTCCTTCATCTCTAAATTAACTAACCAATTAAATTATGTCCGTATAGTATCACCAATCATCGCAATTTTTGTTGTCATGGTAAGTAATATATACAACAGATAATTACTATATAATTAATATTTGCTATTGTATTTATTTGATCATTTGAATATAATGAGTATAATAATTAATAAGTATCAATACTATTTCATGATTATTAAATTGAAATGTTTAACCTACAAAATGTGTAATTTCTATTACGAATATTATATTGAATTTGGTTAACTGAGTATTATAACTTAAAGACCGGTAAAAAAGTCTAATGGACAACGGTTGATTAATTGAAAGGAATTCTTGAATTAGGTAAAATTTAATAGGTTTTCATAAATAATCACTATTGCAGGATTTATTTACACATCTTTATTCTTAAATATAAAACGACGGTGGGCAAGTTGCAAGGGGCGATGCCCGTTTCCACCAAAAGTGTACCTTTCCCTTTTCCACCAATACCCGTTTCCACCAAAAGTGTATCTTTCCCCTTTCCACCAATATCCGTTTCCGCCAAATAAAATTATGTACCATGTTTTTACAAAAACAATTGTATACTGCTATATTCTACCATTGAAAAAAAATATCAACCAATTATATATATATATAAGTAGATACAATATATACATAACTAAATACATTAATATATCATTTTTTTTCAATCCAGCATTAGTATTTTAAATAAACTTATAACTGTATTAAAGATTTTAATATAAGCGTAGTATATAAATTATTTTGGTAAATTAACCGTGGTTTAATTATAGGTAGATCTCATTATTGGTGGTAACGGATATTGGTGGTAAAGGGAAAGATACACCTTTGGTGGAAAAGGGAAAGGTCTACTTTTGGTGGAAACGTGTTACGCCCGTTGCAAGTAGGCACCCGAGTAACATTTTTGGTTCAGGGAGAGTTCAGCTTATAGAACCATTTAAAGTGCTGAGTACCGTGCAGTAGGCACAACAGGTGTCGTTTGGGTCATAGTAATGAATGTGCTAAATTTGATCTCATTGATAAAAAATCAATGCATACGAATAACAATTTTGAGGGAAAAGTTTGTATACTTTATGATATTATTGGTATTAAAATAATTTATTGATGATAAATATTTATTTATGAAAACATGCTTTTTTTTATGCCTTTATCATTTAAGGCACAGTACTTACTTATAAAATAGTAAAATATCTAGTGTTACCTACTTATAGTTATGTGTAATCACGCATTCACCCAAACATTACTGTCATAAACGTATCACTAAACATAAAATATTTCAACAATAGGTATGTTGTGTTAATTTAATAATTTCTCATTGGAATAAAAAGTAATATATATTAGTAATTATTGAAAAAACATTAGGGAGTATTTTATAAAAGTGCATAAAAGGATGTCAGCGCACCATTTTTTGCACTATGATATAACCCACGTACAACATAACAAATTTAAGTTTATTATAAAACCAAACCGGCAGTGGTATTACTGGTATTCATTTTAATATTGAAGTGAATACACCTATTGTAAGACTTTAAGCTAAGAACATTACCTATGTCCCTATGTTGACTTTTTCACGACATTAAAATTGTTATAAGCATTTTTAAATTGTAATAATTTAAACACGCTTATATGATTTACGCATTCAAATCAAAATATTATAAAATAATAACGTAGAGAGTAGGGACACAAGTAATGTTCTTAACTTAAAGTGTTATAGTAGGTGAATTCACTCTAATATTAAAAATAATAACACATGGTTGGTTCTGCTATATAAACATAAATTTGCAATGTTTTGCGTGGCCGAGCATCGGTCAGAGAGAGAAAATAAATAGTGCGTTGACATCCACGTAATATTTTAGTCAAGTATATACAACTAAATAACCTGCTATAGCCTATAGGTACATTAGAATAACTAATATAACTTATACAACTAATACTACCTATGTTTAGTAAGCCTGGTGTAATATGGTAATTGGTAGGTATCACAATATTATTATTAAAAAGTGGTTGTATTATTTATAAAATACAATTATATATTATGTATATAGTATATGTATATAACACATCACTGTTGTATATTTGTTATTAATATACTATATAGATTATTGTACTTCAGTATTTGATTTAATTACAAACGAATAATATTATGATACAGACATGAAACAATCGACTAAACATCAATTATGTAGAATATTTCAAATTACAATACCTTAATTCTACATAATATATTAAAGTCCGTCTGCGTATATTGTAAAAACTAGCTAGTACCTAAACATAATATATTATATATAGATATTTAACATAGAAAAATTAATTATAATTTATAAGAATACTTAAATTTGGAATTTAATCTAAATAATATTTTTCATTTTTTAAAATATGGTAATATATATATGTGAGCATTATTATTTAGTACAACTTCGTGAGTACAATATACTGTAATAGTAAATAAAATATCACTTGTACTCGTATTTATATGTTGACACTTGACACAACATTATAATTAAAATATAGCTAAATTGCTTAATATATTCTCCATACGGTATACAATAAGTAAGTGTATATAGATGCATTGTACATATGCTGTATATATTTAAGTTGATACTTCATGTGCTACAAAAAAGTCACGCAAATGTCTGTATTATATTACATTTATATAGTACTATAGCATTATACCTATTATAATAGTAACCATTAATTTATTATAAGCTATGTATATAATATTATCGTCTATACTTATGTACCTACCTACATTGTACATCGATCATATCACATATCATTATGATTTTAATCGATTTATATCAAAGTAAATTATTAAGAATACAGAAATACAAAAGTAATTATTATAGTCAAGTAAAAAGTATGATGGGTGATGACTAGCGATTTAATTTTATATTTTTTATTACCTATTCGAATTGTTTAGTTTACCGATATATTATTGTTACACGCTCTGAGAAAAGTCAAAAATAATTTATTATTACTACAAGAGCAGAGACGACTAAATAGTGATTAGTGAGAGACGAGAGTGTATGATAAATACCTATATCTGTATGACTATGTATAAATTTTAATATTGTATTATGGTGACGAGGCCCTTAAACGTGTAGGTAATTAAAAGGCTCTATTTATAATAATTATTAGTATAGTGATATTATAGTTAGGTCCTTTTTATACATTTTACAGTGAGACCAAAATCAATATTTAATTGTACATAATTTCTAAAAAATACACATCACTTATTATGACTTAGTTGAGTATAAAGCTACATTTGAAGTAACCTTTTTAAGTAAATATGTACCATATTAACCAATTGAAAAACTTGTTAGGTTACATGACTTTATAGTCGCTAAAATTCAAACTAGCTGCTATTAGTGTTATTATACCTATACTTCGCTCACGCATATGGGGGATGGGACTATGGGAGACATTTGGAGAAAAACTGAAAGCAAATAAAAATTTCCTAAAATCCCCATTCCCCATAGATGCGGTTTACGCTATTGTTTTCTTTTAATACTTACCAGTTATCATATACCAATTATTTAAAATACTATGCACTGTACATCTTCATCAACTCTTGGGAGAACACTTCACGCATGCAAATTCAAAATATTGAAAACCTATTTAATAGAAACACTACGACTGGATGACTGGAGTTTGGAGTAAAATTATAAATGTGTCTTTGAACTTTTAATAATTTAATGTCAATTTTTAAAACCATCTTAATTCTCAAGTGTATTTTCCGAAATTGTTTTTTATTTAATGATCAAACTTTGTGCTGTAGACGCGCGACATAATTCGATGTAGACGTCATTCTTATTGACTATTAATGATCAATGATTATTACTATATAGATGCCTATATATATGTATAAATTGATAATAGGGATAGGTACAGGGATTGTTTTTGAAAACGATTTGATGGGTGATATATATTATTTTCCATTCACGTGCTACCTCTATTTATTTTTGAGTGTGCGCCACTGAGCCAATGGACGCGATTTCGTTGGAGACAAATACGAAAAAACTGCTGTTCACAATATTATACAATTGTCTCGCCGCGCCGTTGCCAGCATGGTAGATAGCGGTTTTTCTGTCAGGGTGATGGAGTGGGGTAAATCGGGGATCAGTGCGCGGGAACAGCACCACCGCGGGGGAACGCGGTCCGATCCAAAAATTCTCAACAACCGCCAACAAAGGTCCTTTTTGTCGAAGGGGAATAACTTTCTGTTAACATATTATTATATAACGATCTGTCGTTGCGCGAGATCAAGCGAGGGGAAGTTGACGCTGTGCGGTGGAAATATAAGTATGCATACAATATACGCCGTATACAGCGTGAGTACCTACTATATATAACTACACCAACTATAAGGACATCAACCACGTGCATGTATAATATATGCACGGTACGCTATACATACGAGTATATATACATATACAGAAACTTTTAAGTTTTAAAATATCTCTATAATGACTAATGTCTAATATCATAGTTAATTTGCAAAAAGTTGTTACTTACCATAATATTTTAGACTCTATAACGGCCAACGGGTATTGCTAGTTTATCTAGTAGCTACTATTTTTATATTTAGTTTATTTTTAGGAGGAACCCATATTTAGATCTAATCATCAGATTAGTACCCAAATTTAATTGAACTTAGTAGGTAGTGTAATATAGTAATTATAGGGCAAAAAATCTTAAACAAAAAAAATATATATTTATACCCATATTATCCTCCAAACCCGAAAAATATGGCTTACTTAAAATATAAAATCTGAAATTTGTAACTTTTGTACACCTAAAGTTTCTAAAATTAATGTTTTTGTTTGTAATTGGTGGACAACTGTTACAAACTTCTGTCACGAGTAGAAAAAGATATAATACTCATTTTATTCTGTTGGATTTTAATCCGTTAAATTTATATTTGACAATTGCGTTTGTCGCAAAGGTATACACAACCAGGTAGTCAACGACAATAATTTTCCTTTATATATGAATAAATCAGGGGTGGGTGGGGTGGCCAAACTGTGGCTCACGTCATAGACATTTGCACTTTTGTAGCTCGTATCTTATCGTAACATTTTCGATATGAACTTATGAATTTGAAAAAGTAAATTTTATTAAATTACAATGTATAGAAAAAACATGTTCTTGATATAATTTTTAATTATTTTCTCTCGACAATATTGATTACTGATCACAAATGTTTCATAAAGTTTTTACCTTTTCAAAATGTGTAAATAGACTAAATACAGTATATTATGTATTATAAATATTTTATTAAATTACAATGTATGGAGAAATAAAAGCAAAAATAAAGTGTTCTTGATATAATTTTAAATTTTAAATTTTAAATTATTTTCTTATTTGTTGCGTGTTTATTTTGTTTGTAAGTTTTTTTAAAATCAGGATTATATCTTATTAAAACAGTCCTTAACAAATTCGTTAAATGATCATCCGTTAATGTTGATCGATGTTTAGATATCTGATATAATCATTTCCATGGTTGAGTATAAAGACTCTCAAGAATATGTTGTTCCAAAAATCGATATCAACTTTTGAGCGCAAAGAGATATTTGATATTTATGCCTATTTATGAAGATAAAATTTAATTTGTCATTATTGTTATCGTATTCTTCACATTTAATTAAATATTATACCTTATCTATATAATGTATATACGAATATATACATATTACATAAGACATAACAATATAATATAATATAAACTTTGTACACATATCTATGAGTCAGGAGTCTATGACTTACGAGTCAGAAAAAAAATACGATATAGCAAGACATCCTTATAAACCCGTGTGGGATGTGGCCCCTTGGGGTCGTGAATGGGATGGCCAGTGCATTTTATTTCCCTAATAATTTATTATAATATTATGCACACATCACACGCAAGCTATTACCATTGATAGTAATCTTATATCTATCATCAATGCTATTACTTATTTATATTTTAGATAATAATTCGTGTAAACTACAACGTATAATTGTGTATTCATGTATTATCATAGACCTATAACGGCTATAACCAAAACCAATAACTGGTCATGTAACATTTATTAATAAAATAATAAATTTATATTATTTATATTATAAGAAATATACAATCTGTACCATGAGACACAATAAGAATGTGGTCTAATTCACAGTGACATAAATGAGTTGTTAGAAAAAACTATCCCAGTAGTGACTTTTTTATTTTTTATTTTCTTACTGCTTTTTAACCATTCGTTTTTTACCTGACGACGACGACGGTGATGAAAAGTGTCGATACTGGTTACAAGTCGTACAAGTCACATGATATATGCAGTCATTAAATATTTATAACCAAACACCATTTTCACTGCCTGCTGGGCGCTGACCATACTTTATGAAGTGTAAGTAATATCTGATGAGTATATTAAGTATGTTCGTTCAATAACGACAATGACGTTCGAGTGTCAGCTTATTTCTGCATATAATGTAATTTTATAAAAATAATAATTAATATATTACAAAGTTTCTGGAACTGCAGAAGTCCTGTCCTACCAAGTCCGCAGTCGCCGCCCCAAAGTAAAATCAAAAAACTCCAGGCCATTGCGCGCCGAGGTGCGTATTATAGACGCGCGAGCATGCGCATTGAGTTTTTATGCGTATAAACTATACGTATTATTATCGTCGTTATATAACCGAGAGTTTCTAATTGATTTTGCCACCGGTGACGGAGATAGGATGGAAACGGCGAAGTGGGCCCGACAAAAAATGTGCATTTATTATTTGATTAATCTTTTTTATTATTTATTAAGCTTACTTTCGTATTTATTTATTTATTTGTATATGCAGATATAATTTAATACGGGTATAGTGATTATTATATGTTTAAAAATTTAAAAATATCAAATTAATTCAAATTGACAAATGACGATATAATCACTGATTCACAAATATATTATTATTATGACTTTACGAGTATGATCAATGATAACCATTTAACATATTATATTATATAGGTAGTTGAGCTCCTATCAAAAGAATATATTATAAAGCATTTTTAATTTTATCTATATACATTTTTTTTGATATTAAATCACTTCAACACCCTCACGGCCTTACCCTATTATTAATTAATATGTATGAATCTGTAGTAGGTACTTAAACGCATATAGCCACAAGTACACAACTACCTATATATAGACCTTAAATTTTAGAAATTTTAAAATTATATAAAGTTTTCGGTACAAATTACTTATTCATAAATCACAATAATTTCAATAATAATAATTAATCGATTCAATAAAATATTAATAATAAGTAACTATCTATATTTAAGTAATTTGCTATAATCTTGAGTTCCAAATGTATCAATAGCATTAATTTAAGTTTTTAATTAATTTGTTAAATAAGTGTTGAAAAAGGTTTAACGGTAATAAAATTGAAAATCGTTCTTGTATCATGCATGCTGGCCAGCAATTGTTTTTATATTTGTTACATTATACTCATTATAGAAATAGATACATTATTTATATAAAAACTATTCAAGTAAATTATGTGTGCAAATAACAATTTGAGTGTGTTATATGGTAAGCTATGATGGCGTACTTATTATTAATTTCATATACTTAAACGGGTGGGTTGTGGGTATAATAGTTACTACAACGTTTAGCACATTTTCACATAGAAGAGTTTTTTAAATTTAAAACTTATATACAGCCATATCCATATGCCCATATATTCGTTATATATTATAATAATCACATAATATATTAGATGTTGCTATAGCTCCCGGATGGGTGACCATCCGGATTTTTAGCAACAAATATCCTTGCCACAAATGCCACACATACAAATAGCGTGTACCAACCAACCGTGTACACTCACTCACAGTTGAAAACCCTACTAACCACTCAAATACCCAATGGCCCATTATGTTACCGCGGGCTAACCAATATAATTATCATTATTTTCGCACGTACTTTGTAATGTCATTAATCAGTCAGTCAGTCATACCTTAATTTTGGTGGAAAGCTCACGGGGAATGATATTGGGGACAGATTTCCTTATCAGAATGACTTATTTTCGTCACTTATTTGCAAACCATGATTATTGAGCTGCAGTGTTGAATCCAGACAATTTTCTGGGGGGAAGGGGCTCATTTTTTTTTCATTGATGAATGGTGATACGTCATTTTAGTATAATGAATTATATCCATTAATAGGTAGTTATTCTTATTACAATTTATAAATCAATCTAAGGTTAATCTAAGGTCGTCACATATTATACATTGTATTATTATAATTTATTACAATTCAGAAATTATAAATATTGAAAATATTAATTATTTATTTGTAAATTAGTATTGTGCATTTAATAAATAGGTACATTTTGTTGAAAGTCAGAAAGTTGTATTTGTCAGGAGGGGTGAAAGAAATTTCAGGGGGGGCATCCACCCCCCCCCCCTGAAGTATACCTGGATTCAACATTGCTGAGCTGTATTCGTGTAAGCAGTGAATGCTTAAAATCCTCTAAAAACCTTGGACAGGCTTACATGCAAACGGGCAACGGCCATATGCTATATGGGCACTAAGCAAAATAGTAAGCGAGTAAGCCCTAGATGTTGTTATACATACATTTTATAACTATATAGGTAATAATAATATAAGTTTTACATCTATAATATAGGTACTTTAGTATTTATTAGATATAAGGATATATATTCTATTTTTGCTGCGTTAAAATCAATACCTATTATGGGCTATAACCATTCATTATAGGTACATAAACTATGCATTACATATATAAATATGCATATTATATTATATATAAATGTATAATCAATGCTACAAAAGACTATAACCCATCACATATACCTAGCTATATATATGTTTATAATATATCTATCGACTAATCGACTACCTACCTATACGTATAAGAACTTGGACGTATTATTTTTGTTTTATAGCAAATTGCTGATAGCAACAACGGCATACAACACGAAACAATAAATATAAATGTACAAAATACTATTTCTGCTAGTTAAAATTTTTAAAATTAAATCGCCCCGATTCGCGACGAAGCGACAGAGTTGACCTGCACTCGACCCTCGTCTATTCCCCATTGGCTCCTGGGACCGCCTCCACAATACTTATGCCTACAACGTAAATTACAAGTATACCCATTATCCCCATAGTAATATTATAGTAGATACTGCGTAGACATAAAATACGCGTTTACATATTATTATTATTATACGGCCCTGCGTATTGAGTACCTACCTCAAACAAATGACACCAAAATATTGACCGTTGTCTCTGTGTACTGTGTAGGTATCCGTTAAACGCACGTCATGTATTATGTATAGTAATCGAATTTAAACATAGATCGCGTTAAATATTTTAATATTGTGCTTTATATAGTCTTTATTATTGAGCGACAGTAATAAATAGACTTAAATACACGATATTTATACGCTATTATATATATATATATTATATAGATACACCTTCCACTCCAATAAGTCTACAAACGCATATTAATTAATAAAATTATATCCTACACGGCTACACCTGTCACCTGATATTTCCGAGGTCTCTAAGCTCTGATTAGATTCCTGGTTATATAATAACATATAATATAAAAATGTGTTACTACTGTTACTTACTTAACAGTACACCAATATGTCCTGTATCGTTCAATCCCTGCAATTCCCAGGGCCCAGTGTAGAATAATTTTAGGCAGTAGTTACTATATATAGGTACCTAGTTGTATTATACATTTATAATATTACACTTAAACGATTGAAAAATTGTGGCATTGATTAAAATGTTTAGTCAGAACATGTTCGGTGGTCTCTAGACTCCCTACCAAGTATCAAGTTTTCCCCCAAGACCCATGTGTCCAATATCTGACAAATGACAAAATATTTTGTCGATGTATACTACAACCATGGTCCATGGCGATACCGTCGTCACAAAAATGCATACCTAGTTTCGAGGTACTTATATACGTTACCTATGTAAACTGTTAACTATAATGGAACCTAATATTGGCATTGCATCAATGTACCTAGTGTTTCTTTTGTCTTTTATCCTCATTTGAAGCAATACAAATGGTTATATCATCAACTATTAGCCTATTCATAAAGAAAATTGGATATATTTCTAGTACCAAGTATCTAAAGTACAATTTCACCCTTGCTTTTTTTAACTAGCGGGAAAAATAAAAACAGATTACCGACAAATTTAAATATTTAGGTACGAAACACAATTTTTGTTATTTCATTGTAATCCAAAAAACTATAAATTGCAGAAAATTGAAACAATTTTCTATTATTTAAATTACTATTTAGTATTTAGTATTTTTAATACAAAATTACAATGTCTAAAATATTAAAACTAATTTTTTACTGTTAATATAGGAATTTGAAATTTTCTAATTTTTTTTTATAAGTATCTATTCTTATGTGATAATTATTAATCAGCATAAATTGTAAAAGTAAAATAAAAAAATTATATAGGTACATTTAAAAATATAATCGTATAAGTTATAAAACCAAAATTACAAAATAATAATATATATTATGTATACATACAGATTACAATCGATCCGATACAATCGTGGTTTAACATAAAAGCACAGAACAATATTCAATGATAATAATAAAATATTCATAGGTGGTCAAAGTCCATAGATAACATAATTTTAATAATAATTATAGTCTCAATTCCCACACACAAGATTTATTAGAAATTTTAATAATTTTATATTAAAATCTTAGAAATATGATTTTCATCAAATATGTTTTCAAAGTAACGTTTGTCTAACATAATGGTCTTAGAGATCCCATGTCCCAATGTTAATAATATTTACACATTGCAACATAATATTGTCTCCGGACAAAATTTGTTGTTTAACAAATATGTACTTATAATAGTATATAACGAAAATAAAAAACCTAGTCTGTCACTCTGATACTGCACAGATTACAGATATCTAGGTACTCTATAAACTCGAACCAATGAATTTTTGAAATTTGGAATGATAATTTTTCTACCTTTGTTGGCTTTATTTGTCATAATATACCGATATACATATAAACAATTTATAGTTTATATCTCATTGACTATATAATTTCTTTTGAGACGCCTAGATTTGTTGTCAGAAGATAGGAATTTAAAGGACTTCGAGATTTCGTAATAGTAGATTATTGTTGGAGGTATCTGCTAACGCTAAGACAGTAAGTTATAGAAGCGTTGGTCTGACTTTTGCTTCTTCATGAACTTATTTTTTAAGTCGAAGTAGCTAATCTATAAATAATATATTTTAGTGATAACGCATAGGCAATTAAATATTTTAACATGCAAGACGCAAGTAGCCTAGTTGCTTGTAATCAATATAAAATATAAAACTACTTTCCATTATTAATCGTTATTCATTTCATCAATCGATGTTTTTGGCTTACAAATATATATTTAAATATTTTCTCTCGTCTAAAATAGTATTCAAATTAAAATATTCAATAGTACAAAATCGAACAAAATATTAAAATTATTTATTAATTAATATTATTCAGCAGGTATACCAATTGACACAGTGCTTGAACTAAGAGAATAGCTGATTATTTTGAGTGTTTTTTCTTTTCTACAATACAATATAATATACAAAGTAATTAAAATTTTCTATATAATAACATAGCTACATATTATAATTATTATTTGAAATCATTATTACATCAGAATAGATATGCAACATTTCTTACCAAGTCAGAATCCAGTCTTCAAGAACATATTAAAATTGAAAACATGTATTAGCAGTGGCATATTATAATATAGAAATTATTTCTAGTATGGATCAATAATTTACCACAAGTCAAGCATACCACTAACATAGTCATGAGTAAATTGTTTTAGCCCGGTGGTTACAATTATTATGTATACAAAACCAATAGAAGCAGACATAGTGCAATTTTATTTAATACATATTTGTAATTATAATGCTTGGTATTTATATTATGTAAATTGGTTTTAAAAACAATATTGTCATATTGAAAATTTTATCCATATTTAATATTATATTATGATGAATTGTCATCATTTCGTCAATATAAGTCCTGACAGTCTAACATTTATTTGTTGATTCTTTCAAATCCACCCTGAAAAACTTCTGTAAACAAAGTAAAAAAGTGAATAAAAAACTAATTCTAAACATAGAACATACCATCGAAATAAATAAACATAACAGCATTGATGGTATCACTTATCAGCAACTAGAAATTTCATGATTCTGATTTCCATAATTCATACTATTCATTAACTTTAAAAAAAATAAAAAATCTTGGGTAAGACATCAAATACATATTATTGGGGTATATAATACTATAATATGCATTCAATTATTTAATCAAACACAAAATTTCACCAATTATTATTTGTGATCCGATGGCATTCATTGAAATAAAAATATTTTTAATTCATTTATATTATATCATATTATCAATAATCAGAAATTCAGAATCATTACTATTGCTGTACAATCTATAAGTATTGATTAAATATGCAAAAATCTATGTTATGCACAAGTATGATTTTTAAGTATTTGTTATTGCATTTATTATTACTATTTAGCATTGGGCATTTAATAAAAATAGTTAATTATAAATCCTATTATATGGTTAAAAAAATGTAAAATATTAAAAATAGAATGTTCCATGGTCAACTCTTGCTGGAAAGAATATTTAAATTTTAACTATTAATTTTAAATTAAATATTTTTTTATTAATGATATAATATGTGATCATTCTACGGTGTAAGTTTTAATCCACCTATTACAGTTAGCTAAATTATTTAATTTATTATTTGTATAAAAAATATAAAATTTATATTATAATTTAACTAAAGTGTATTTTGAATTATAGTGATACAACACAAATACATAGTAATTTTGGGTCATATTAAAAAAGAACACATTATTTGAAATTTAAATAATAAAGATCTATAATTTTTGCACCGAAAAAATAGTATATATTTTGTTAAAGCACTATATTAAATTATTAAATGATACATAAAATAAATTTGGAGAAAAAAAATGTATAAAATAAAATAATGAGAAGATTACAAAACAATTTTATTTGCTAATGAACAAGACAATCCAGTGTTATCTGGCTCAACATTTAATTGTTCCACTTTACCATCTTTGATTAGCATTGAATATCTCTTGGAACGAGTGCCTCCCAATGGTGGCAAGTCAATGGCCAAATCAAAAGCTTTTGTGAGTTCTGCATTGGGATCAGCTAATAATCGTACCTAAAATTAATTAGTACAAAATCGGTAATTTTATAAATATAAAAAAAATATGATACAAATAGGGTTCTGATATTCTTTTCTGATTAATTTTCTTTACATAGCGGCTAAATATATCAATATATGTAGTTAAAGATAACATGTCACCATTTATTTCTGATCACGCAGGGTAACTTTAAATAAATTAAATTTTTTGACAAAGTAACTTTTTTTACCATCAAATTATTGATTATCATATATATGCAAGGTAACGGGTAAATAATCAATACATTTTAACCTAACCCCACAATCTATAAATTGTATGCAACTAGTATAAATAATGAATTATCTACACTCAAAAACAAGGAAATCAATAATAAGGGAACTTATAAGTTTGTAATTGTAAGATATTTTTAAACATATTTGCATGAATTATTTACAAAATTTTAATGAGTTTATTTTATTAATTAAAAACTAATGTTTAAAGGTCAAACTTTAATCAGATTTGGTGATTAATACCAAGCCATAAAACAATAAACAAAATATCAAAGTTTAAAATATAATATATTATGTAATATAGGGTATTTTAATTAAATTTAAATGATTTGTTTAAAATATTAATGATATTATCTATATTAATAAGTTATTTATTGTTCTAAGTTATGCAACTAGGTAAATAATTATTTATATTTCATATAAAATCCAAATTAAGATTTATTTATGTACTCGGTTATTTAATCAATTCTAAACAGACAAAAATAAATAATGTACAAGCTTAAAATATTTAAAAGTTATGTGATGATAAATTGAGTTTTGAAAAAAAAATTTACTTAATTAAATCAATACCATTTAAATTTGCTATAATTTAAATAATTTAAATTTATATAAGTATTTTTTTAAATATGCAAATGTTTAAATGCCACCTATTTAATTGAACAATTTGTTTTGTTTGTAATTATTCAAATAATTAACACAGTTTATTTTTAAAAACATATTCATAAAATAGTTACAAAGGATCAGCATTAGCATTTAATCCAAAACTTAAATTAAAAAATTGAAACCACCTAAGGCCTGGTCTGCATTTTTTCATTTAAGTCCAACTCAAACAGACAATAAAATATAATTGACAAGTTAGTAAGAATGTATGTACAGGTATAAATTGTCTATAATATTAGAATAGTCACGATCGTCATCATTGATTACTGTTTACTATTAAATATCCTATAAATATTTGATTTTTCTGAAAATAGATGAAAAATTCAAACAAAATATGCAGCTTAAAAGGAGATCTTTCACTATTGCACTTGTAACATTGTAAAATGATATTAGAGATAATTTAAAAAAATTACTTTTCCCTCAGCTTTTTGATCTTGAGCCCAAGCTGCCATGACGAACGCATCATTCACAGAAACACAGACAATCTCATCTACACCTTTACTTTTCAAGTCAGCAGCAGTGTTTACATAGCCAGGCAAATGTGTCTAAAAGCATTTCATTTGATAATGTTTAAATGGTAATCAACACATTAAATAATACTATAGTAAGAACACTTACCTTTGAGCAGCCTGGAGTGAATGCTCCGGGAACAGCGAAAAGTATGACAGTTTTTCCACTGCACAGTTCCGAAATGTTAACTTTTGTAGCAGGTGTGTTTTCATACAAGTCTATGCTGGGTACGGTATCTCCTACCTATCAAAATAGAATAATATGAAAATAAATTAATCATTTTTGAATAATTTAAATAGATCTTACTTTGACGGGCATTTTGGAAGTCTGGCTGACGCTTAATAGACGTTTAGTTATTGTACCGAGTACGGTGGACGGGGCTGCACTCAATGTCTTCTGTAACGCCCCAATAGAACAAAACATGGTTGAAAAAAGCTCGGTTTAATTACAATATAAGAGATATAATATTATCAGTTTAAAAGTTTAACGCAGTTATTTACGATTACGTATGTCGATTATATTATGATAAATTATGTGTAAGTATGTTTGAGTACTTTACCGTTCAACGAAAATGGTTTATACTTAATGTTATTAATTATATACAATCGAGTAGTGACTGACTCGTGACCGGTGCAGCTGGTGTAGTGGTGTTAGGTGCGCGTCTATGGTGGTATTAGTTGCCGACTCGGAATTGGATTGGAATGACGAGTGAACGACGGACGACGAGTACAAAGTACGAACTAAAGGAGAAAAAAACAACAAAATATATCAAGCGCCAAGGCCAACGTGAATACGTAAAGTGATAAAGTGATAATCTGTGCAATGGTGCCTTCCGTGGCGCTGCACAGTGGACATTGTCCACACCATAATTTCATAGACATATAAATATATACATATATTTATATGTCTATGCATAATTTAAGATAATTGTAAAATATGATTACAATTTTTTTATTTATATAGGATCTTTAACTACAGTCTACATAATATATATTGTGCAATTCTGTAACCTGTAACTATAATTTTTTACGCACATCGAATTATATTCATATTCTGAATTCTGGTGCCTCTGGTCGAATGCCAAATGCGTACCTAAATGTAATACGTAAATATTAAAAACCACATAATTACACTGTATCGTCTGTATCTAATTAGATACTGAATGGTAAGGTTCAAACAAGGAACTAAAATAATATTTTATTTAACTATGTATTCATATTAGTGATGGGAATTATTCGAATAGGTCTATCGTAAATAATTCGAACATTCGAATATCAGTATTCGATGCTACAATACAATACGCAACGTAAATTATTCTTTTAAGTTTTCACGCAACACAAAACATTTAATAATAATATTATATGGCGCATGAAGGCCTGCGAGAAGTGGATTCGAAGCCAACGATATTTACTATTTGACAGGGCAATTTAATAAAATACAAAAATAAAAATTGAGCAAAATACCAGAATATCATAATTAAATTATTATTAATAATAATGTATAAGTTACAAAAAAAATATAATAAATAAATAAATGGTAACTATACGAACAGGTATCTGCAAGATAAGAACTATTTTCGTATTTAGGTCGCTTAATCATTGCCATACATTATCTTTAGTTGTGTAGATATGAATTAGTGAATAATAATAAATATTATAAAAAGCTTGCAGTGGAAAACGGATAAAACATATTAGGTATTGTAGCATCGAATACTGATATTTGAATGTTCGAATATACAAATATTCGAATTATTTACGATAGAACTATTCGAATATAAATTACATTACTAATCATATTATACATCATACATGGAATAGTCTATGTTCATAATTCATGATGCAAACACAGAATCAGGGCCCAGGGGCGTAATCAGCTCATCTCCCAGAGGGGGAGGCGAAAAATTGATTAATTGTAGAAAACTTCCTATTTACTTACTCGATTGTTCTTATTGTTCATATTTTTGTAATATATTGAATAAAACATTTAAAAAAAAAAAAATGTAGAAAATTATTATTAACAATTTATTATAAAAAAAAAAACAAAATTAGCAAATATGCATGAAACAAATATTAGTCAAATACAGAAAAAAAAGAACTGCACTACTGAATAATGACCAACTTCTACTAAATTTTTCCAACTGATAAAACCCTTGAATGAGTAGAATAGAAATGCCCATAGGCGCAACTAGGGTCAATTTTTCGGCGGAGGGGGGGTATAGAATTGTATAAGTCACACTAACCCGCAGGGGCTTCGCCACCGCAACACCAAAAGCTTATAAACCAGATGGCTACTGACAAATAAATAAATACACAAATAAATTCATATGATATTATGATATTACCAATATTTTAATTAAGTTAATATTCAATAAAATACTAATTTTCTATTAGCTGCGCCAAATTTATCAATAATTGTTTTTGTCTCCAAACTATTTGTTAGATCCCTTTCAATATTTATTATTGATAAATTTAAAAATCGCTCTTTTGTCATTGTCGTCCTCTGCTAAGTTTTTAATCTACGCATAGAAGAAAACGAACGTTTGCACATTTTTTTTGGAATGTGCAACTTGGATAATAACTGAAATAATAATTTCAGGTTTTTTTTATTTAAAAAAAAAATTTGCCAATTTTATTTCTATGACAAATAAAAATTCGTAAGTCATAGCTTTATTTGGGAAGGGGGGCTAAATAAATATTTGGGGGTTAAGCCCCTCTAGCCCCCACCTAATTGCGCCTATGGTCAAATACCCATGTTGATCACTGCATTTCTATCTTCGTATAAACATCAATTTATCAAATTATTTACCTAGGTGAACATTAAATTTTTTTATTGTTCTGGTGTCATGATATTATTAATATATTATAATTTTTATAACATATTTCATAAAACCATGATAATATAAATTTAAATAAAGGTGATAATTGTATTGTTATAAACTAGTTATAACTATTACAGTTATATATAATTAACTACATAATAAAATAACTTAATATACTGTTTTTAAAATAAAAAAGAACAAAGTCTTTAAAACCTTATTAAATTGTTAACAAACATCAAATAATCAGTTATAATTAATTTTAAAAATTATACAACAAAATCCAATTTATAGTATATAATACAGCATTGGAAATATTGAAGGCTAGAGGGGTTGACGGGCGTTCACCCGCTTGTATACGCCCCTGCCCCCTGCCGGGCCCTGCATAGAATTTAATGTAGGTATAAATATTTTACCGACGAGCGACACAGAATTGAGAAGCGCAAGCGAGAGCTCACGACGGTGGCGGTCATAAGGAGGCAGGAGCGTGAGGTAACACTGCGCGATTGGCAGGTGATTTGGGACCACACGACGAAGGCGGAGTGGACGAGGAGGATGGTTCCAGACATCAGGAGGTGGGTGTATCAGTCAAGACTTGAAGTCATGACATTCCACATGGCCCAGGCGTTGACGGGTCACGGATGCTACCAGCACTACCTGTGGAAGAGGAAAAGGGCAGCTAACCTCTACTGCATGCACTGCGAAGAGCCGGAGGACACTGTGGAGCACACCTTGTTTAACTGTCCGTTCTGGGCAAAAGACAGACGAGAGATGGGGCAATGCGTCGGCCGGCCACTACGGCCCAATGATGTGCCGGATATCATCCTGGGGCCATAGCAGGAGCTCCTTCCAGATGATGCGTTCAGGAGGCGACGTATTGAGGCGATGGCGGAGAAGCAGAGGTTGGCGTTTGGCAGGATGGTGGAGGCGATTCTCGGGCGAAAGGAGGATGCAGAGCGGTCCAGACAGGCACGATTAATATATGGTGGTTGAATTTGTGGGCTGAAGGCCAAATACCTGGGGTGGTTAGAGGCCCCCACGTATGTATATATCTTTGTTGTAAGTTTTTGTTATGGTGAATAAACGATACGGGTTCGGGTGGCAGTATTGTGCTGAACAGTTCCCACCCGTTCCCGGTTTCAAGAAGGAAAAAAAAAGGTATAAATATTATAGGAATTTAGAGAAAAAAGGCTTACTGAAAAGGACCGGTTATCAAGATAGGATTTAATTAAAAGAAAGTAAGGTGAAGGGAGAAAGTGCTTAAGTTTGAAAAGAAGTCCGTCATGCCAAACGCGATCAAAGGCCTGTGATATATCGAGGAATACCGCAGGGCAAAATTGTTTTGACTCGAAAGAGGATGACATTTTATCAACGATTGGATTTGTTGAGTTGTATTATGTTTACGACGAAATTCAAACTGAGATTTAGGTAAAATATTTTGTTGGTCAATTAGTGGCGAGATTCTATGTAAAATTAGTTTTTCGAAAAGTTTGGGAAATGAAGGTAGTAAGCTGAATCGACGATAAGAACTTGTGAGATGTTTAGGCTTGTTTGGTTTTGAGATCATGACAATTACTGAATGCTTCCAGGTTGAGGGGAAGTATGACAAGCGTAACATATAATTATATATATGGGTAAGGAACAAAATTGACTTTTTGGATAAATTCTTTGCTATTTTATTTGTGATTTGATCATGACCAGGAGCTTTGTTAGGCCGAAGCTTGTGAATGACTGTTACGATTTAGGATGGAGAAATCGGATTGGCAGGAAGGGACATGGGTAAGGGAGAAGACAAGAATGAGTTTACTAGGTCAGTGTAGTCAGGGCTAGGGATTATTTCAGGATGAGGAGAGAAAGTTGAAAATAAGTGGGCTTCAAAGAGATTTGCTTTCTCTAAATCAGTGATGGCTAATGATTTGTCGGGACGTTCAAGAGGAGGGATATTTTCACGTTGATTCGTTAGCTTTTTTGTTATTTTCCAGAGGGAGCCGTTGTTAGGAGACAGAGTACTTAGGTATTGACTAAATTGTTCAGATCTATATTTCGCTAATTGAGTTTTAAGATCGTTTGATAGATAATTGTAGGCAGTTTTGTGTTCAGGGTATTTCGATCGTTGCCACAAGGATCGAGCACGACGTTTGGCTTTAATAAGGTTGACTAAGTATGAGGAGAGCGAGATGTGGGATTTAGATTGGTTTTTTTTTAGGGGTGGTCAAGGAAGAATGAGAAACTGTATTTTGGATAGTTTTTGTTAATTTGGAGATTGCTAGGTCGATATCGAGAGGGCATTTTAAAAGAGTATTTAGTGACAAAGATTCGTCTAATTTAGCTTGAAAAAGATTCCAGTCTACAGGGCCGGATGAGAGAATCGGGTTTGTAGTGGTAGAGGCAATTTTGGCGTCTAAAGTTAACAAAACAGGAGAATGATCGCTTGATAGGTGGTTAAGGTTTGTTATAAATTTGTTTAAACTATTTGGTAACCGTGTATTAAAAAAGTCGAGAATGTCAGGGGATCTATTTGCATGTGATGGCCAGTAAGTTGGTTCATCAGGGGAGATGAATGATAATTTATGTTTTAGAATTGATGTATTGAATAGCCTGCTCTAATAATTGAGTAACCATTGAAGCTAATATTGGAAGTAGTGGATAGGTGAGTCTCAGTTATAAGGGCAATATCAATGTTTTTATGGTGAAGAAAGTAAAAAAGTTCATTGGAATGTTGTTTTAATCCATTGGCGTTCCATAGGAAAATTGATAAGGAAGAGGCATGATTTATTGAGTTTGAAGTCATTTTTTTTCTAAGACTATGTCAATTACTTTTGTAAGAAGTGTTATGAGAGGGGTGATTAATGTTTTTAGGTCATTTATAAATGATGTAAGTTGGGCAGTTAGTGAGGAAGTAGAATCTAATTGGGGTTGATTATTATTTGCAGAATGGTTTTTATTTTGAGTTGCCTGAGCATAGGATAAATTAGTAGTAATAGGGATTCTTTGATTTTCTGAGGCACTGTTTGGACTGGGGTGGGTAATTAGTAATTACATTAGTGTTATTTTCGTAGAATTTATTGTTGTTGTTGAGACGGTGATTGATGTTTACTTTGGAGTGACGGTTGCGATGGGTTTGAATATTTTTAAGAGCTGGACATCCCCGATAGTTTGCTGGATGATCGCCGAAACAAAGGGCGCATTTTGCTGGAAGGTCCTTGCTTTTCGTACAAGTGGTTGAACTGTGATGATCACCACAACGAACGCATCTAGGTGTGCTGTGACAGTAAGAACGCGTATGGCCATAATCTTGGCAGTTCATACATTGAGGTATTTGCTTTTTTGGTTTAGGAGCTTCGACTTTGATTTTTGTGTAACAAATATATTGTAGTTCAAAAATATCTTTATTGTTGATGGCTGGTTCGAGGTCGACAAAAAATAGTGGTAAAGGAGCTTTGGATTGGTAATGAAGTACATTTGTTATATTCCGAGTTAAGAACCCATGGTTACCCAAATCTTCTTTGATAAAATCAACTGCAGTGGTGGGGTGGAGATTTCTTATAGCTACACGATAAGGTTTATCATCGTGTAGTTGGAATGTATAAAAATTTAAATTTTTTTGTTTGAGGTACTTTATTACCGTTCTATAAGAATTGGGATTTGATGTGTTGAGTTTTAAGCTGTTTGATGTAGTTTTACACGAGAATTCCAAGGGTGGAGCTTGTAGGTTACTAATTTCTTCGCAAAAAGTTTGGTAGTTATTAATAATTGATTTAATAAAAATTGGTGGCGGAGCTTTTATATCGATAACGTCGTTATCGACAGCGTCATTATCGACAGCCATTTCGTTATCATTTGAAGTATTGTTTGATCTTGTTTTCGTGTTGTTCGTATCGATGTTCAAAGGGCTAAAACAAGTGCAAGTTCTGTACAAATAAATTAAATATTCCACAATTTTGTTTAACATTAAGAATTTAATGTCCATCGTCTATGTATACTGTATCTGTATAGTATATGTATACAAAATATAAGCATATTTATATAAATTAAATATTAAAATTTAAGTATATGATTAAAATTCAAAATATTACTAAATACCTATATATACCTATTTTTTTATTTTCCTGAAAATAACAAGTGAGGCACCGCCTCACTTGCCTCACCCCCAAAACCACCACTGAAAAAATAGCTAATAAAATAGAGCTAACAAAAAATTTAGTAGATCACGTCGCTTATCAGTTATCTTTATATAATCTTCACATAATTTTTTCAAATAAAATTGTATTTATTATATTTTTTTTTTTGGTTGGACAGTGCCTAATAATCGCTGTCGGAGTTTGTTTTAGTCCCAAACGACATACATTTGTCAATTGTTGTTCTTTACAACTTTAGTAGTCATTTACTCATATAGGTATATTTAATCGCAAATAATCACTTGCTTGGTGTCTCGTGGTTGTGGTTTCCAATAGGTTGTCGGTAATAGCGGAACGAGCTTTAACGAACGTCCGCGGTCCGTGGTACATATACCTATAAGTCTTTAGTGCCATAGTGCCCCGGATTTAGTACAATAATAATAAATTACAATTACACATTGAAGCTTTTAATTAAACTGTAAGTAGGTAACTACTAACTATATACTAACTATACCCAAAAGCGTAACTATATAGAACTTTAGAAAAACATTTTTCGTTTCTATTGCCTAATAATTTTATATATTACCTGCAGTATAACATACCTACTAAGAACTTAGAAGGTAATAATTTTAAAAAAAATTACAAACTCGATGGTAGAGGATAGGGGAAAGGAGAAAAGGGTTACAAAAGCTACAAAATAACCAAGTATACTTTACGTATTTCTCTGATATAGAAAAATATTGTTGGTATAGTATTTCATTTAATATCGCGAGTTATTAAAAGCACAGCCAACAAGAGGTAATAATATGACAAAATATCTCATGGTGTATGATTTTATGTGAAATAACAAAATTTAAACGCCTAATATATAGATAATTTTTTTTTTGTGAACGAGCTGGCTGCGCAGTGCTACAGCAGCTATAGTGCTATAGAAATTATACATAAATGGATGTGAACATTGTGAACTGTATAGTTACTTATAGCTACTTAATAGCTCTATTTCAGTATCTCAGATACGAAACGTTCCAACTCTTGAATTTTCTAATATATTATGATTTATGACAAATATAGCGTACAATATGCTTTATTTTCAATTTTTAAATTATAAATTATAATATTATTTAATTTCTGATAGCAAATACCTATATACGATAATACAGGACACTCAGTACTAAAATGGTGGCGAACAAATTGTTATCATTTCCCCCCGATATTGTTTTAATGGTTGCCTATTTTACTCCTTAATCTAGTATAAATTCCCGCTTTTTATAATTTATTACTATATTGTTATAATATATAATATTGTTTATTATTCATCATAAATAAACTAAATATGACTATAATTTCTGTATGTTATAAAAGTGGTATTTAGTCCATAATATCGGAAATACTTACATTAGTGTTAATTCTTATAGTAGTAATACATGTTAAAATAGTGAATTACACAGTAATAATGGTATCCAAAAAAGTCTGTGCAGTATCTAACTGTAAAGTAAAGTATATGGTATGACACTACCTTCTACGATTTCATTTCATAAATTCCCGAAAGATTTAAACATTTAGGTATATTATGCACTTAAATAATCTGGTTATTTAAAGTTGTATGTATAACAAAATAACTATAATAATTTTTGCTGACCTAATTATTATTTGTAGTTGTCAAAAATGGATAGATTTGGCCCAAAACAAAAAAATTTTCAAATTATTAGAAACATGTGGACATTTAGATTTGACAAAAAGTTGTTCGATTTGTTCAATTCACTTTACAAAGGATGATTATATAGCCAATATGGGCAGACCTATGTTAGTAGAATACAAATTACCTATATATTCTAACTAAAACATTGGAGTTTACTAAACATGTTTCTGCACTCTTTCATGCAAACATTGAAAACCTTCTCCTAAAAAAAAAATGTACCTAATTTAAAAAAGGATCTTAAACTAATAAAAGGCCATGTCTGTAAAAGGTACTCACTAAGTATATGTAAAGACTGCAATACACAATTTTTAGATACATTTTTTAACGTAAGTATTAACTGCTATGTGAAGAAGTGCAATGACTTATTTAACCAATATAAATGTTGAAAAAAGTAGTTCATGTTTCAGTACCTACAATTATTATTATTTATTTGTTTTAATTTTTAAGCACTTATATGTTATAATTTCAGATTTTAATTTGTATTGTATAATTATTATGAAAAATTAAAGTAATATTATGTTTTGAATCACAATTAGTATTATATTAGTTATACTTAATTAAACTATAATTATTTATAAATACTACAAATTAATATTGTGAATAGATTAATAAATTTTGTTTTTATGAACATTTCAAGCCTTCAAGGAATAAAATAGGCAACTACTTTAACAATCTCGGGGGGCAATGATAAAAAATAATTCGCCAGTTTTTATATTATACCATTGTCCTGTATTATCGGGTGACGTACCAGCTAGAACCCCGTCAATTAAATCCCTGGGATCAAAATGTCACTAGGGTATCTAGTTATAGTCGGGGCACAGAATATATGAAATATATGAAATATATTCTGTGGTGGTAACACTTCCGGACCGCTTGGTTGGCGGGCGATAGCTAACCTGTATATCTTTAACAGTGGTCTGAACCACAGATATAGATAATAAAATATTATTATCTATATCTGTGTTCTTTAAGGTCTATGGCATAAACAAACATTGGTTGCCCGTAATCATATTAATATTATAATGCTGCTTTATCATTTCATGCCTTCATGGGTACATCCACGATTTAAGATAGTACTATCTTAAATCGTGGGTACATCCGCGCACATGGTACATTATAGTTTCATAGTTTGTTATCATACACAAACGTCACAAACACATAACGACATAACAGTAAGAACCATAGAAAAATAATATATAAGTAAGAACTAAGAAACACGAAACACTGCACATCACAATTCACAGTACTACACTACTACAGTAAAAATTTGAGATATTTCTGTATTATATTTCTTGTATGGGTAGTTAAAGAGTTTTGTTTTTAATATTGGTTTCATTGTGGAGGAATATCTTAAGTTAGCCATTTAATCTTAGTTTTAATAACTGAAGTCTGAAATTTACCTAATCCTCTGTATTGAAATAATTTCTAGCATCAACAAGTCATCAATAATCGAAATTGGACTGTGCTACCAATTTTACATTTTGTTGTTTAATTTCATATTTTCTCGACAATATAAAATAATTAATAGTTTGATTTCTGTGGACAAATAAAAATCTAATGGCGGTATGTATTACAATTTACAAGTTCCTAATTATTATTATCCATTAATCATTACTAGGGCTCGGATTTTGTAGCAAAATAAATCCTTAAAAAAGCATTTTAAGTAGCCAAAAAAAGCATTTAATAATTAAATTCTAAAAAAGCAAATTTCAATTACACATAAAATTAAATATTAAAAAAGGAATTTACAACCATATATTTAGTCAAGTTACTTTCATTAAAACGCATTCTATTGGGTGCTAATATATTTTTATACATAGAAAAAGTCCTTTCCACGTCAACCAATGTAATCGGTGCATATTTCATATAAACTAAATCATTTGAATCATATAGTTCCACATTTACGTTTAATGCAGTGCCATTATGAATACTATTGACTTTTTGAAGTTCTGCCTATCCATCATTCTTTAAAAAAACACGATTGCACTTTTCTAAAATCAATTTTGCTACTTTAATTATTAGAACCTGCTACAAAAATACGTAGGTATAATTCAGATAATTTTCCCTTTCCTCGAGTCTTAAATACAACTATAGATAATTGTAGATAACACATTTCGGCACAATAACAACAGTTATTTTATCAGTCATATATTTACTACTGGTTTTTTCACTGGTTTTATAATTTCTGGTAATAATAATATTGTCCAAGACGTATAATATACATAGAAATAGGCTAAGTTTTCAAGAAAAATAAGTAAAAATCAAGAAAAAAATAATCAAATAGGGTGAAAAGCAGATTTTGTGGAAAAAAGTTTACTTCATTAAAATCAGAACGATTCAAAACGTATTTATATATAAGAATTATCTTTCTATCACACTCCCCTCAAAAGAAGCATTTGCTACAAAATCCGAGCCCTAGTCATTACGTAGCCATATAGGTATTGTTTTTTTTCACAGTACTTACTTAATATTGTACTGTGTTAAATTATATTTTTAAAGGTATAGATTAGATTAGTATTTTTGATACTACCTAAATATTATTTTTGAGAGATTAGGCAAGACATTTTGAATTTTAGTACTTATTATTTTTCCATGCAACAATAATAATACTTTGTATGCTAATTTACAGAAAAATAAATCTAAAAAAAATGTAAACCAAGCAGATACAGAAGCTTTAAAGAAAAAAAAGCTGACAAGTAGACAAAGAAAAGCACTTTTAAAAATTATCGAAAAAAAACAAAAAAGCCAAAAGGTAATGTTTTAATTTTTTTGTATTATTATTACCCACACTCTATTCTAAATAAGTTTAGAAAAAAACCACCATGAAAACGTGTATTGGTTTGCACTCTTTACAGTCTTGTTTGCAATGTTTGTTGCTGTACCTTCTATTGGCTAATCACAGTGGTCCTATTGTTTCAAGGTTGCAGTTTTTCCAAACCTTTTTTGGAATTCATTATACTAATAGATCATTTTATTATATTTCATAACAAGTATTATTGTTTTTTCTTACACATTTTTCAGAGATCTGAAATGTTAAATGAACTGAAGAGTCTCGAGCTTTCAGCACCTTCATTGTCTTTGATGACATCTATAAGTCAAACACAAACGAGTGGATTGAGAAATGCATTAAAAGAAAAAGTAACAATTACATTATTATTTGACTTTTATATTTTATAATAGTAATTTTAAAACAAACTGATCAAAACATAAAATTCTAGAAAAAATGTCAAACAGCTAAGCCCATTAAAGAAAATAGAAGCTCAGATGAAATGACAGTTGATGAAGATGTTGGTTCAGAACTTGATGAGGATGAAATTGTATAATAATTTATTTATTTAACTTAAATCATTCTGTACAAAGTCAGTAACTATTTCACAATGGAGGCCATATTAATTTTACTTCTTTATGTGCTGATTGTGGTAACCATATCAAATATTCTTCCAATAAATCTATGAAAAAACAAATTTTGTTAACATCTGAAATTAAGGGGATCAATACCGTGATTTTCTGTCATTGTCTAATACATGCGCGGTATAGGATTTTAGCCGTATTTTTTGCCAAACATACCGATGGAAATAGTGAAGCAACAAGAATTATAAAAACAGATTTAAATTTGTCGTCAAGACTACTTGAGATCGACTTTTCAACATTTTCGATATTATCTTCCAAATTCTAATTAATGTTATGCTTATGTTATTTTAAAAATTGTAATTTTTAAATTTTTGTTGAAGTTAAAATCAAAAATTCGGGAAAGTCGATTTCAAGTAGATTATATGACAAATTCAAATCTGTTTTTATAATTCTTATCGCTTTGCTATAGCCATCAGTACGTTTGGCAAAAAATACGGCTAAAATCCTATGACGCGCATATGCTAGACAATGACAGAAAATCACGGTATCAAATCCCCTTAATAATCATTTAATGAATAAAAATTTACATGTTGACTTTTTTAACCAATTCTCTTTAATTTTTTTCGCCGAATCATCATGGTTTTTGTTTAGTGTTTGTGTAATTAAATAAAATGATTCTTTTAAGCTAAAAATAAAAAGATATAAAATAATACAATTATTTATTTTATTTTATTTATTTAGTTAACCCGCAGCAACATAGGCCATTGGGTGTAGGGAGTGTACTGAAGAGTTTTGAGTTGGGTAGGTTTTTAATACACGTGGTTTATGCAGAATTTCCAGTAAGCAACTGTAGATTTTTGCCATGCCCTTATGAAGGCAGCGGCCTCTTTCTGCGACAGTGTGAACTGCCCAGAAAGCGATGCCGCCTATACTGGGATTCAAACCGGCGAAGGTGCGCATCGAAACTGATGCCTAAATCCGCCGGCCACTACACCCCTTCCCCAACTATTTATAAAATCTGGAATAATATGTACTTACAATTTCAACCAAGGTTTTACAATGAGATCAGGTTTAGATAACAAATGTTGCCTAAAATCTTTCAACTTTGGAAATACTTCTCCATTCAATATAAAAAATGCTAACCAACAATATTTTTGATCAATGTTAGGAAATTCGATTTCAGCTTGTGGTAATGACCATCCAGCTTGACCTGTATGAAGTTGAGTAACAATTCTAATATTAGTGTGTAGCTCGGACAAAAATTTGTTAATAAATTACCATAAGTCGCATTAACTGTACAGAACATTTTTCCAGTTTCTTCATCATAACTAGGCATAGGATTGTCTAATACTTTTAATGTTTTACATAATTTATTAGCATATACAGGTAACCATTCCGGTTCAATTGCAGTGAGACCTTAAAAATACAATTTTTATAAATTAATTAATACATATTTAATCTCATTTTTTTTTTTTTATGGTTAGGGCTTCGTTAACTGAGGTCATTAGCCTGGGGAACTGTAGGGGAAGGTACTGTAAGGTTTTAGCTCGTGGGTTTTTGGCAGAATTTTGAATGGGCACCCGTGGGTTTCTGCCATACCCGGTTGGGGGCCGGCGGCCTCTCTCTCCAGACATCGCGCGAAATGCCCAAAGAGCGATGCCGCCCGTTACCGAGATTCGAACCGGCGACTGCGTGCGTCGCAACCGACGCCTTAGTCCACTCTGCCACTCCAACCCATATCTCATTTTGTATAAGCATAAAAGTTAAAAAAAAGTTTTGGTAAAACTAAAATGTATTATTATTATACCTTTAATATACATTTTGTCTTGTACTTCAAATATTTCCTGATAAACTAACCATTCTGGTTTACTTCTTTTTAATACACTACTGTTGTGTATGTATACTATTGCTGTTAAATTTGATGCATAATATGCAGCCTTATTTGGCCTTATGCCATTTCTATTTAATTCATTGGTAGTTAATCGCCTTGCAACTCTGTCCAACATACCAGCTAATACAATTTGTCGTATTTGTTTCACCTACAGACAATTAATATTGCATTATTGTAAATCTAGAGTAATTTATTATCTGCCATACTTGTATTGGTGTAGGCGGTGTCATGTCTAAATCAGTGTTTAATTTTAATGATGGCACATTTATGTTGAGTTGATTAATTAATTGATTGTTCAATTTCCAAGCTTCCAAAATTGATTTTTGATGTAACCCTGTTTTGGTACAATACTCTTGCAGACCTCCTAAACCTGATATTTTCATTGCATGGCTTGCACCACCCATAGACCGTAGTATTACCATTAAATCACCTAGTTATTACAAAAAAAAAAAAACAACATATATTTTTACTTTGTTAATATTTTATGTTTTTTATAATTTTAACACACATAAATGTTGCAAAATAATGTTGATTATAAATTTTAATTTTAATATTTTAATTATGGGCAAGTGCACACAAACTCCGTGTGAAAAGAGCAGTCAGGTTATGAGTAAAAGAGTAAAACAATAGTATCAAATATATTTCAGAAAAATAATTGTGTTATTTTTTTTAACTGTGAGGGTACAGTTGGTTCGAAACGCATGTACAGAATCTAGGACAAAATATCCAAATTTATCCGTTTTAATGTAAATTAATAGATTGCACTTTACTTTCTAATAAAATTAACTCAAATCTCAAATTATTTAATTATAAAAATATAATTAATATATTATATAATATATAAATTGCGTTAGTTGTAATAATATCACAAAATATACTGCACACACATTAGTCAAATAGTCAAATAATATACTACACATTTTTCTAAAAATTTAGAAAATCGTTTTTAAAAATTTACTAATTAGTAATTACTTATTATTGCGAATTGTAAAATAAATTACATTAATAGTACCTACCTAATAACATCATAAACTATACTGCATACACATTAGTCAAACCCCTGCGTTAAGTTTTTAATTGTTATATACAGGGTGTCCCACAGAGATCTGACAAATGAAATAACATTTGTTCTAATCAATATTTTAAAAAAATTTCTTTTAAATATAATTCATAGACACATGCGCTACATTTTTAGAATACATTTTTTATTTTTTATTTTTTGTGTCTATGGATTATATTTAAAAGAAATTTTTTTAAAATATTGATTAGAACAAAAGTTATTTCATTTGTCAGAATGTCAGATCTCTTTGGGACACCCTGTATATATATATATATTACAATATATATAATATTAACAAAACTCGCCAAGCGGTCAAGCTCAGCTCATAGATAGACGCACAGTATACATAAACGCACATTTTTTTTTAAAACATTTTTAGAAAAAATTGTAGGTAGTCATTATTTTAGCAAATTATTTTTGTATTCATAAAAACAAATTGTTTTACATTTTATTTTATATTATTTGACTATTTGACTAATGTTTATGCAGTTTATTTTGTGATATTATTATACTACTAATGTAATTTATATATTTAGGAGTTAATTTTATTAGAAAGTTAAGTGTAATCTACTAATTTACGTAAAATTTGGATATTTTGACCGATTACTCATGTAGGTGTGGCAAAGTTTTTGCCACTAAGAACTCGGGTGATCACCCTCATGGAAATTAGTGGTAACAGGTGGTGTGTACACTCAATCACGTTACAGCAATCATGATTGCAGCAACCTTGCCACGCCAAGTCACAATAATTGTTTTATAGATAAATATGTTTTGTTATTAGTATTTACCTAAAAGTAAAAATTCGCCCTTGTTTGCCCATGAGAGTTTGGTTTTTTTCCAAGCATCAACATTGTCACCAGGTAAATATTCTTGAACAGACATTGTAGAAATTATAAATAACATATACTGTAATAAACTGCGGTCTTTACTCAAACACAACATCTTGGCATAGTGAGGGGATAATGGAAAAGCTGCCATACTCTTTCCCAGAGGTGTAATATTGTTGATTTCTAAATATAGTTTCAAACAATTAATTATTAAATAGTTAGATGAATATTAAATTTATCATGTTTACCGGCAACATTTTTGTCAACTTCTAAAGCACCAAGTGTAATTAATCTTTTTTCTGCTTCTAAAATTGTCTGTTTATCTGGTGGTGTAGGAAATGGAAAACTAGTAATTTTATCAATTTTCATCGATTTCATTTGTAAAATTACATTATCAATAGGAGTGGTTTGAATTTCTGGTAAATTCCATTCGGGAAACTCGTCATTGAATAATGCGGATGAAAATAAACTATCAGATAAAAATAAACAATATACTTTACAAAATTTGTCATATAAAAAAATAATTTTGTTTTGCTGTAATATCTTTGTAAGAGCAACCAGGCTCTAATTGGTCCACTGGGGTCTAGGACACAGTGAGGTATACCGGTGCGCCCCATGATCAATTTAGAAATTAGCACCCCTCGTCTAATTTTTATTTTTATATAATTTTAATATATATTTACTATATATTAGAGTGTACCTATTTTTTTTTTTTGTGTGTGTGTATTATAGTATACAAATTATATATTTTGTAATTATTATGCAGAAGTATTACTACTATTACAGTATTTATGTTAATGAAAATGATTATTTTGTTATCATTTATGATATTATAACTTACTATAAAAGCAATGGATATGGCATGTGAAATTTGAACACCGTAATCGAAATAAAATGTGTGTACATTAATTATTGTGCATTTATACTAAAATTCCAGTTTTTGGATATCACAGAACCCAACATAATTATTTTAACTCAATAAGATATACATTTTATTTTATACTTATTATATTAAATTGATCGTACTCATCATGACTTACATAAAGAAAATTATTTGATATGTTATTAGACCTTAGTTCAATACTTATCATTGAACTATATTTAAAATTTCAAAATTTTTATTTTTGAGTAACGGCATTCGAGGGTGTTTTGTCGTGTTGAATCGCAATAGTTTAATTTTGGGAGAATGCTCAAAAATTAAACCAAGCATTTCTAATATTATTATTCACTCTGGAGGGCGTTTAAAAGCGACATTTATTAATTGATTAACTTTTAAGATTAACAAATTTTTTAAATGTTGAATCATTTAATGAGTAGTGAGTAAGCACTCTAATAAAATTTGTTATTTTTTACGTGTATTAATGGAATGTGTTATTATGTAGTTTAATCTTTCAGTAGGTTAGAGTGTGTTAAATTAAATTTTAAAAGTAAGAGCCACAATTTATTTTCCTAGCTGTTTTACTATGAAATATATTATTTCGATGGGAATTTTGTTAAAAATTGCAGAATAAATCATGATCTGTGTTTAACATCTTCAGGTGGTAGTTTCAAGTTTCTAAATAAAACAATCACAAGTAGACATTGATAAACACCCATTTTTTCTTTTGAAGTGGATATATAAAAATATAGTTGGCGCCTTATAAATATATTTTTCTCGTGCCCCTTATAGGACCATCCAACTCATCAAATTTTCTTTGGCTTAAAGTATAGTGCATACTATAACGAAAAAAATGATACCACTTAAATTAATTTGCGACTATTCGTTCGCTAGTTACAGTGGCTCTTGACATTGCGCATGACGTCACGGATTCATTTGCCGCGGCGGCAGCCATATATAATACACGGCAGTATTTATCCATTTTTGGTTTAATGTAAAGTAACTGCTAATGAACTTATTTTTTTTCGAATGAACTAATCAAATGTATTTAAGATTATCTCATAATCTTTCTATTCGTATAATTATATCATATATTGGTTTAATATTAATAAAATAATGGCCTACATATATAATATTATATAGCCCCATACTCCCATATGTCGCCGCCGCGGTCCGCAATTAAATTTTAAGTAAGAATAGTCAGATAACAATATTATGAAAGCCCTCCCCAACTTCTAATATTAGCTCAAGTTAAGTTAAAACTAAAATAGCCAGTTTAGGCTTTGAAAATCTGTAAGTACACGATGTCACGATCGTCAAAACAATATTACACACGTTTACTGTAATGAATATATGGTAAATTCGTAAAATAATTGATTTGAGTGTCATTTTTTTCTAATAGATTAAACCAAAATGTGAAATACGAATAGAAAGATTATGAGATACTCTTAAATACATTTGATTAGTTCATTTGAAAAAAAATAAATTCATAAGTAGTTATTTTACGTTAAACCAAAAATGGATAAATATTGCCGAGTATTATATTATATGGCCGCCGCCGCGGCGAATGAATCCGTGACGTCACGCGCAATGTCAAGAACCACCGTAACTAGCGAACGAATAGTCGCAAATTAATTTTAGTAGTATCATTATCTTAGTTAGACTCTATTCTATTTATTGTGGTAATAAAATAATAATTGATTTTTTGAGTTGGATGGTCCTTTAAAGGTAAACTAGTACAAGTCTGAGAGCAACAAAAATGAATATATAATAACAACACTTTTAATTGAAAATTATAAATTTACCGATAACAGTGTCCTGGAGAAGTTCTTCCAGCTCTTCCAGCTCTTTGATTTGCTGAAGCTTTACTTTCCCAAACAACTGAAAACCTTGAAACACTGGTTAAAGGATCATATTCTCGAATTTTAGTTTTTCCACAATCAACAACATATTTAACATTTGGTATAGTTAAAGAGAGTTCTGCTACGTTTGTACTTACAACACACATGCGACAACCCAAAGGAGGTGGTTCAAATATCTAAAAAGTGTTAGGTATATAATATTAGAATGATTTTTTGTTTATAAATAATAGTTAACAAGTAAATTAACCTTTGATTGTTTATGGGCAGGTAACATTGAATACAGAGGAAGTACCCAAAGTGGTTTAGAACTAAATTTCATAACTTTACTGGGTACTTCATCATCATCTTCGTCATCATTACTTGAGTTATCAGAAAGAATTAACTCATCTTCTGAATGCATTTCAATATCATAATCATCTAAATTAATATCAGGTATAGGTTTTCCAATCTCTTTTTTTATACTTGGTTTGCATTTGGTATTTGAACCTATATTAGAATCTGTTTCTCGATATGGAAATGCTTTACGGAGTTTTGATACCAATTGTTTTACTTCTAACTTACCTGGAAATAAAATACATATATCAATTTAAACTTATTTGCATAAAAATGTATAGTAGATGAAGAAAAAAATACAGTTAAGCTCCCCAACTTTTATTTTCAAAGTGTGCTTTTTGAAGTTAAATTTGTTAGAGTTAATGAGGATTTAAACTTTATAATTTTTTGAATTGTATTAAAAATAACATATTATATTATGATATACCAGTTAAGAACACTAAAATAGCACCAGCTGGTAAATTGGAATGAATTTTATAAATTTTATTATAAGCTTCAGTTAAATAGTCATGTGGGGTTTTCTTGTTGAAATGAATTGTCACTGGAAACTGTCTTGAACTCAGCTACATAAACATTTAAAAATAATTTAAATTAAAATGTATATTAAACAACCTATTATGTTTTTGAATATTTACTTCAATAATAGGAGGTGGTTGAGCAAAAAGTTTTTGGTTCTTTGAAAAATCGTCAACTTTAAGAGTAGCAGACATAATGATTAATTTTAATGGACTAGACCTTTTTTGACGCAGGCGAACAATACGGGACAAGATACCAATCAATATATCAGAAAAAACTCGCCTCTCGTGAGCCTCATCTAATATAATTGCTGAATATTTGTTGAGCAAAAAATCCTGAAATAAACATAAATTTTATAATTTTGTTACTATTTTAGAATAATAAACATTCAAATTTACACTTTGGATTTCTTTTAACAATACACCATCAGTCATAAACTTTATTTTTGTATTGGTTCCTGCATTTCCTTCAAAGCGTATTAAATATGATACAATATCAGTTGTTTCATTTAACTCTACTGCTACTCGTTGAGAAACAGATATTGCAGCAATACGTCTAGGTTCTGTGACACCAATCATTTTGTTGCCACTAAAAATAAATAATACATAATTTGTGTTAGTAATTCCATTCAATCCAAGGGTTGATTGTGATTGTCACTATTATATTGTTTGTATAGTGTGATACTGATAGAAATGTCTTATGTTATTCATTTATGATTTATTTACAAAATGCAGGTATTGAATTTATATTTGACATAAAAGTGTGTTTACTTTGAATAGCCAGCTTCGTATAAAAATTGAGGTACTTGGGTAGTTTTTCCACTACCTGTTTCACCAACAACAATAATGACATCGTTTTCACTGATTGCTTCCATAATGACTTGTTCTTCACCAATAATCGGTAACTTTGAACGAGACTCTATAATTTGTGGTGTTCGATTAATTGGAACTATCTGCTTTTTAGCAGCAGAATCTATTTTGCCACTCATAATTACTGATTATGTAAAAATTTACAATTCACTTAATAATTTAATAGCATACAATAAATCAAAAATGTAAACCACAACAAACAAAATACATTTTGACGTATTGAAAAATATAAATTATTTGAATTTCTCACGTGGTGGTGATGTTTACTTTTTGTTGTTCAGCAGTATATGATAAGAAGATTTGATAAGCAACAATGATGAAAAAACTTTAATAGTAGTCAGTAGATACTATATAGATAGTAGATGCCGCAGATTAGCTTAATATTCTTTGTTACCGCATAATTCACAGTTAAAATTGAAAATTTTCTAGAATTTCGAATGCTACATTACTTATATAGTTATATTAGACATTAGCACTTGAAAAGTTTAAAATGTATTTAAAATATAAATCATATGTAACTTATAAGTAATTTGGGCTAGGGCTAATACTTACTTTTGGCAGATGTATTTGACTGATACTCAAATATTTTTGATAAGTAGGTGTTCAAATATTTTCAAATACCACCCAGAATAATATCAATTGATTTTTGTTATTATATTTAGATAGGTACGCGAGGGTCTAATTACAATATTTAAGATAACGTAGCACTGACATTTGTTGTTTCTCTTACAAGTGTATAGCATATTAGCATAATAGCATACCACATTTACGTTCAGCAAATCCCGTGTAGCTTTTTTAGTTTAAAAATTATAGTGAATTAGCCTCTTATGAAACTTGATGGCAAAAATATTATCTGTGTTTGTATGTTTATTTTTTTTATAATAGTACTATTTTTTTAGCAAGTTTTGCGTACCTATATAAAATAATATAAATTAGAATACTCATTACTCACTTTAAAATTGAACTATCATAAAAAAACTCACATACGATATACAAACACAAATAATGGTTATACCATTATAAGAGGTCGATTTACTCTAATTTTTAAACTCATGAAGTTACACGTGATTTGATGAAGGTAAATTTGGTATATTACGCACTTGTAAGGGGGGGGGGGACAACAAATGCCGGTGTTACGTCTTCTTAATATCATAATAATAATTATTTCATAATATTCATCTGTCAGTTGTCACAATCCATGGGATTCTGCCGGTAATAACCCACTAACCGTCGGTTAACCGTTAACGGACGCTTAACCGAACATTGTAAAAACCGGCCTTAGATACTTAGGAATTTGTGATTTCTCTGTAATCTATAAAATATTAAGCAATAATTTCCATATTTAGAATTAGGTACATAAATTATAAGATACTGAAATTATAAATAATCTACTACTATCTTCCATAATTCCATATAGATTTTAAACTCTGAACCAGAGTTGAATCCAGGCATTCTTTAAGAGGAAAGACAAATGTCTTGTAATTTCAACCTGACAAAAATACAACTTCTAACAAAATGTATTTATTAATTATACAATACTCGTTACAATTATTTAGAACTTATTTAACCATCATGTTTATTAACATTTGTTTTGTAACTATTCCTAAATTTAGAATTTCTTAGTTGTTATTTATAATAACTAATAAGTAACTAATAAAAGATTTTATAATACTTAAATGTATTTACCAATGGAAAAAAGAGCACTGCCCTCCCCCACCTTAGATAGTCATAAAATATATTGTCTGGATTCAACCCTGTTCTGAACTCTATAGATACCTACCTACTATAGATTGTAAATGTACTTGATTCTGTACATAACTATTCTACATCCTGGTTAAGGTTCGTGCATCTATAATCATTTATTGTAAGTCTGTAGATTTGTATATGTAATATTTTTGTACCATATGTCGTATAAATATAATAATAAATTAATAACCACCAACTATATAATCTATAATTAGATATTCAATCATATCTATTCATCATAATATGTTGTAATATATTAAATAGACTATTATTATAATAGGCATTAGCACAACCAGTAATTTTCTGAGAGGAAGAATCTAAATTATAATGTTAAATATTCCTAAATTAAACATGATATTATGATGAATACTCATTACCCAAATGCGTATAAAGGGACCAATACTTCTGAACCTGTAATCTACATACATTATTTTCTCTTCTTGTTTTGTTTGAGCTAATGATAATAATTGTACAACGTTTACAAGCTTAAAAAACAATTTATTTTTTAGTAGGCACTATCGTGAATGGTTCTTCGCAGGAATAATGTAATCATTTATTCATTTTAGATTCTGAACGAAGTGATGAATGTATTGATTTTACAATGATGTGTGTTTTTTTTTTTTGTTTTTTTTTTTCTGTGTCTGTGTACAGCATAACTAGTCGAAATAATGCTTCGATTTCAAACTTTGGGGGTGGTTTCCGATGATGTAAAATTGAAGATTCTTGGTGCATTATAGAGGTCAAAAGTAAACATTTTCCAACAGTTTTTAGCAAAAGTAATTTTGAAGTTGAAAAATCATAAAAATTTTTGCGTTTATAACTAAGGATTAAAAATACAACACTAAGTTTTCCGTAAGTTTTCCTTTAAGTAGCTATAGAGAAAACTCGAAGCATCATTATAGGAAAAGTTTTAAGTGCGTTTGAATTTAAATTTTTACGAAATAGCGTAACGATAACGATTTATCCTGAAACGATTTTAAATATTTGTTATTATTCAAAAAGTGTAAGTCGTAGATACTTGAAAATGTTATCAGTTATTTAGATTGGCATTGTCTTTACATAATTTAATTTTCAAAATATTTTGACTTTTTTTGAGATATTTATAGACGACAGAAATTTTCAATTATTTCAATCCAATTTTTATGGCCCTATCAAAATACTTGAAAATTTAATACAAAGTTCCTCATATGTTATTCTTATAGTGATTAAAAAATTATAAAAATACATAGGCACGATTTTTTTTTATTAGCATTTGAAGTTCAAATATTGACTTAATACGTAAAATTACGGCAATTTTCAAATTATCTTAGATCGAAATTCATAAAAGATTTTCTTTTTAATTCTAATATTTGAGAATTTAATACAAAGCTCATAATATATTTTTACAATAGCAGTTGAAAAATAAAATAAATGTATAGCCACAATTTTTTTTTACATGTATTCAAATTTTAATTTTGACAACATACGTAAAAATCACAAAAATTCGTAAATTATTTTATCCTAGAAATTCATAAAAAATTTTCCTTTTATACCTAAGATTTGAAAATTTAATACAAGGCTCCTAAAATATTTTTACAATAGCATTTGAAAAATAAAAGAAATATATAGTCACAAATTTTTTTTATAAGCATTTACAGTTAAAATTTTGACTAAATACATAAAAATTACGGCAATGTTCAAATTATCTTAGATCGAAATTCATAAAAGTTTTTCTTTTTATACCTAAGATTTGAAAATTTTATACAAGGCTCCTAAAACATTTTTACAATAGCAGTTGAAAAATAAAAGAAATATATAGCCACATTTTTTTTTTACATGCATTCAAATTTTAATTTTGACAACATACGTAAAAATCACGAAAATTCGTAAATTATTTTATTCTAGAAATTCATAAAAAATTTTCCTTTTATACCAAAGATTTGAAAATTTAAAACAAGGATCCTAAAATATTTTTACAATAGTAGTTGAAAAATACAAGAAATGTGTAGTCACATTTTTTTTTTACAAGCATTTAAATTTTAATTTTGACAACATACATAAAAATCACGAAAATTCGCAAATTATTATAAGCTAGAAATTCATAAAAAATTTTCTTTACAAATTCGTCAATCTTTATCACAAAAAAAATGTCCACCGGAAATTCAAATTAAATTTTTATTAGCATTTGAATTTCAAATATTGACAAAAATTCGTCAAAATCATGAATATTTGCAAATTATTTTGCAGTTCAAAATTCATAATATTGTTTGTATTTATATCTAAGGTTATACAATTTAACACCAAGTTTTCCATAAGTTTTGCTTCAAATAGCTATAGAGAAAATTTGAAGCGTCGTTATAGGAAAAATTTTTTGAGCGTTTGACTTTTAAATTTTTATGAAATCGCGTAATGATAACGATTTATCCTCAAACCAGGTATTCGTATATCTATGATAATATAAGGTTTATTTTTCCGTTTTAACCGACGACGCCGTAGGATCTGCTTTCGCATTGCTTCCGCGGCGCCTGATAATATAAGGTATTATGAATTATGATAACTACACTAATTGATTAAACCATGCCTTATGCAAAATGCGTCTTAATTGAAAAATAAAATATTTGTTTCAAAATAGAATATATTATGACAATATTTAAATATAATGTATCCTAGACTGACTAATCATCTCCGTTCAGAATCGTTTTCGTATACAATGATACCTATCATTGCATTCAAATTTAATCCCATCCATTACAGTAACCTACTGTACAGCAGAGCGACATCCACGACTTACCCGCTTTTTTTTTATTTATATAAATAGGCATATGTATATCGTATATATGTAATAGTTTAATTAAAATGGATTTACAAGTATACATCATATTCTGAATTTTAATAGACTACATCCTGTTTAAGTATATGTATAATATATTAATGTATATTTATATTATATGCATAATTTATAAAATTGTGATATTATTAAATTGATGTTTATCTGGGGAACAACTTCTATACGTTTCAATTATATGTATAGGTAAATTAATTACTTTATGCTTACAAACAACAGTACAAGGAAACTACCTATAATGTATAATATGATGCGCAGTAGTTTTTCGGTCACTGAATAGAGTAGACGGCACCTACTCTATTTAACCAGTATAATATAATAGTTACGTTTACATATTATTTATTATTTTAAGTAAAAGATAATAATAAATTAAATTTTTTGTTTCGCGTAATATTTAGGAGAGCTTGTGAAACATCTATATTTTATGTATTAGCACCCGCAGGCCCAAATTTGTTGTTTTTATTTTCATATAAACATGGCGATCACGATGGTCTCTGAAATTTCTTTCAATCGTAATTTATTATTTTATCTATAACCGAACAATTCAATAAAGTATATACTATTTAAGTGCATACAAATAGAATAAAGCTATATATATATACTTATATATGATCACTGGTCAGTGAGCTGCACATTATAATGGCAGATGATCTGGACCAATACATAGACAGTTACTCCAAACAACGATGGAAAGTTTTCGTCTTGTTGTTGATGGTCGGCACACCTGGGATATTTAATGCCATCCAGATATCTTCGTACGTGTTTCTAGTTGACAAACCTTCATACTGGTGTGATATACCGGATCTGAAATCGGCAGGATGGAGCGACCAAATGATCATTAATGTATCCACGCCGTAAGACTAAATGAGAATATTTTGTATAAGTTATATAGGTAGTCGTTATAGATAACCGATAGTGAATATGTACTTAAACGGCTAATAGTAGGTTCAGACAGCACATATACATTATACATACCTACCTTTATTTATAACGTTATAAGTCTATTGTTTATTTGTTTTAAATATTGTTGCTATAATATTATAAAACTAAATACAACGTGAGTACAAACTGTTAAGAATTTGACTGATTTGAGACGAAAAATACAAATTTACAATCATATAAGATAGTAACTACAACTACCTACCTATATTACAACTGTCTGCAATCGTATATCATCGTAAATTTTTTTAAAGAGTTCTACAACTATAATATACATTTAGACATAGTTATTATAGCTTAAATCCCAACACGTGGTGGGTATAGTGGGTACTGGGCAGTGGCTAAAATTAGGCGTATGTGTACAACGTATTACGAGTGTTATACTCACAAAATTTCCATCATATTTTAATCAAATACTATATACATATATATCATACCTCAAATATACTTCCATTAATAATTATAATTATCTTAAAAAATATAAACGTTACAAACGGCTAAAGACCATTAAAAAAAAAAAAATGTTTATCAAAGTAAATGTAATATGTAAAATTATATTATTGATATTTACATTGACGGCAAGTTAACTCTTTCTTTAGTCCAACACCTCACCTCATCTATATGAATGAGAATATATTTTTTATTTCTATTGCTAAACTCTTAGCCAGTTTCTGGATTGACTTTAAGAGCGTTTATCAACACTTGGCACAGATACCGAAACACTTTAGACACCTTTAATTTTTGGGTGTCAAAATTTTTTTATAATTAAATATTTTATGTATGAATAGTTCGTTAATTGTGTTTAAATTTAAACCTTAAATAAAAAGTATTGATGAATATTCATTTTGTTTTTGTAACTGGTATTATCTTTTTTACTATACCTAATTTGTATAAAAAAATTATGCTAAGATATTACAATCTATAAGAGTAAATTATTGAAATAAACCCATTCATATTTCGTTTACATTTTAAATTTTTAAATCACTTCGGTCACTGCAGTTAATAGTTAATAGGTTAGGTTATACCTAGCTAGCTATATAGTATAAAACGTAAATTCAATAAATTTTTCAGAAAAATATGAATTAACATTTAACACTGAAATATTATACGAGTACCATGTACTAAAGAATATACACACACTTTCATAGACTTACAAATAATTTGTTGATATTATTTTTTAGATATAAAAAATATTCATCAAAAAAAATTGAAGAATGTTCCTATTACAATCAAAATTATTCGATATTTGCGAAAAATGGTTACAATTGGTCAATGAATAATTTGCAATCTGCAGATTCAAAACCTTGTCAGTATTATAGTTACAGTACCAGAGAATCTGTTGTTACTGAAGTATGTAGACATTTTTGTTTTCAAAACATTTACTACATTTTGTTTTATTAGAACCAATTTATACAATGTTTTAGTGGAATCTAGTTTGTGATAATGTATCAATGAAGTCCAATGTCCACGCCTCTATGGCTTTTGGAAAGTTTGTTGGTGGACTTATATTTGGTTCAATTTCGGATGTATATGGCAGGAAGTTCGCTTTCAATTTGGCAGCTTTCATTTACATGTTATCTGGACCATCTGCTGCCCTGATTGATTCATATGTATTATTTTTAATTGTGAGATTCTTGATAGGTGTAGCTGGATCTGGAATTTATGAATCATCGTACACAATATGTAATAATAAAAATCTTCATTAAAAATACAAAGATAGTATTTAAAAAGTTATACTTATTTATGTTAATTCTAGTAACTGAGCTAACAAGTGGTGAAACTCGTACTTTACTTTGTCTTTTGATGAATATGTCGTATCCAATTGGCTATGTTTTGTTATCAATTATTGCTTATTATATACGACCGTGGAGAATGTTGCTTCTAGTTTTGTCTTTGCCCATACTTGGATTGTTGATACAATGCTGGTAACAACTTACAGTTAAATTATTTAAGTTTACATGATAATATTTCCATATGTATACGTAAGTTTAAATATTTGAATAGATTGATGTGTAATTAATTGTTTATATAATAAATGATTGGTACCTAATTAAAGTAAATATTTATGCATTGTTTAGGTTTTTACCTGAATCTCCTAAATGGTTAATGTCTCAAGGTAGGAAAAGACAAGCTTGGGTGGAAATGGCTAAACTTGTTCCAAATGCAGTTCATGCTACAATTAATAATGAAGTTGGCCAAGATAAAGTAGAAATTAGTAAGGTTAGTCAATTACTATTTTTTAAAACTCATGATTTATGTAATTAATTCATATTGCTTACTATTAGGTTATTATAGTTATAAGTTAAAAAAAACATTTAATGTTTTGATGAGTGAAGTATAGAGGGACAACGTTTTGCTGTGACAACCCTCCGATCAACTAAGAATTAAAAGAATTAAACGATTTTAAAAGTTATATTCCTGGTTTTAAGAACAATCACTAAACATTTAACGAACCAATAGTGAATAGTATACCAATTTAGTCGATCATGATTGGCATTTTTTAATGAATTAATACATTTTTCATGAAATTTGCCATGTTCATGACTAATTGACTAATCGTTCGAAACTTAATTTTTATATCCTAAAATTCTCTACAACATATTAATTTCTCTATTCTCCACATAAATTTCACTATATGGTACCTATTATTAGTGACAATAATATACAATATGCTCATTGTTTATAATAATTTGTATTATTATATATATAACATATCAATGTATTATCGATATTTTTTAATCTTCCACATTTTGTGTAAGATTTTTAATGGCTACTTTTATAAAAAAATATGTTTTGTTTAAACAAAGTAGACAAAAAATTGTAATGAAAAATATATGGAAATCTTGTCAGCATACACGTCATTGTTTTCTACGCCGGACTTGTCAATAAAAACAGTTATTTCATTATTTTGTGGATTATCTTGTGGATTATCATATTATGTTATTGGTAAGTTATAGACTATTATTATATTTTATGTTCATATAGTGTAAGGATATAACGTATTTTTTCGGGTTAATATAATCTTAAATATTCTAAAATAAATAAATCTTAAAATATTTTAAAATATTTTTAAGAAATCCAATTAATTTTGTTTATGGTATTAATTATACTTCATAGCATTGAACGGGGATAATATAACTGCTAATCGTTACATATATGTTGCGTTGAACGGAGTTGTTGAAGGTGTGTCATACGCGTTAACGGTTCCTTTATTTCTTTATGTTGGACGCAAAAAAGCAGTTTCGTCCTTTTTTTTCGCATCAGGACTACTACAACTGACATTATTGGCAATACCACTTGGTATTAAATATATTTAAAAACATGAATTGCTTGTACCATTATGTTTTTAATATTATGTATTTATTTTTTTTGTTCTCAGAAAAAGCAAACATTTTATTATGCATGACTTTAATTGGAAAATTTTTCGTGAGTGCCTTATTTTCAGCCATTGTACTTTACATATCAGAATTATATCCAACTACAATCAGAAATACTGGTATCGGAATATTATTGACTTTTTCTCAAATAGGATCTATTATCGCACCATATATAGTCGAACTATTGGGTATATAAATAATGACAATTGACAATCGTTCATTATTACGATATTTAGTTATTTAAAATGAACGTTTTCAATTTTTCATCTATATTTTTATATTTTAAGGGAGCTAAGGCATGGTATATTCCAAGTACAGTGTGTGGGGCACTTGGGATTTTTGTTTCAAGCTTGGTTCTGATGTTGCCGGAGACAAAGAAGACAGTTTTACCAAATACCATAGAAGATATGAAAAACTCTAATTCCGCCAAACTTAGCAATTGTTTTAAATTTTAATTTTTAAAAGGCTTTATCCGATTTCTTTTCTTTCTCGTACAGCAATTTTATTTTTATATGCACTTATAAATGTACACACAGTTCATAATTGGCAGTTAAAGTTTGAAGTTGAAAAGGTAAACTTATTACATACAATGTTTAGATAATTAGAATAGATGTATTTTATTTGCTTGAAGAAGGAGGATGGAAAACCATAATTATAAACATTTTAATAATATCTATTATTCACTGAAAAAAAAATTCTACAGTTTTGTTATGAATAAATAGTTAGTTTACTTTTATTACAACATATATAGCTCATTTAAACATTATTGTACCATTGATTATAGATAGGTATCTAATAGCATTTATAATAAATGGTTGTATACAATATACAGTATACAGTATAAATTGTAATACTGAACGTCTATACATATATAAGCAGTAACGCACTGCACTGTACCTATATGTTATTTAAATTATTTTAAAATGTTGTATAAATTAGGTAACATGGATTGGGATATGAAAGTAAGCAATATAAGTACTTGAAAATATATATTATGTGCTATGCGCATTGTTTGTTTGTAGAACATCGTAAATATTAATGTCTCTAGTTAAATTTTAAATCAATATTTTCTATACATTTTTGTAATTTTTCATTATGAAACATGATTATTATCAACGATGCAATTATATATAATATTAATTTTCTTTTTTTATTATATCATTAAAATATTTTGTTATTTTTAAATTTTACTCTAAACACGTTAATATTAAACATTCTTACTGAGGAACACACATTAAAAATAATTATTAAATAAACAGTGTAATTCAAAATATAGGTGACTATGGGGCATGGAGAACATAGCATGAAGATAGTCTATTAAAACTTTAAGGCTTCGGTTACACGAGCGTTGAAAGAACGGACATTAACTGTTAAGTTATAATCGGACGTCGACCGAACGGTAAATCCGACGGACGTCAAGTGTGTGACCGTCGTGCAGTAAATCACATAATTTATTCAACAATAGTCAGTAAAACGCTCGGGTGACCGAGGCCTAAAATGTTTGTTAAATTATTAACGATATTTTTCTTTAAAATGTATAAAATCTTATATATTTCAATATTTGTGCCGAGCTACTTGTAACTTGTCTATTACAGACGGAATTTCCAGTATACCTATCAATAAAGTTATTTTTCTTAATATTATTCTAATATTATATTTTATTAAAACATAATATTTAAATATTTTTAAATTATTTTAAACATACAAAGTAATCCTTTTATCATTTTTATCATTAAACCGCCTATTACTTTTAAAATTTTAACTTTTTTGAAAATATTTCCAACAAAATTTAATTTCATTAAAAACTACATTTTTTTAATGTTTTTAAAATATATTTTCTAAATGTTGTTCTTTTTCCCTTAGTTTTTTTGTTAGTTATTTATTTACTTGTGCAACTTCTAACTATTATTAGTTTCTATCACCTGTACACTTTTTAACTTAAATTCTAATTTAATAATCGTGATTATTATAAAATCCCTAGATATAGATAACGCAAGTTAGGAATATCTTATTGTAATAAAAGAAAAACTTATGTAATATCAACTAACCACAAATATTCTAATTTATCATAGATAATATATAGTCTATATAATATATTATATATTATCTATGTAATTTATAGCTTACGTTTCATAACCTATATTTTATTATGTTTTAATGTTAATCATTTTAAACTTTAGTTATAACATTCATCATACATTTTTTTCATAAACCTCTTATAGGTACCATATACTAAATAAATATTTATAAAAATGTCATTATTTTTGTAGGTGATAAATTGATATATAATATATAAACATTATAAACGTATATCATTGAATTATCGAGTAACTTGTAACTTAAAAGGCAGTTAACAATTTCCAAAATATCTTGGAGCTAAAGATATTTTTACACAATTTTAGTATAACTTGCCCATTATATTTGCCGGATTTTTTTCTCATAATGACTTTTAAATTTGAGCCCGAGGCAGATATTGTATATTATTATAATACATTTACAACATAGACCTTATACTCATAATTCATAAGTATAAGCCATAAGGTCTATGATTTACAATCAAAGTAAGGGAGTGTGTATACGCATCACTATAATCAGTAATCACTGTACGAAACAGTTTTGCTGTTTGACCTTCGTTTATATAACTCTATATATAAGTATATCAGCTATCATCTATTATATATGTCAATTATACAGTTAGTATATAATATATATACACATTGTATTTTAGCATCTATGTGCAGTATATCTTTGTCTGTGTGACTGTATAAACTGTAATAGTAATTAAATCGAATAACGACAAAATATTGTCAGTTGCTAACAGCTTAGCGAGTGTCATAGTCATGCAAGTACTCAATAGCCTTACCATTTGCTAATATTTAACAATATACATGGTCATGGATATGATTAATACGATTTAAAAAATATTATATTGCTTATATTATATACCTACATATATTGGTATAAAAATTTTTTTTTGTAACCTGTACACTATACGTTGAGTGAACGTAATTATTTTTCGGTCTCTATCTATGGTTAAACGTACCTATCTATAATCAGTACTCAGTACAATTTATTAATTAGAAGATATTTTAATTTTTTCGGTAAACAAATAAGAGGTAAGATAGTATAATATATATTATTTTTTTTATTAATTGTTTGTGGCATCAACTGCATGGTTATTAGTCGGCGTTACATAGTATAATATTTTAATTTAATGAGTAATCTTAAATTTAAGAACTTCCCATTATTATTAGCCGTAATTATTATAATAAATAATTGTTATTATATAGATATTATGTCGTATTATTAAAGTTTATGGGTTATCGCAGTATTACAGCATAAGAAATATTTAAAGGTATTCAGGATATTAATATATGAATGTTAAATATACAGGTATTGTTTTAAACTCAAACTATAATCAATTGGGTAATATCTATGGGTATCTTTTATGGTAGGTATAGCAGAGTGACTATATATGGTCCAAAACAGGGCATCGAGGAAAAAAAAGTTTGGAAACCGCTGTTATATATGTATACTAACGATTTTTTAAATTCACCGTGGTAGGTGGTAGGTGGTAGGTATTCAAATTTATGTTTAAAACACATATTATAAGACAGTATTAAAAGTATTATCATATATACTAACACTATTTATATGTATTACAATATTATATAATACAAGTACCTTCCTATAGTATTTTTAATAAATGGTAGGTATAATGAATTTTCAATAGTGGTTAGTCTGTATTGTTTCAATTTACATTAAATTTATTAACAATAGCCACGCATAATATTATTATGCAGATTACCTAAATGCACACGTCTAAATGACTAAATACAAATGAATTGTATTTAAAAATATATACCTAAATAGCGATTGGAATTCTAAATGAATGAATACATAATAAGTAGCAATATATAATTAATATTTAGTAGGTGGGTAGTGGGTACCTAGAACCTTCCTATAAATAGTTATTTACCGAAACGAGGGGGAGATGGTATTTTGCGCCACTTTGATTACTTGTAATTTGCGTCACGAATAGGTACATTTAAGTACGTATGTAATTTGCGCCAAAATATAAAAATATAACATGTATTTTGCGCCACATATACTAATTAATTTTGGTATTTTGCGCCACTAAAGAAAACAAAATGGAATATGTAATTTGCGCCACACTTTCAACTTTAATAGCAGTTGGAATTTACCAGCAGATAAATTTAGCGATATCGCATAGGATATACAATAAGTCAATAATACTACGTTCTGATGCGTCCGACGCGTGTCACATTTCGTCTCAATATCGTAGAATTATTTATAATTATGACTCATTTTTATATGTTTTATTAATTAACGACAATTTAGATGTTTAATATGCATGGAGTTTGATTTTTTATATACATTTATTTATAATCACGAGTTTAATATGACTGATTTTTATAATATGTTTTATTACTTAACGATAATTTACATATTTAATATACATGGAGTTATTTATATTATTATAATATAAGTGGCGCAAATTACTATTTTAATAAGGTGGAAAAAAGCGCAAATTACAATTTTAGTAGGTACTCTAGGGCACAGATTACATAATTCCTTTTTATTTAATTTTATTTGGCGCAAATTACCAAAATACATTTTTAGATGTGGCGCAAATTACATATATATATAAATTTTTTTTTTTTGGGTTGATTTTGACGCAAATTACATACGCCCGAACGAGGATGTTGTATAATATGTAGACGTATAGTTATTTTTATGTAGGATGTTAATTACTTTGTATGTAAAATTTAAAGAAAAATAAAGATTACAATTTAAAACTATTCATACTATTATTATTACCTACAAAACTAATATAAATAAAAAATATAATAAGCTCGTAAACCGTACTTAGTTACAATTAAAACTGTTCATTACAACTGTATAGTCTATAATTTATGGTTTTCTTCATGTTTTAAAAGTAATTTTGGACTATACCCATGGCTAATCCCCCAAACATTTCCTAAATTTTTTTTTAAGATTTATCAGTATTATTATAGTTTATGATGCAATATTCGTGTTCGTATTTTTAAGAATTTGTAATCCACAAATAAACAAATTGTATTTATTGTGATATTATTTTTGTTATTATCTTCTTTTTTGATTGATTATTATAAAGTAGGTTGTAATTTGTATTTTAGCAATATTTATAAATAGTGAATTTTATTTGACAAATACTTTAAAAAAAAAACTATTTCGTGCTTGCTGGTATATTTGTGTGCACGATACTTTTGATATCAATTGTTCAAACTTAAAATATGAAATGATGAATACATATAATGAAAAATATGATAAAAGAACTTAATTTTGAAAGTATAAAAATACATCTAAATGAAGAAGTATTTCCTAATTTATTTAAAACTATGTGAGCGGCAATCACATTACTAGGGACCTCGGCCACTTGTGACAGGTCCTTTTCATCTATGAGAAAGATCAACACACATGTCCAAGCTAACATAACTCAGGGCCGATTTACTAATTAAGTAATATTAAATATCGAAAAAAATATTATAGAAGATAATGGAATAACATTAAACATATTTGCTAAATCCAACCGAAAAATTAAGTTCTAAAAATGTGTTAGGTATACATTTATTAAAAATTGTGTATAAATAAAAAATGTATGATAAATGATAATAATATAGGTATACCTGTCCTAAAATTGTATTTAAGTAGATTTACTCTGGAATTTTGTTGTCAATTTTTTTATTTTTTATTAATATGTTATAAAATAAAATATAAATAGTTTAATAGTCTAATCAATTTAGCTATATTTTATTAGGGTATGAGCAGTTAAAAAAAGGCGGGAAAGTGGGTATCGCTCTGCTGTACATTAGGTGGCGGGGTGGACGGTGGACATCTGACTAGGGTAGGTTAGATTTGAATGCAATGATAGGTATCACTGTACCTATACGAAAAACGATTCTGAACGGAGATGATTTGTCAGTCTAGGATAGGTAGTAGGATATATTATATTTAAATATTGTCATCATATATTCTATTTTGAAACAAATATTTTATTTTTCAATTAAGACGCATTTTGCATAAGGCATGGTTAATCAATTTTTCCAAAAACATTGCCTGTACTTATCATAATTCATAATAACTTATATTATCATAGATATATACATACACCTGGTTTGAGGATAAATCGTTATCATTACGCGATTTCATAAAAATTTAAAACTTAAACGCTCAAAACATTTTTCCTATAATGACGCTTCAAATTTTTTCTAAAGCTATTTGAAGCTAAACTTATGGAAAACATAGTGTTGAATTTTATAACCTTAGTCCTTAGATATAAATACAAACAGTATTATGCATTTTGAACTACAAAATAATTTGCAAATATTCATGGTGTTGACGAATTTTTGTCAATATTTGAACTTCAAATGCTAATAAAAAAAAATTGTGCCTATGTATTCTTATAATTTTTTAATCACTATAAGAATAACTAATGAGAAACTTTGTATTAAATTTTCAAGTATTTTGATTGGGCCAAACAAATTTCATCGACACTTCAAACTTTTTCACTTTTTTGAAGTTGTCTATAAATATCTCGAAAAAGTCAAAATATTTTGAAAATTAAATCATGTAAAGAAAATGCCAATCTAAATAACTGGTAAAATTTTCATGTAACTTGAAGGAATACTTATGGAAAACTTTGTATTTTATTTTTAATCCTGAGTTATAAACACAAAAAATTTTATGATTTTTCAACTTTAAAATAACTTGCAAATTTTCGCGTTTTCGACAGATTTCGTAAAAATTTGAATTATAAACGCATATAAAAAAAAATGTGACTAACGATTTTTAATTTTTTTTTAGCTACAATAGGAACAACTCATAAGGAACCTTGTATTCACTTTTCAAGTTTTTTTGGTCATCTTAAATTTTTTTACCGACACTTCAAAAAAAAATTCTCATAAAAATCGAAAATTTCAGTGGTCTATAAATATCTCAAAAAAAGTCAAAACATTTTGAAAATTAAACTGTATATAGATAACACTAACATAAACATTTGGTGAAAATTTTAAGTATTTACAGTGATTAGTTTTTGAATTCCAACCATATAAAAAAATCGATTTGGTCGAAAACTGGTTTTGCGTAAAAATTTCCGTTTTTCTGTCATTTTTTTGTTGTTTTTCTCGATTTTTTTGAAAACTATTGGAGAATGTTTACTTTTGACCTCTATAATGCACCAAGGATATTCACTTTTACATCGGAAACCATCCCTAAAGTTTGAAATTGAAGCATTATCTCGACTAGTTATGCTGTACACACACAAAAAAAAAACACACACATTGTAAAATCAATACATTCATCACTTCGTTCAGAATCTAAAACATTTTATATTGCAATGTCACCTAATACATGCAGACATAGGTACAGTATTTTATTAAATTATTGTACAGGGCTTTTTAAAATATCTAGACTATTAAAATTCTTGTCTAAAACATTAGGTACTTACTTATTATTTCAATAGCACCTATATCTATCTATTAAAATATTTTTTTTAAATATGTAGAGGGGATTTTTGTATTAAAAAATGTATCATATACTAGGAAAATAAAATCTATTACACTGTAAATATTCGAGGAATATTATCTTATATTCATCATGTTAATGATTCTAGTGATTCTACGCTTATTAATATCATTAATAGCTTCAAAAGTACATTCTTGCATTTAGGTGCATTAAAAAACTAAAAAACTTTTCAATGACCACAAGGCGATTTCGAAATGATTATAAATCGCACGCAGAGGATACTGCCAAATTTAAAGAATGTGTAACACAGTGAACATATTATAATGCTTTATAAGATATTTAAATATTTGTTTGTGTAATAGATTTTACTCCTATAAATTATTGCCCGGATATATTCGATGCATCATCATAGCCTTGGCCGTACAAAAAATCATTGTTATTTCTACTGACATTGAGACCTAAACAAAATTATGTAATAACTATTTAAAATAAGAACATTAATTTTAAATTAACATTAAGAATAATTACGGATGCTATTATGCTAAACTATAAATCTCAAAAAACTTATAAGCTTGATAAAATTTTTAAAATTTTATTTTATTGTATTCATTTCACGTAGGTAATTACGTAAAGTGAACCCCCCCCCCCCCCGTATGAGAACACCACTCATCAAAATTATTTTATTTATATTATTTATATTTGCTTCGTTTTCAAAATTGTGTTATTACTGCGAGGTGTAGGCATCAGCTATATAGGCCACCATTTAAGATATATTATACTGGTTTCACATCGAATTGTGATAAGGAGACCGTCTAACACACGGACTATTTTAAGTCTGTATAAATCTTAAATCGCGATGCAGTCACATAATGACATATAGGTATTCAATTTATCTGAAGAATTACATAATCAGTAATTTTTTTCACCACTGATAATTTGAATTATAATTATTTAAATAAAAATAAAAATTCTATTAAAAATCATTATTAACCATATTTCTATGAAATTGATATTTGAAAATTGATTGTGATGTTATCATTAAGTTCTATATCAGTCAAACATTCTCATTTCTTATCCACTCATTCGAAATTCGTTATTATTTATTACCTTTAATATATTGAGAAACTACTGTAGTATGAGTAGTATGACGGCAAACGCCAATGTCGCCAATAATAATTTCCAAGCGACTACAATTTATGATGTAGATATACCTGTTACGTTATATTATTATCACTTTCAGCTAAAAATGTTGAGGTCTGTATGTAATGATGGAAGGCCAAAATATTGGTGACTACTAACTTGTGATGAGGATTGTTGACTGGTTGTATGTGAGGTAAATCTTAAATTAAATTATTTTATTTTGTAATTCATTAGATTATAATTACACTATTGCAATAACTATTTGGTGTTTGCCATAAGTTTATTGCTCATTCTAATTGTGATCCTTTTGTGCAGCCAATCTACCTTCATACACCACTAACTGCAAAATGGTTGACAAATTGGACAAATATATTGACAGTTACTCTAAAGAATGGTATCAGGTGTTTCTGCTATTGATGATGGCCGGTACCCCAGGAATATTTAACGCTATACAGATTTCGTCGTATGTGTTCTTAGTTGACAAACCTTCTTACTGGTGTGATGTACCAGTTTTGAAAGCAGCAGGATGGAGTGACCAAATGCTCTTAGATGTTTCTACACCGTAAGATAATATATTCAAACCAATAATACATACTAATTATTAATATTAATAAAAAATAATCTTGAACATGCAATAATCTTAATTTACATTTTAAGTGATTGCTCTCAGGTATAAGATAAGGGCCTTTACAATTTTGAAGGTTTTTGTATAAAAGTTAATTATATATATAATAATAGTAATATTAGTAACCATTTATATTACAATTTATTATTGCAGTCACCAGTGGCGCAACCAGGGGTGGGGTTTGGGGGTTGTGACCCCTCCTGAAATGTTTTTAAAAGTCAAATATTTCAAAGTGAAGACTTTTTTTTGCTAATTTATTTTTTTATATGTTTAACCCCTCCCGAAAATAGATCCTAGTTGCGCCACTGGCAGTCACTATAGTAAAGTTAGGGTTAAATTTTATATTTGAATTTTATAACATCTCTAAATAGGAAATTACATTTTTTCAGAAAATTATTAAATTACCTAGTCGATACCAAATAATATGTGAACATTATATTTTTAGGTATCAAAATTATTCATCACAAAAACTTGAAAAATGTTCTTATTACAATCGAAATTATTCAATATTTGCAAAAAACGGTTACAATTGGTCAATGAATAATTTAAAATCTGCAGATTTAAAACCTTGTCAGTATTATAGTTACAGTAACAGAGAATCTGTTGTATCTGAAGTATGTTAACATTTGTTAAAATGAAAAATAATTTCTAAATATACTATATTTTGTTTTATAAAATATTTCAGTGGAATTTAATTTGTGATAATGTAGCAATGAAATCAAATATTCAAGCAGCTATAGCTTTTGGAAAGTTTGTTGGTGGACTTTTATTTGGTTCAATTTCGGATGTATATGGTAGAAAAATTGCTTTCAATTTGGCAGCTTTTATTTACATGTTTTCAGGATCATCTGCTGCCTTAATTGATTCATATGTATTATTTTTAATTGCAAGATTCTTGATAGGTATAGCTGGATCTGGAATTTATGAATCATCGTACACAATATGTAATAATAAAAAAACTTCTTTAAAAATACAAAGATAGTATTTAAAAAGTTAATTCTTTATATTAATTTTAGTGACTGAGCTGACAAGTGGTAAAACTCGTACTTTACTTTGTCTTTTGATGAATATGTCGTATCCAATTGGTTATGTTTTGCTATCAATTATTGCTTATTATGTACGGCCATGGAGAATGTTGCTTTTAGTTCTGTCTTTGCCTATGTTTGGATTGTTAATACAATGCTGGTAAGTTATATTGTTTACATTTTATATAAACTCTGTTCAAAATAATGAGATCCTGGTGGAAAATAATTTTTGTCACTTCTTATTTTGGACAGGGTATACAGGCACTTATATATTTGATTTTATAAAGTGATATTTATTGTTAAGGTTTCTACCAGAATCTCCAAAATGGTTGATGTCTCAAGGTAGAAAAAGCCAAGCTTGGCAAGTAATGACTAAGCTTGTTCCTTCAGCTGTTCATGCTAATATAGATAATGATATCCAGGATACAGTTGAAATTAGAAAGGTTTGTCAATTACAATATTTTGTTATTATTTATTAATGATCAATTACATTCATTGTTACATAATACCTTATATTACATGTTATATTATTATGTAAAATATTTAGTTTATCTTTTAACATATTCAATATATCTTAAATTTAAGTAAGATGTTAAATGATCACTTTTATTATAATAAGTATTTTGTTTTTTAAAGTAGTCAAAAAAAAGTCAAGGAAAATGTAAAGAGTTTTTGTCTACTTTTATTGCATTGTTTTCTACTTGGGATTTATCTGTCAAGACTAGTATTTCTTTTTCTTGTGGATTCGTCTGTGGTCTATCATATTATGTTATTGGTAAGTTTGAAATTTTATTGTATTTAAAAATACTTAAAATTGTTACTATGTACTCAGTCCAGTCGCCCATAATAATATATAATTTTTTTGAGGGGAGGGTTACATTTTAAATTATCCTATTTTCACTCTATAAAATAATATATATAAAATAATTTTTTTTTAAATTCTGATGGGTGTACCTACCTGACAGTCTAACTATAGGCTAATTGTATAATATAAAATTAATAATAAACAATTTGATATTTGATATGTTGGCTAGTGTACTAAAATGTACTTCATAAAAATATATAGAATGATGTTTCATACATTTTCTCATTTGTGTCTAGTCATGATTTAATTTTGTTGGATACCTTGTATTATAGTTATTACATATAAATTAATAATAACATTTCTTTTTGTTTGTTCACTAATCATTAGTTTAGACAGTTTGGGGTATTATAAATTATAATATTTAAATATAGCTAATATTAATTGATACTTGTGTAGTCTTTGTTTTAGGAATGCTGTTTCATTCTTTTGTATTCATGTCGAGTATTTAATAGTTTTGTCTTTAGCATAGTATATTACACATAAATATTAAAATAATTAATAAAAGTATATTATGATACAATTGGTTTTTTAAGTGACATATAACTGTCGAGTATTTAAAGAAAACTTTTTATTTATTTATTTGTATTTCTTTCAGCTGATGAAATGTTATTTACATTCAATACTGCATGTTTTATGAAACCGTTCCAATTTTACATGAAAAGTGTAGGATATGCATGCTCATTATGATTTGAATTTTCTATTAGTTTTGTTTTCATATTATAATTGTAGGTATTACTAAGAATGATCAAGAACAACTAAACTTAAATGGATATTATTTAGATTAACAAATTGAGATTCTAAAATAATAAGTGAGCCAAGATAGAAGTGGGTTCCATATGAATTCTCACAGAATCAAAAGCTTTTGGAAAATCGATAAATAATTATAATAATACTATATACAAACAATTCATGTTATTTAAGTTTAGAAACCTTATTGTGCCATATATGTATAAACTTAATTAACTTAAAAAAATTTCATCTTGAATGTAGTAAAATATATATACTTTTTTTTATTTTAATTTATAAGCATTAAATGGTGATAATATTACTGCTGATCGTTACATATATGTTGCGTTGAATGGAGTTGTTGAAGGCTTAGCATACTTATCAACTATTCCATTATTACTTTACGTTGGACGCAAAATAGCAGTTTCCGGTTTATTTTTTGTATCCGGAATATTGCAACTTGCTTTATTAACAATACCAAAAGGTACATAATATTATAAAGTAAATATTATAACATGAAAAATAAATGTAAATTTTTTTAATACCTAATTTTAATTTGTTTTAGAAAGTCCAAATTTATTATTATTTGTTGCTTTGCTTGGAAAATTTTGTGTGAGTGCTGTATTTTCAGTTAGTTTGCTTTATATATCAGAGTTATATCCAACTACAATAAGAAATACCGGCCTTGGAACATCATTGACTATTTCTCAAATAGGATCTGTTATTGCACCATATGTAGTTGAATTATTGGTAATAACTAATAGCTATAATACATGTTACTGTATCAAAATGTTTAGCTATGAAATAAATTGTTGATTTTTTGAAATTTAGGGAGCTAAAGCTTGGTATTTTCCAAGTACGGTGTGTGGAGTATTAGGCATTTTTGTTTCAAGCTTAGTTCTAATGTTGCCTGAAACAAAGGGAGCAGTATTACCAGATACTTTAGAAGATATGAAAACTACTAGATCTGCTAAAGTTACCAATTGTTGTAAGTTTTAGTACTTTTTACCATTCTGTTACATTCATTATACATTACACTTTTGATAACGTTGACACATTGATTACAATTATTTAGACAATATAATAACTCATACTATTGTTTGTTTTAATGGAGAATCACAGTTAAATGGGATGAATATTGATAAGTCATAAATTATAATTATCAATTAAAATAAAAATGTAATCATTTTTGTGTTAAATATTTCAATAAAATTTTTGAACAAATTTTGTAAATGATCTCCACAGATTATTTTTACCAAATTAAATTAGAGAAGTTTTTCTAATTAAAGCGTAGTTTAATTTTGTTACTCAATTTGAATCTTTTATTTATGTTATTGGTATAGTGAACATTTTTAAATTTCAAATGTGCTATTAAATTCACTTTCAATATTTATTTAGTAAAATTACATTATGGTGATCAATACGTCATGTACATTATAGTAATAAATTCATTGATACTTCTGCACATTTATGTGACTTTACCTAGCTAAATGTCATTATTTTTACTATAAAATAATTATTTCCAACCAATATTTATGTATGTTTAATTTTTTTTTTGTATATGTGTCTTATTCAATTATTGTGTTTTTAATTATTTTTCATGTTATACACTAACTCCAGAATAACTTATGTGAGTTGGTAAATGTTTAAATGTATACTTTAGTCTGTTAATTTATAATGATTGTTTATTTAATTTAATTTTAATTATACATTGTTAATTTAAATTTTAAATTTGGACATTTATTTAACAAATATATCTTATTACATTTTTATTGGTCCTTTTAGTGCTAACTGTAGCAAAGATATTACGTTTAATGATGATAAATCAACCAAAACAGACTAAAAAAAAAAAAGTAACAATTAAATTTATAATATCTATTACAATAAAAGTAATTTCAGTAGAATGTTGATTGTTATACTAAATAGTGTACGAGTATAACTTGAAAATATGAAAAAAAAAATTTATTAATATATTTAATTAAACAATTAAAAATGTTCTATTTAAATAAATGAATTATAATTCAAGAATAAATCTGAATAATACATAATATTCTGAATAATTTACAAAATTAATTTGTACAATTATTATTTTGTAGTTTAAATTAACCAAACACTATATCTAGTCTTTCCCTTTGAATAATCAACAATCTACTGTGGAATTATTTTCATCCGACAATAATGTAACTTACATCTATGTTTTGTAAAGTGTTTACTTGAAGCAAATTGTCTTTTCTGAAACTTAAAATTGCAACTGCCAAAAGTGGTAATACTTCCAGGGAATCGTAAGCTATAACCATATCCCACAGGTTAAGTAACTGTTCTGGAAGTAAATGCCCACTGAATCCCTTCATGAGCCATTTGAATACCACTCTGATGCTGACAAATTATTGAAACACATATTATTGATTGGTTTCTGATGTAGAATCGTAGAATATATATATATATATAGAGTAATAATTGACACTTTAACAGTAGGATAGTGTGGATTGTGTCAATAGGTTAGATACTTACGGGTGAATGTTGTGGCTCATAAAATGCGACCAAATCTTTGTCTCGTGTCTTTGCAAAAGCCGCTGGAACAAAATACATAGTCCAAGTATGCTTTGCGGGTGTGAGCTTATGACATGCAATCTAAACCAGTAACGCAAGTAGAACGCTCTGAACGTATAGTACAATGGTACAGGGTCATTGAACAAATAGCAAACAGGGGCAGCTAAAAATGGACAACAAACCATGTTTCACTTGTTTTAAATATCTATTTAAGGCCGTGTTAATGAGGTGGGGCAAAGGAGACATTTGGGTGTAACAGTTTGGTTAAATCAAGGGACGTCTCGAGCTTAATAAACCACTGTTGGTGACATCTCAACTTTAATTAGTGCCTCTGGGTATTAAAAAGGTTAACACGCCCCTGTACCTATCTATTTAACTGCGTTAAGTTGTAAAATGTTGCATTTTTACTCATACAATGTTATACACTGATAGACAGGAATGGTCTATTAATATTTATGATGCATAAAAAAATCGCAAACCAAAATTTAACATGCACGAGCCCTTACAGACTTACAACTGATCTAAAACATTTTAGCTCTGTCATCGCGCCAGTGGTGCAACTAGAGAGGGTGCTTTGGGTCATTAGCACCCTCTAAGTCAAAAATAGCACTTTACAAAATTGTTAAAAAAGTCAAGTCCCTTTAAGACACAAAAAAACCTGGAGCTTAAGCACCCCCTTGTTCAAATTTTAAATGTCTAGTTGCGCCAATGAATCGCCCACTCGATTTACCGATTTTTACAATAAATAACTGTCATTAATTCATTATAATATAATATTTGTCTAGTAATACATATACTATTTACAGTTTATTTTGTATTAAATAAAAAGTGTAGTAGTGGTAAGTATATTTTAAATTGGGTGTACAAATTAAATTAAAAATTATAACATTTAAAATAATTATACATACCAATAGGTACTAACGAAATACTATTTTTTGCTAGTCCTCTTAAAAATAATACAATTTTAACTGTATCAAAATTAGAGACTAACTTTAGAAGTATATATCGTTATTGTTTTTAATGTTTTTATACCTATATAATAATTAATATTATAAAGTTATATTATAAAGTTTGTCTGCACAAATAGGTAGGTTAGATAATAGTAGAATATAATATATATCGCAGTTTATTTGAAATAAAAATAAAAAATTGTCCTGCATATATTGACTATACCTACATACATTTAGCCATTTATATAGGTGTTCATTGATTCACCTATATGATCTTTTAATTGTTAATGTAAACTCTGTATAGTTTAACTAAAGACAACTAGTTTGTATAAATTGTATAGAATCATGACACTCAACTGAACAGCTTGGTTTGCTTTTATTGTTATTTGTTATGCTTTAACGTCTTGGATTATATGCATACTACAATAATATATTTTTCTCGAGAACAAACCTATCTAAATCTAATAATCACATTATTTTATGTATAATTTGTCTATGCTACTAAAATACTAGATGAATATTATGATGTATAAAAAATTATCGTAAAAATGAGTAAATCAAGGGACTTATTGTAAAAGGTCCAGTAGTTTTTGAGTCTATGGTTAACAAACAGACAGACGAACATATATGTATTCTTTTACGGGCATAACTTTGATGAGCTTTCTTGCACGTTTGCCAAGTTTTGAAGTACCTACCACGATATCCATGAACGTTTTCTACAGCACCGTGTAGCTATTATAGATATTACATATAGCTATTATAGATATTATATATAGCTATTATAGATACCTATTATGTATATCTATTATGTTTCTACACGTTTTTAGTTTCTAAATCTCCCTTAAAATCTGCAGATGATATGATATGTTAAACTTGTTATAGACAATAAACTATGGGATTGGGGGGGGGGGGGGGGTACGAATTGTTAGCCTATGCCACTGTAAAAGATTTTTAAATTTGCGCCTACTACGATGATTGCAGATGATCATTGATTGTTCTTAGATAGTCCTTACCATACATTGTAAAACCATGAAAAGGTATAATGCCGTTGGGAGGATATATTGCCTCCATAGGTGGTTTGCCCTTCAATGACGTGAGTATAGGATGGCTGGTCGAGTTGTTGAACACTGACAACACATCAGTATCGCGAGTAAAACACAACATTATCTAAACACCAAACATAGGTTTAAGAATATTAACTATGTAATTAATAACAAAACGCTAATTATATGTATATACATTCATTCAGTCAGGAGAGAAACCTAACCTATGATAACAATATACATATATATACATTATACAGTGTTATTTTTTAAGCATGTTCACCCCTATTTTTCTTTTTAATAGTACATTTATTCAAATTCTGATATTTTTTGTACTACTTAAATAGTAACCCTGTGGCGATACCAACTTTTATTATTCAAATGAGAACTCCCCCTTTTTACTTAAAATTATTAGCCGATCATTTTTTTGAAAATTTTGATGTATCTGAATCAAAATTCTAAAGAGTAGTTTCTGAGTTAGTAAAATGTTTATATTAAGGATAATAATCTTAAAAATGGTTTTATAAAAATAAATACTACGAGTATATAATATAATGTTAGATAAACTATTTATTACACTTGGATTATTTTTACAAATTATTTATATTGGTAAATAAATAGTAATTACTAATTGCTAACTTTTTCCAATTACCTAAGCATCCTATCTACTTAATCTATTACCATAGACATTTATTCTTAAAACACAAAGTTATATAACCCAAAAACTACTAGCTTGAATTTTGATTTAGACATATCAAAATTCCCAAAAAAAAATCTGCTTATCAATAAAAAATAAAACGAGAGGTTTATATTTGAAAAACTGAAGTTTGTATTATCACAGGATCATCCTTATGTAGCAAAAAAAAAATGTTAATGATTCAAATGGTCTTTAAATGCATTTAAAAATTCCAAAAATCTGAATTTTAATAAATGCATAATTTAACCATAAAAATAGGATGAACATGCTTAAAAAATCATTCTGTATATTAAAAAAATATTTTGAAAATGGGTGCCATACATTTTTTTCCGTAGTGAAAAATTTTTTAATATGGTCCTGTAAATCCAAGGTTATTTCTCAGGATTGACATTAGAAATTTTAGCATACCTACTTACGCAACTTTATTATTATTAGTTTTGAAGGATCGGCAACTATGGCCATAATACATATGTGTGATGGGGTTCTGTTTGTTTATGTGAATGTTACGGTTGGTTTACCTAACTTGTCGATATGTAAATGTATGTACCTAATTAATATATTGTAAATTATTTATGATATAAATGCACCTGATGTAAGACGTCTTCAAACACGAAATATTGGTCATCGTTGCACGCTGTTAGTTGAACGTCTTTCGTGATTAATTTGTCGATCAGCATATCATAGTGCAACACCCGTTGTTTTAATTCCGAGTAATGTTGTTCCTAAAGCAAATGCGTCACGTGGGTGGAAAATATTTGATAACAGTTACTAGACGGGTGTATTAATACCGAAGACTTCACACTGGATCCTAGAATCTGTGCCCAGAGCTTGCCTCGGAGACTTCGCGGTGCGCCTAATTTTAGAAACTCTTGACACACTGGCGCATGCTGATGCTGTAGAACTGTAAATATAAATATTACTCGTTCATTTTTGATTTTTCACAATGGGCACCTACACAGACAAATTTAATCATTTAACCTTTTTCGCCCAAAGTGATTCGTTCTTGCTCTCCTTGTGATGTCGATCCGCTCGACAGCGTCGTCAGACATTGACAACACGTTAAGCCTAACAGCAAATCGGCAGTGGCCAAATCCCTGTAATGATGTTTCTAAAATCGACGTAACATTAATCAACTATTTTACTTTTGACTTTAGCTGCATCGTACATATATATATAGGTACTGTTGTCAGTGGCGTATCCGAGGTGGTACCATTTATCGACCAAAAGTATTAAAAGAATCAAAAGAATATTATCATTATGTGATTATTTTCATATATTGTGTAAAATTACTTCAGTGTCGTACAATGGGGTTTAATTGTTTTTTAATTGGAAAATTTAACAAACACTTATAATTAGTAGGTAAGTAATTTTTTGATGGAAAAAGGTAGATACCTACTTCTAATATTAATTTGGTATTTGAATAACGCACAATACGATGTGCGTGGGTGCATCTTAAAATGTATGAATGCAAGAAAAAAACTTCTTAGATACACCACTAAGTACTTTGTACCTACTGATTGTTGAATATTTAAGTATATAAATTAGTACCTTGATAAGTATCTAATGAATAATATACGTTACTTATCTATTAAATAACTTACAAGTTCTTGTAGTGTCTTAACTTTCAGTGGCAAATACGTAAAATCCCATATCATATCATCACTAAATCAAATTTAAATATTATTTGAACACTTTTTTGTAGTATTTAATATCTAATATTTTATGACAATATTAGAACAATAGGACCACTGGTCATTAGAATTAGGAGTAATTTTTCAATGTTAATTATGTAAGAATTTATGTTAAATTTATCTACATGTAAATACAGATTATAAATATACTTTTTTCCCTTTGTAAAATTATAAATATGCTAAATTAAGATTGGAAGATATTAATATTTCAGTTCGAATTGTACATATTTTATTTTTTATATATTATAGGTAGTTCACTACTTAACCTGATCTATGTTTACCATATAAGAAACTTATAAACTAGAAATTTGTAATTGTTGTCAATCTAAATTTATATTTATTTATTTTAAATAAAATTTGTTTTGCAAACTATATGTTATTAAATCAACTTTTCTAAGATTTAATGATTTAGGTGTATACACGTTATTCATATATAGGTACCTATGTATGATTCTATATTGATATAGGTACTAAGATATTAACATACTCAGAAAAATTTAATTAAAAGAAATAATTTAAATATTCCTAATTTCTAATTTTTATGAGTAGGTATATAATATTAAATATAGTAGTAGGTAGGTACTTACGATATCATTCGGTAATTAGGATTATGTAATGAAAATAACACTTCTAAAAAATCTTTCGGTGCATACACCGGTCTCAGTCTTTCTAAACCTTTAAATAAAATAAAATGTATATATATTTGATGTGAATATTTTCCACACTTTTGAGGAAAAATAAACATAATATTTCAAATTAAAATACATATAGCATTATATACCGTATGTTCCAAAAATACAGGGTACACTCAATCATTCATTATACCCTGTAAATATTTTTCAATTCTGTTTGCGGGACATTACACTATAGACTAATCAATCATAATCCTTATGACTTAAATCTTTTTTAACTCGTGTAATTTATGCATGCGTAATAAAACTTCATTTTGGATTCTGAGCAGAGCTATGATTTTTTTGTGTCTGTCATCACGTTTTGGGGCAGTAAAAGTGCTTCGATTTTTGACTTCAGTACTTCATTCGATCAGAAAGTGAATCTAGTTGGTACTTTGTGGGGTCAAAAGTAAAAAATTCTTAATACTTTTCTAAATAATCAGAATAAACAATATAAAAATTAAGGGGAAAACGGGAAATTTTCCGCACAATCAGTTTTCGACAAAATCGATTTTGGTTTTTGATGAAACTTTAAGACAAATGACCAGATACATAACATTTTCACCGAATGTTTATTTAAGTATATTCTATCCACCATGCAATTTTCAAAAATGTTCGACTTAAGTTGAGCTATTCATAAGTATTTGCAATTTTTCGATCATTATGAATTTTTTTTAAATAAATATCGATAAAAATGTATTTGTTGGGTAGAAAAGCTTGAAAATTTAATACAAGGCTTCTAACACATTGTAAAAATAGCAGTTGAAAAATATAAGAAATGCAAAGTCACAATTTTTTTTTATAAGCATTTAAAGTTCAAATTTTGACTAAATACGTAAAAATTACGGCAATGTTCAAATTATCTTAGATAGAAATTCATAAAAGTTTTTCTTTTTAATTCTAGATTTGAAAATTTAATACAAGACTCATAATATATTTTTACAATAGCAGTTGAAAAATAAAAGAAATATATAGCCACAATTTTTTTTTCAAGCATTTAAATTTAAATTTTGACAACATACGTAAAAATCACGAAAATTTGCAAATTATTTTAAGCTAGAAATTCATAAAAAATTTTCTTTTTAAATCTAAGATTTGAAAATTGTTAATTATCTATAAGGGTATGGTCGAATTGCACTTGGGTTTAAAAAAGGTAATGATCGAACTGCACTCGGGTAAAAAAACAGGTAGTGGTCAAACTGCACTTGGGCTCAAAAGTATTTCAATAAAATTATCATGCATTTGAAGGGGTTAAACATTTAGGTAACACTCATTTTCCTATAATTATTATATTATACTTTGTATTATATTATATTTAAGCTCAAATATGAGGCTTTCCACGCGAAGTTCAATAAATCATTTTTATCACCACATCCAAATATACTTATTTGTTTTCATTGATGTTTTAACACAATTACAAATCGACGCCTACATTTTAATGCAGAATACTGACACAAGACCATCAACAACACGGCACCAAAAATAAATAAATAATATTAAAAAAAGCGAGAACGTGGGTATCGCTCTGCTGTACATTAGGTGGTGGGATGGACCTCTGGCTAGGGTAGGTTAGATTTGAGGGCGAATTTAAGTTCCTACACGAGACCTAGCAGGTAAACAAGATACATATGTTAGTTCCTACACGATAAAAAGCAGGTACATGTGTAAGTTCCTACACTAAGTATATTATAAGTTATCAATATGATATTAGTTATAATGATATATCATATTATAATACTGTCATACATTTTAACCCTTTATTCTATATAATATATAATTCTTTATAATATTTAATAATTTACCTTATAAATATTATCAATTTAATAATTTTAAAAATAATAATTGTAATAATCTAATAATAATTCGTCATTTATTGAAAAAAATAAAAATATAAATTATCCATTCTATATAATATCTAATAATTTTAAAAATAATGATATAACTGTTATTATATTGATATTTGATAACTTATAATATTCCTAGTGTAGGAACTTACACGTGTACCTTTTTTTATTGTGTAGGAACTTATATACATGTACCTGTTTTTCGTCGTGTAGGAACTAACATACGTACCTTTTTTTTCGTGTAGGAACTTACACATCACATATGTAGGAATTAACGTATGTAATTGTCTACCTGTTACTCTCGTGTAGGAACTTACGATTCCCCAGATTTGAATGCAATGATAGGTATCATTGTATACGAAAAACGATTATGAACGGAGATGATTTGTCAATCTAGGATATTATATTATATTTAAATATTGTCATATATTCTATTTTGAAACAAATATTTTATCTTTCAATTAGGACGCATTTTGCATAAGGCATGGTTAATCAATTTTTCCAAAAACATTGCATGTACTTATCATAATTCATAATACCTTATATTATCATATAGATATATGTCATATATACCTGCAGGTTTGAGGATAAATCGTTATCATTACGCGATTTCATAAAAATTTAAAACTAAAATTCTCAAAACATTTTTCTTATAATATGATGCTTCAAAATTTCTTTATAGCTATTTGAAGCAAAACTTATGGAAAACTTAGTGTCGAATTTTATAACCTTAGATATAAATACCAACAATATTATGAATTTTGAACTACAAAATAATTCGCAAATATTCATGGTTTTGACGAATTTTTGTCAATATTTGAAATTCAAATGCTAATAAAAATTTAATTTGAATTTCCGGTGGACATTTTTTTTGTGATAAAGATTGAAAAACTTGTAAGGAATCTTATATTAAATTTTTAAATCTAAGTTTAAAAAAGAAAATTTTTTATGAATTTCTAGCTTAAAATAATTTGTGAATTTTTACGTATTTTGTCAAAATTCAAACTTTGAATGCTTATAAAAAAAAAATTGTAACTATGAATTTATTTTATTTTTCAACTGTTATTGTAATAATATGTTAAGAGCCTTGTATTAAATTTTCTTTTTTTAAAACGACAATCTCTATTTTAAATATAATTTTCGGATTGATCGATTTTTTTCAAGACATTTTGATGAATCTACTTGTGCTATAAACTTAAAATTGGCTAAATTAGAGCTATAAGCAGGTATAATTTAAAAATCTTATTAAATTTGAATATTTTTATTTATTTTTTTGTTGATTGTTCATATAATTTCCTTCTAAAGTTCTAAAGATCGTGATAGAATCAAAAATATTATTATTAAGTAATAAATTATTATTCCATTTTATTTTTACAAATTATAAAATGACATAATTTAAACATGTATTTTCAGTAAAAAAAATTCTAAATTTATTTTATACATATATATATATATTTTAACAATACTATATATTTTCATAATTTAATATTTAATAATAATAATTTTGATTACACTGCGGTGTTTAAAAAAAAAAAAAATACAAACAATAAAAAAAATAATAAAAAATAATTCAAATTTAATAAGATTTTTAAATTATACTATAATTGAGCTAATTTCGAGTTTACAATAATACAATAGTTGATAAATTGAAATTTCCTGAAAAAATCGATCAATCCAAAAATGGTATTTAAAATAGGTGGGCTTGTGATTTTAAAAAATCAAGTTTTGTTGCACATGCGCAAAATACACGAAATAAAAAAATTTTAAGTCTTAGGAATTTATGATCGATTAGTTTAGTTTAATGTCCCGCAAACAAAATTGAAAGAAGTGTACAGGGTAATGAGTGATAAAGTGTACTCTGTTTTTTGGGACACACGACATAAATAGTTGGACACTTGCACGTTAAAACTATAAGTCTATAAAAAAAGAAATGACATACTCGTATTATATGTACTGAGTTCGTTCCATTTTTGTAACATTTCATCTCGATCAGCACTGGACCTAAGACAAGATAGATTTATACCTATTTCCTCGCACATAGATTCTAATGATTTCTGTATTCTTCTTTCCCACGTTATCTATATATTATATATATATAGGTTATGCGTTAGAATTTGTTTTCTATCCACACATGCGTGCGCAGAGTAATAAGACAGTAGTACCGAACATTTATTAACATCGTATAGAAATTCAATTTTATATATTATATGTAGGTATACTCATAGCATATATAGCATATATTATATAGGTACCTACTTTAAAAAATTTTTTACATTTAATTTGTAGATTATGGATTTCTTTTAATTGTAAAATAAAATATTATCATACGTTTATTATTTAATTTTTTACATGTAAAGTAGTTACAAATTTCTTATAAAGTTATAAAAATGTTTAAAAACAAAAGACTTCACAATTTATACCATGTCGGCTCTATATAGTCTGTCTTAACATACAGTGCGCACGCCCAGATATGTTTTTATCACATATATATTTTCTATAATGTTGTATAATATACGTTACTTGAGCTTTTCTCAAATAATCTAATGATTCTCTACTCGTTATTTCGTCTCTAACCACAATTTGTTTATTATTTCCATGACTTCTCAACCAATGGAATACCGCGTTTCTCAGATTAGTTTCCATGCTCCCTAAGTTCACTGCTTGAACTAGGGTCTTTTTAAAGTCGTCTATGGATACGTCTTGAGAAGCAGCTAACATCTAAACCAACATTAGGTGATGTTATAGTTGAAATAAAATATAAGAACAATCCAGCATAATAATTGCACTACGGTGTTATTGGTGTTAATAACTAATAAACGTGATGTCATTGTTTCGTGGGTGTCACAATCGATCACTGTCGAAGTTTCGCGACTCACGATCATGAACCAAGGTCCTTGATAATATTTTAGTTCATGGTGCCATCTTGTCGATATATAAATATATGTTTAAGACGCCGTCGTTCCATTTCATGAACTCAAAGCAACTCTACGACGAATAAGTATGATAAATTAAGTAATAACCGGCGAGGCAACGTTATTGGAATTTTTTTTAAATTTATGCTCTTTAAATGATTGATTATTCAACAAATTTTAATTTATGATTAAGTACGTATACATATATACTAAATATACGTCCATACCTATTATTCTATTAATATCATAATTATTTCAGGCAGTCGAATACCTGTTGGGCTGAGCGTCTTATTAATCATTCATATAATGTTATTAATAACAATTATCAGCCGGCAACTACTGCTGCTACAAGTTATCATAATTTCAAATTTGAGAATCAATCATATTGACTTATTAGTGGTTGATGTATTTAAGTCGGACAGATTCGCCCACAGTGTAATATTTAATTCTGTTTTGTTTACTTTAAGTAACTAGTAACTAATAACCAACTAACCCTGATATTAAGTATAACACGTATACAGTATATATACCTAACTATTTTTTTAAATTAAAATAAGAAAAAAAAATTTATAAAGAATCTTGTATAAAAAAAATTGAATTAATACCTTACCTTTATATGTATTATATATTTGTAGGTATCTATAAATAAATATGCATATAAATACAATACGCGAGACTCCGTGAGTACTTGATTCAGATTAAACAATTTAATATCAAAATACATATTAGAGGTAATAACAACTATAACAGTTGGCTCCTACCTATAGTCGATAACTTACTATAGATATTGCGAACAGTTCCTATTACTTGGTGATGATTTCTTAAAAAAACGGAAATATTTCAAGTCAGAAGAACTTATTATAGGAGATAATTAAACCATTTAAATCATTAAATCTAAATGTATCACTACTACAATAATCACTACTCATTATAATATTGCAAAATAGACGTTTAATATTAGGTATAGTTAAACTTAAAATTTCAAAAGTCTAAGTTATTGTAATATATTATAGATATATCACATACAATACCTGCAAGTCTTCGTAAAATTCATTATATATGTCCATTTTTTGAAGTTCTTCAGCTAGTTTTTCAGCTGTTAAATGTAAACTTTTATCTTTTAGTTCTTCCATATTTAAAATTTTGTTTTATGTTTATAGGTATTAATAGTATCTAGGTCTTAAGTACAATTAACTAATGGAGTATAAACGTTCATTACAGCCACAAGGTTTTAGTTACACATACAGGACTATACTAATGCGCTTTACTCAAAGGCTGCAACTTATAATTGTATTGTAGTTATTGATGCAATAATCAAAAAATGTCACCTTGGCAACCAGAATGAAACATTAACCGTAGGCATTTTATTTCTATATAGACTAGTTTATTTGAGTTATTTGTATCACTAAGGTTATATAAATATGTTTCAAATGTGTTTAATGTATTATGTATAGGTACTGTATATATATCGCGTATATAACTATAATAATATGTACAATTATTAAACTATGAAATCGTTTGAAAATATTATTTAAAATTTAAAATTATTCAGTGTTATATAAATATTATAATATAATATATTCACTTGGAATAAATACAAACCTTATATTTATTTCAATATATTATATCTAATAGTTAGTATATGATCCAGGCCACCGGTGCCACTTCTCTCTGGAGCGAGTGACCGCCATCCACCACCGGGCATGGCAGAAACCAATGCCCAATTCAAAATTCTGCCAAAAACCCTTACCAAACCTACCCAACCTTAAACCTACAGTACCCTTCCCACACCCAATAGCATATATGTGGCCGTAGGTTCATTAATAATAAAAATAATAATTGTCATGAGATATATATCATAACATGAATATATTACATATTATATATTCTATCATAATATAATTGAAGGAAAAACATCAGAAACTTGTTTTTTATTTTGGTGAAACATAGTTTATAATTTATATATAAGGTATATAAATACATAATAGTAGATATTCATTTAGTTTGTTAATACTTCGGAAGATTGTAATGCATTGAATTTAGGCACTGAAAAAAGTATTATTATGTTTATTAATTATTACTTTATTAGTTACATAACTTATTTTATAACGATACAATATAATACATTTATTATTTTTCTGCGATCTATAATTATTGAGGGTTATGTAAACCAATTGGCATCTGGGCATATTTGACCACATAATAATTATATAAGACCACTTTTAAGTACAGTGATTTGTATTAGAGTTACTTCAATATAAATCTTTTGCTCATTAAAAGTTATATGAAAGTTTCATTTCGTTATAATTAACTGAATTGGATTTATCACTTGATATATTTTGTAACATGGTTAAACTCATTACTCTCTAAAATGTCCTGATACCTCTAAGAACAATTTCTACAGAGCTTTTCGTTAAAATCAATCGAGTAGTTTTTAAGGACGATTTGGTGCATTCTTATATACCTGATCTAACCGAATAACTGATGACAATAATTTATATACAAAATAAAAATCCACCGTGAATCTTAAAATATTTATTCAAGGACCTCTTTAAAATTCGAATTTTGGAAAATCTTTTCTTAGCGAGACATACTACCATATAACTAAACTACTGACTAAATTTCATACTGATATAGACTTTGGTCATATCGACTAGGCAATGATAAATCAGTCAATCAACCAGACCAAGTTCTTATATATATATGCATATTGCATATACCTATAGTTTATAGCCAATAATCTATATTTATATGTTAGAACCACAGATATCTATACTATACTAGATATCGACGATATCGTAATAATTACATAAGTCTAAAAATTTATTGCATAGGTAGTAGCATTGATTATAGAATTCTATAATAATTCTATAATCAATGGTAGTAGTGACAGTGAGCCAGTGAAGATTGGCAGCGCTCGTTTATAAGTACTTATCAACTGCAACCCACCTACCTATTTTTAATTACAAATAATCCAAGAGTATTTAAAATATTTATTGGTGTAGTATACAAGTTATACCTACTATTCATATATACCTACTATGTAAATAATAATTTACAAGTATGATACATTTATGAGACGACGAATTTTCATTCATCGTCTCCATGAAAATAATTAGATATTTTATTATTTAAAAAATGTTAATATATAAGTAAAATTAATATTATAATACTGCTATAAATAGCGTGCACGCAACATATCATGTGTTTATGATGTTTTGTATCTACAATTTGTATTCTGGGGGTGTGAGTTTTTCTTATAAGGTGATTTTTTTTATCATGAACCACTCATTATTTCAAAAAGTATCAATGTTTTTGAAAATATTTTTTTACAAAGTTTCATGTTGTTAAAAAAACAACGTTTTTATTAAAAAATTATGTTTTTTATTATTTTTTATCCTTATATTTTTTTTAAGTTTTTTACTTTTTTGAATGACAACCTTGAGTTTTAATTTCATATTCCAAAGCAGAATATTTTTCTAAGTATTTTGATACGTAAAAATCGAATTTTGGACGAGTAGTTTATGAGTTATAAGTATTTAAAGTTTAGATTGGCGAAGTGGAGTGTTACGGGGTTACCCCGCAAAATGTTTGTCCACTACTCCGTTTGTCTAAACTTAAAATACTTATAACTCATAAACTACTCGTCCAAAATTCGATTTTTACGTATAAAAATACTTAGAAAAATATTCTGCTTTGGAATATGAAATTAAAACTCTAGGTTGTCATTCAAAAAAGTAAAAACCGGGAACACGCGGGAATTTATGGGAACCTTAAATAAATTGTAAGAACGAATTATAGTGTACTAATCATATGACTAAATGATAATATTGTATTGCATATTATACATCTCCATCAATAATTTTAAAATGTTTTTTAGATCCACGAACTGATTTTAGACCCTATATTTACAGAGGTAATTAATTTTATTTAAACTATCGCTATAATCAAAATACTTCCTTATAATATTGAACGACATATTATTTATTTTTCTCTATAAAGCCAAGCTATTATTCTTAATTTAAAGAAATGGATTAAATAAAAATGTCACCATGAAGAATGTACTGTTATAGTTACTTTGAAAGTATTATAAGTATATCAGTAACTCACGTCTCACAAGTCACAATTTTGAAATAATTTGTTATCATTATCAGAACTATGTGTTTATGTCCATAGACAGTTTACCATAGAGTATAATTATTTATATTTTAATAATAATATATAAATAGACTGATTGGTTGGTGAGGTGTAGTTGTTGTAATATTAGTGGTGAGTGGTCATAACGTACTAATAATAATAATAATTAATGATGTTATTTTATCATGTTGATAATATTATACAAAATAAATATTATATATTTATTGCTTCGACATTTCGGCAATTTTTTTGATTTCCGGGAATTCCCATTCCTGGCGTTATCAAGAATTCCCGGGAACGGGAATATTTCTTCTCGGGATCGCTCCTGGGAAATCCCGGAAGTGCCATACCTAGTAAAAACAGCGTTTGTTAACTTTTTTATCTTATAATTTAGGGTTGTAGGGTAAGTATATGTAAACGTTGAGATATTGTTTTCAAATTAATGACATCAACAATCATTTAAGCAATTTAAATTCCATAATATAAACATCCTCTTTCCCTCTTTAAAATTTTAATGTGATTTGTGAGATAAATTTAACAAAATTAATAAAATTGAATGTTTAAAAATTCAAAAAGGAAAATGCTAACCGAAAAAATATGTTTATAATGAAGCCTTATTTTGACAACCGTATAAGTTACTTACAAATTTGGCATACATTTTTTGTATAATATAATATGAAACAGAGAAAACAATTTAAAGATAAAGCGTGCACTTTTAACGACACCACAAACTACTAACTTTAAAAAAACTGCAGCATACCTATTGCTTATGATTATGGCCGACAATTTACCGTTATAAAAAATAACACTTTTTGTTCGCTATCTAGTACCTTTTATGTCCTATAGGGTATAGTATAGATATCTGTTGTTTGATATAAACTCATATATGTCACATTTATAGTTGGCTAATTACAACGTTCAAATAAAGAAAAGATCAAAAAATTACTTGGCAAAAATCAAATTGTGGGTTACGCTTATGACAGTTGATAAAATACAAGAAAATTATATAAAATTTAATATTTCGTTTAAACCTCATTTTCGACTAAAGTGATGATGTTTGTGAACTTTGCTTTTAATTACAGATAATATATTATTATTATAATTTTATAAGCTAAACGCTTTATTTTCATAATCCCATATAAACTCATTGATATTAGCATTCTTAATAAAGTTTTACTTAACTGACCGACATTTCCAAGTACAGCAGTATAATACTATATAGCTCATCATATTCAGAAATATTCAGTAAAAAAATAACTAGTTCTTTTGCATCAAATCATCACGTTGGCCGATTATGCAGACGATAAAGTCATTTTGCCGATTTGTAAAAATCCATAAGCCATCTCATATCTAACCTACAGCTTCACGGCTTCACCTTAATATAAATTATAATTTCTAAATGTAACGATTGTAACGATAAATGGCGCATAAAAATAAACCAAAACAATCGATTCACACTATGTTTACTCTTAAAATCTCAAAATAATAATACTAATCTAGAAGACAAAATGCTAATTTACAAACAAAACACTCCTTGAACATAGTTAGTTACCTATGACATAAGCTTATAAGGTCTCTGAAAGAAAATCCAACACAAACAAAATTCAAGTGTTCTAAAACTTAAATCTTTGATATCCGATGCACCCACCGTAAGTATCAAAACTAAGCTTACACAACGATTTTTTAGGATAATTACCATGTAGTTATATTATATATATTTTTTTAATACTAAAAATAAAAATTTGAACTTTTAAGTTTTTTTTTATTGTTGTAAAAAAATTCGAAATAGCCAATTCGTAAATCTAATCTAAACAAATTGTTGATGGTAAGACTTTATTCAAGTCCAGAAGTTGATTTTTAATTTTTTTTTTAAATACGAATACCTATCAAAACTTTTTCGAAGTAAATAAATTTGAAACGCAATAACTTTTTTTTTAAATATTTTTATTTTTTAACATAAGTAAATCTTAAAGTTATTTATCATCTTCATCCATATAATTTTCATAATATTTATTATACTTACGTTTAACTAGGATCAATATTTTATTTTATTCGTATAATACCCACATAAATATTATTTTAATTCTTAATTGGAGGAAAACAATTTCGGCCAATGGTGATTACCAGGGTTGGGATTTTATAGCATTTGCATATTTCTTATGAGATGCTTTACTATCATTATTATTACTATAATTAGCAGGGCCAGGATTTATATGCAATAAAAAATTGTAAAATATGCATTTTATTTACCAAAATATGAAAAAATATGCATTTTAATATTTCTATCTTAGATTTTATATTGACCGACATACTTTTATTTATCGTGTTTATCTTTCTCCGCCAAACTATTCAGTCTTTAATCGCATACCTATTGTAGCATAGGATAAGGATTGTATTTATAAAATTAAAATTTGTGTTTGACAAAAAAACCAAGTTTTATACTTTAATCAGCAGAGCTAGAATTAAATACGAAATATTAATATTAAATTATAAATATTAATTACGAAGTATACTATAAAACATTCATTTTTCGAAATAATCGAAATATGCAATAATATTCATTTTATTCAATATATTATGCATTAATATGCATTTTATCTAAAATATACAAAATAAAAATACTACCATTTATCTCACCATGAGGTGATTCATGGACATTACTGACAAAATCAATAATCAGAAGTCGCAAAAAAACATGCTGTTTCATACAAATTCTAGTCCTGCTAATTAGTAATTATACCTATAGTTAAGTTAGGTATAAGTAGAGTATATAACTTGTTTGAATATATTATACTATAAAATTATTACTAAATAATAGGTATAGTGGTTTATCTTATAAATTTTTGAACCCTAGCTAATAAATAAAATGTTTAGAAAAATGTATAACTAAATATCTATATATTATTATAAAATATTTACTTTGTTGTGGTTTCAAAAATTTCGTTATTGCCCTGTAACCACGTTTTCCATCGACTTCATAGTTCACATTTCTAATCATACCATTAGACTCTAGAAAACTATACGATCCTCTTACGTAATCACCGTACTTTGATTCCCAACGATGTGTTATAACTCCTGATAGCAAGTCATTGATATTGTAATGAAATTCGTAAGCCACCTATCAAACAGATCATATTATGGTGAATAAATACAACCATTGTATTTATTTTATTGTAATTTATTTATTGTTTAGAATATGATTTATGAACTAATGTGTAAGAAATAAATGCAAATACCTCATTTTCTTGAATTGGAACGTAGTAATTTTGAGAAAGCGTTGTTGGCCATAAAATGACAAATGAAAAAATGAGCTAAAAAAACATTTAAAATAATTAATTTAATGTAAATGCGTCAAGTATTTCACGGGTGTGATCTATAAACCAGGTGAATCATCATCTAACTAGCTATTATTATTTTTCGTTAGAACATGTAATTTAATTTGAATAGTTAATTTGAAGGTATGTTCAAATTAATTTAGGTGTTGTACGGGTACGATAACCGATAATGATTTATAGTCTATATAAATTATTCATTGATTATTGTATCATTGAAATTTTTAAATTTAAATTTAAATTGATTTTATTACCTACTGCTACTCTATTTTTAATAGCTATATCGTACATATAGGCTTTTAAGCCTCGAGCGTATAGTTTTGAATATTAACTTATAATATAATATAAATATTACGTCATATTGATATGGTACGTTACCTGCAGAACGATCTTCATCTTCTCGTGAAAATTAATTTAGGTCTTCATTGATTGTCAGCTGCCAAATCAAAACTATATCGAAGCGGTCTCGATCCAAATGGTTTTGTTTTAATGTATCATTGAATCCATGCCTAGGCGTCAGGCTCATGCGCACTAAATTATATGTTTGGTATAATTTAAGTATACCTATCTACAGGGGAAATGAAAAAAACAAGAAGTGCACTTGATGCCAAATGTCAAGGTGATTATTAGATCATCTTGAACTCGCGTGTAGAAAGAGAATGGACCGAGTAAGTGCTGGAGTATACCGCTATATAGCAGTAACATTGACGTGGTCTGCGGATAACGCCCCCGCGTTTTATTCACAGAGTACTACCTATATATTATTTTATTTTTTATTCGATGACCAATTATATTGTGACTGCAGTTTATAGCTACCAAGGTACGTAGACTGCATGTGTATATTACTTATCTATATTTATAATAGTCGGTGAAAATATAATTATTAAATGGCATATTAGCGTGCATTCATACATAAAAATAGTATAATATTATACTATTCACAGATATTAAATATATTGTATAACACAAAAATGCAATATAGGTAATTATATTTTATATTTGCATATAAAATATGCTATTTTTAAGATATGTATGTGTCATGTGTGTGTGTGTATCAGTGTATGGCTCTGTCGCTCTGACACAACACAAAACCAGTAACTTATGGTAAGTAGGTACCTATAAAAACTGAATAATATACTGTATCTACTTATCTATAATAGTTATGGAGTTGTAGTAGGTACTCGTACTTATATAAAATGTAATAATGTACGTAGTATATAGTATATATTTTAATATGTTTATACATAAATACTAATTGTGGTATTGTGGATTCACATTTTTTATAGCTTATAGGGCTGTAGATAATTTCTTGCAAGGTGGAATATTTTTTCAATTCTAAAACGCAAAATTAAAGTTTTATTTAACCTGGTAATATTATATAAAACATGAATAATTTTTATATAAATATTTAATTTGTTATCTTTCTTTTTATTACATTTTGACCATTCCTTTTAGGCTAACTTAACTTATTGTATCATTATAAATATTGTAACTGTTGAGCCATAATAGTCGTTGACTGAAGGCTAATAAAAATAAAAAAATAAAAAAAAAAAATTTTTTTTGTGTAGATAATTGTCTATATCCTGTAATACAATATATTACTTACATTTTAAATCATTTAATCCATTATTAAGTAGGTAATAGGTATAACGTATATATTATACATACAGCTTTATTCTACAATTATTTTAACTATATAGTGTAAATATGTAACAGTAGGTACTTTTATTTCGAAATGTTTGATTTTTTTTTATAATTTTATTGTCTAACACGTTATTATTTTAATATAAAAATGCCATTTTTGGTATGGATAGGAATTTAAAATTAATAATTTACCTTAAACTAAGTAGGTAAAATTTTAAAATGATAGCGTCAAAACATCATAGGTTCTGTTATTAAAAACTTAAAAATTAAATAGTTCATGGCCAATCGTGTTCACTATTCGTATAAATTTCGTGATGTATATCCAAGGAATATAAGTAGGTACATCACATAACCGATCGACATTATATTAAATGTTGTATGGTACTATATTTAGTGATTTAGTCACTTGTATAAAATGTATATATATTTCAATATTTGTAAATATAGAGAATTAACTTAGACGATTGCTTACAACATTTAATCCTTGATAATATAATTTATAAATAATATATTATTTAGATAATTAAATGTAATTCTTAGTTACACAAAAGTCAAGTTAATATCTGTCTTTCAAAATTAACTCATTTCAAGGCTTCTATATATAATACATCATGTTAGCACGCTTCTTACATAATATATGAATGATATTTATAAAAATCTGTTTTGTTTTAAAAGTAACTTAGGAATAAAAAACAATTTTTTTTTATAGTATTAATTTTTATAGTGCCTTATTTGAAGCCAATTCAGGGGCGTCATGGGGACTGGGGGTGGTTGAAGTTGAGTGGAAGGTGTAAATTTGCACCAACTTTTTTTTTAAAACGCCTTCTCTAGCCTACCAACAATAAATACATGCACTAGCTGATACATATCTAATTGTTTTAAACTATAAAAATATTTTATATTTTTTCAGTATTAATAAAAAAATATTATGCTTATGTGTTTTATTTTATTAATTACATAACTGTTTATTGTGCCATTGTGAGCAAGAGTATCTATACAATAAATTACAAGCTTAATTAACCAGCTTATATATTTTGAATGCAGTGAAAAATATGTAATATGTATTGATTAGGTTGGGTTAGGTATTTTATTACTAAGGTACCATTTATTGACCAAGAATAAATACCACTGGTAACCACAAAATAAGTTTAATATAAAATATAAATACATTCAAAATACAAATGGTTAGACTGAAATAGTAATAATTATAGTGATATTTTCAACATAATATATAAGTGACATTATATTAAATAAACTCCCAATTTATCCAAAAAAATTATCCCCACTTGCCCCCCCCCCCACCATAAAAAAAGTTTTGTGGTCTGAAATGAATTGAAATGGGCAAATGGCCTGCAAAATTTTTTGTACCAACAATAATATAGTTGAAATGACGCCCTTGATCCAATTTTACCAAAATTAAAAGTTAATTTTACTGTTAATTATCAGTTTTGGTTAATTTTTTCTGAGTACTTTAAATAATATTAGGTACTAGCATTATAGTTGGCAAAGAATAAGGTGAATATGTAATTGAAACTTTTTGTTATTACGTTTGTTATTATTTTCTATATGTTCATAGGCGGAAATCCATAATAGAAATTTCTGGGTGGGCTAAATTAATTTAAAAAAAACTATATTAAAATAAAATAAAATTTCACATAAAACCTGAAAATAATGTTGGGAGGGGGGCTAAGCTCTAAGTCCTATTGGCTGTTGCGCAATGACATTTTCAATTTTTTTTTACAAATTTTCAACTTAATCAATATAACTTTAAGTTCTTTGTGACTTGAACCTATTCGCTTAAATCTGTACAGCATATTAAAGTGATTATGTTTATAAAAATTAACAGATGTGTTAAATTTAAATTTAATGATATAATGTCATTGTATATGAAAAACGATTTAGTGCGAAAACAGTCTGTCAGTCTATGGTATTATTAAGTAGGTATACTGTGTGTTCAATTTTAAAGGTAACAGGAAATATTTCAAATACATGACCTTGAATTTGATTTGGGGTTTTTTTTACAGGATACAGGACATATAAATACATATTTTTTTTGATAAATTTAAATTTTTAACTTTTTTTACAGATTATTAAAAATCTAACATTCAACTATGATACAATCAAAAAACGATTCAGATAATTATTTCAATAATAGTTTATTGATTTGATTAAAAATATGATTTAATAATAATTCCAATAATAATTTAGTAGTTTTAACAAATAAATAGTTATAATAATATCTGAAAATGTTTGATTAAGATACGTAGAGTGTTAAAATATGCGATAAATACGAATTACCTAATTTAAAACTTTTGACTGTCTTAAAAATGTAAATTTTTAAGTTATCAAAAAAACTGTAAAGATCAAAGTTGCTCAAAAAAATAGAACAATCCAAATCCAGTGTCAAAAATAATGATTCCTATTTAAGAAATTTTTATTTTACTGCGCATGCGCAGATAAAAAGTTAAAAATTTAAATTTATCAAATTCAAGGTCATGCGTTCGAAATATTTCCTGTTACCTTTAAAATTGGACACACAGTATTTTATAATATTATTGCGATTTAAGTGATTTATTTAACTTTTAGGTGTTAGGATAGTTGCAGGTATAGCATACACTCACTAGTTCACTATAGTATAGTATATAATAATGTGCCTATTTATTTTATTTGGTTCAAATTCCCGAGAGTAATATTTTCAAATTAAAAAAACAACTAAAAAGTTATTTTTCGTTTAAATTTGGACTGAAGATGTCTATATTTTAGATTTTTCGTTTAGCACATGTTTGTAATCAACTTTACGTGTGTCCTGTATGATGGTAGAAATAAACAAAAAATTTCAAATATTCAATTGTTATTGAAAAGCCTAAGTATATGTTAATTTTAAAAATTTGTTTATTTGGTGGATTGCAAGATGAAACTATTTTTATTTCATGTTTGTACGTAGGAACCAGAGTACCAGAGTGGTTTAAATGTATTATACTTAGTGGTGCAAGACAATATATAGACATCCCCCTTCATCATAGAAATTACAAATAAATATTTTTTTTTAAGTTTTTTCATATATCTAATTTTCTTCAGTTAAGTTGTTTACATTTTTTATAATAACAATGATTGTGTAATGATTTTTAACTTACTTTTTTGTTAATAAAACAATGAAACATTTTTACATTGTATTAAAAAAATTAATCAAATAAAAATAAAAAGTAGGCACCTACTTACTCTTTTATAGTTTTATTCATATTGAAGATTAGATAACATTATTTTTCAAATATTTATAATTATTGTAGACTTTTATTTTTAAGTTTGATGAATTGGTGGTGCAGTGCACCAAAAACAATATACCTACTCAAACCGCCTCTGGTAGGAACTGTTATAGTATTGGCATTTGGCTTCAATATTTGTCAATTCTAGTTTCTGGTATGTTAAATTGATGAATAATGATACTTAACAGATTTTTTATTAGCATAGCAACTCTTTCTGAAAGTGATTTGCTTTTTTTGTATTTTCTATAGGTATTAAAACTGGTGATATTGAAAAACACGTTACTTATATAAGATGCGTTTCAATAATGCAGACAACAGTAGCGTATTAATTAGGATTTTGTCAATGAGGAATACACGTAGGTATTAGGTTACAAGTGAAATTTTGTGTTTACCCGTACTTTGGGACTTGGGCGCAGTTTACAATCACCGCTGTATTTATTACAAGTGCGTTTTCGGTTGGAGGGGCCAGGGGGAGCTGGTTTTGAGTATTGATTGGTTTTTATTTTAGAGTTTTTTTTATGTGTACCATTTTGTCATTAATATTTAGTAGGGTGTGAACTGTTGCAGTTTACCGAATTTGGTGGCATTTTCCAACTTTTATCGTATTTTGAATACCGATGTAATCTGTTACATTTAACGTAGTGAGAATTTAGTTTGCAGTTAGGGTTTATGAATACCTTTAGCAATGCATGATTTTTAGGATTTTTTAAGGTATAGTTTTAGTCCTAGTCATTAGATTTTCGAAAAGGCTCATCTAGCTATGATTGAATAAAGCAGTTTAGTAGGTAAGTTAAAAGATATCGTAGGTTTTGGGATTATTTAACAATTGTAGAAACAGTATCGGGTAGGTAAGTCATCTTTATTGGTAACATCATCTTTATTTGTTAGTCTTGTAAATGATATAGAATAGGGAAATTCAAATGGTTTAGTTCTTCTGCGGCCTCTGATTCAGTGATTGGTATAGATCAATTTCTTATAATAGCTGAAATAGAACTGACTCAATTAATAAATCAATTAAATTATAAGAGTATGGACATTTTTTGGTGTGTCTACTCTTTATTTAAATATTTCTAATACGTAATTTATTATAATCATACTATATGTTAGGAATAAATAAGAACTTACAAACAAAATTACAGTACAATAATAGACACAAAAAATCAAATTAATATTTTAACACGGAACATATGGCACTTAAAACAAAACATAAATTCTTGGCCACAACCTGAAACGACCAGAAAAACAGAAATACTAATAACCCGACTAAGAATAGGTCACAACCTTATGAATAACCAAACACCAACGGAATGCACCTTTATGCGGAACGACCCTCACTATAAAACATTTGCTGACCGAGCGCAGATTCAAGGAGAAAGAAAGAAAAAATCATAATATATCATCATTGAACCTGTACGAGATTATCAGTCCTGACTGCAAACCAGAAAACATCATTGCATATTCCTCAAGGCATTAAAATTAGAAAAAAAACATATGATAATTAAATAGAATTAAGCTACTAATATTGTAAAAAAAATTGTTTATATATATATAATTGTATAAACCTCAAAAGTTAATGGCCTATATGTTGCCGAAGCTATAATGTTCAATGAAAAAATAAATAAATAAGAAATGATAAATTGATTGGAATATAAAATATGTAAGCTAAATTAATTTGTGGTACCAATCCTTATAATGTTTTGGATCTGTATGGTGCGCAGTCTTAGAACGTTTAAGGGAGTTCACCCGCACGTGCTTTCACGAGTACCTACGCCTCGCACGCTTATATAGTGGCGGCACTCCGCCCTCTAGAATGTTCCGGTGTGTTCGTTCATGCGAATGTTCCGTAATGCACACTTATATCAGACAACGCCATGCCGTTCTAGCCAGCTGCGTCTGCTTACTGAGTTCCAGAACTGCAAACACGCCATTTTAGTCCGTCAATTCGCGTAGGTACCTATATTGTTTGATCGCGTGTAAATTAACTATCTCGTCTTTGTATATAATTAATCAATGCGGTTGTGTATATTAATAAAGTGCTTAAGTAGTGGCCAGTGGGCATGTTATAATGATATAACTATCTATCGTTCAGTTAGGACTTAGGAAGTTTACAAATCTTCGAAATATTTACAAAAAACATTTGTTTGAAAAGAGCCAAAGAGATGTAATGAAACCCTTTTCACTGAATGTAAATATTATGCATAAAAAACATTGATTATAACCTATAGGTACAATTATAATTAAAATCAATGGTACCTACAGGTATGTAATAATACGGGCTCGGGGCTGCGGCATTGACGTATTATAATTCCATTAAATTTCAGTAGGTCCAATAATTGTAATTACAAATTAAGCCATATGCAAAGTTAATCATATTGCTCGCGAATACTTTTTGAATATTTTTATATTTGATGACAATATAACATAAACAAATATCGAAATATCAATATTTTAAACACTGCATGAATGTGGTCGTGGGAGTACCTATCTGTACTATAATACATTGTACATATAGAAATATAATATCTACCTAGGTATATATTAAATGAATTATAGTGATAATTAAATATTTAAATAAGTTTGTAAAAGATTCGACAAATCATGCAAAAACACAGCCGTTCATCACCCCTTGAATTACTCAACCGTCCGGTGGTGTGGGTTGAATTGAATGAATTAAGGGGTGTCCGGGATATGGGCCACAATAATTCACCTCTTTTTTAAAAGGTATACTGTAATTGGGCCACTAAAATGTTATATTTATAATAGGTAGACCAGAAGGTTAGGCCACTATTGAATTTAACATTTTATAGTAATGATTTAATACAATTTAATTTAAGGCAATACGTCATAATATTATATAAATTGCCACAATATCTAACACTGCAGCACACATGAAACATTGATATCTTATGATAGGTATGTACTATAAAAAATGTATTTTATAATATATATTATTGACTAACTTTATATTATATTTTGTTTGATTAACATTAAATACCTTGTTTTATATTAAATTTGATAAATCTGCATGGAAGTATTTGAAAAAAAAAATTTTTTTATTTAACAAATTGTATTTGTTAAGATATAAAATAATAATTGTTATATTATGTTCATATAAATAGTATATTAGTATGCTATACTTTTATGGCCCAATCTCTGGGTACGCTTTAAAAATACAGATCTAATTTGTGGCCCAATCTTCTGGTAATTAAATGTAAACAAATATCTTATACGTAGCAGGTAGTTAAAATGTGGTCCAATTCCAGGGCGCAGGAATTAAGTTGTTATTTCGGAATGATGACAAAAAATATTAATGAACTATATATATAAATTATTTAAGATTTTAGCTATTTTGTGGCAATTTTAAAATATTAGTCATGAGTATTTGAAACTTTAAAAGTACACTAGGAATTGAATTTTAAAGGTAGGTATACACAACAACAATTAAATTCTTATCTTTTATAAATAGTAAATAATAAGATTTAGGTAGGCAGAATAGGCAAATTAGATACTGTCAATTATAGTTCATTATACAAAACAGAATAATTAAATAATTATAAAATGTTTATTTGTATATAAAAATATAGACAATTTAAAACAAAGCTAGTTTTTTTTAATGCATATATAGATTCGAAAATGGAATAAGATTCCCAGATGTATTCCTCATCTAATATACTTTGTTATTTGAAGTCTGCAGCAACACTCTTAGAAACAATTCAAATTTTCTAAGGTAAAATATTAAGAATAATAACAAGCTCGCCATGTTAGGTTATCACAGTGCACTGAATCTTAGAAATTCAAGACTATATACATGCCCAGGCAACCAATTGGCAATTTGCCGAGTTGCCAATACGTCTAACCACCTTTCAGTATATTATTATTGTTATAATCATGTTGAAATAGATAGCCTATAAAGGCTGGGAATGTATGTTACCGTCAATCTGGGCAAATTGAAAGATATTGACATACTTTTTGGTATTCTGAGCATAAAAAAAAACATAAATGTGTATATATGTCTTATGAATAGGATAAGACCTTTCATTTAGTTTTTGGCCTAAATTGGACTTAAAGTACATGTTACAAGTCACAAAAAATTGAGGTGACTTGTAACAAAATATTTATTTTAAAATTTAACACAAATACATATTAAATATAAAAAAGAAATAGATTGAATTACTTTTTTTTTAATGTATGTTTCTACTTACTAATGGATAAATCATATTTATTAGATGCTTATTTTTATGTGAAAGGTTTTTTATTGCTACCTCATCCTATTGAAGTTTTTCATCTCTATAGTTTTTTATATATCTGCTAGTATATCCATCTGTCCGGTATAAGCCTGTATTTGTTTGGCTTTTGTTACAAGCCACCCTCAATTTTTTTAAATAAATAAGACTTAAGTTAAAATTGGATAAATGTTTTTATCTACAAAATGTAGCTTTTGAAGTATCCCTTAACGTAAGAAAAATACATAAATCTTTAAACTTACTTCAATCATCGAGATCTGAAGTACTTTTAAAAACAATGATGAAATCACTGTAATTATGAGAAATGTTTGATTACTTTTTTGGAGGTAATGATGAAACCAATCACATGGTTGCTTATAGCATTTACTATCACAAATATTGTAAATTAAGTTATAAAATTTACTCTCGAAGATACTCAGCTTTGATTAAAGAAAAACACAACTGTTACATTTCACCTCACTGTTCCAAGTCACCCTGATTAACGGTTTATGTAAAAAAAAATGATGTCCAATGACAACAATAAAAAAAAAAAAAATAAATTCTATTATCATTTAAATTTGAATTTGACATATATATTGTAGTGACCACTTGTCTACCTTCTTAAACATAGTTGTCAGTTATAAAACAAAAGAAAATCATAAAAATATGTATACATTTACTGTATATAATATTGATAACAAAAGTAATTTAAAATTAAAATGATATAAATACCACTTAATATTCTTAATTTTAAGTTGCACAAAAATAAATTTTAAATAATATTAAAGTGGATGACAGCCAGTGGCGCAACTAGCGCTTAAATGTTGAGGCGAGTGGGCTTCAGCCCCTCTGATTTTACGTGAAAAGTAATCTGTAGGGGCATTGCCGCCGCACCATTGTATTAACCATTTGAAAATTTAACTTTTAAGCATTTCCAAATTAAAAAAAAAAAAATGTATATTATAACACTAAATTTTAATTAATAATGTAATATATTTTAATTAATTGTCATGTATAGCTAATAAAAGTTTTTAAATAACAACACAAATAGTAGATACAATTGTTATCATTAATTTTTGATTTTAAATCTATTTAATTTATCTTATTGGTATGTACATAATAATTTAAAATAAATCAGTCAGAAATTAAATTCAACAAGATAAAAATCATTAAAAAAACCTAGTGGAATTACCTACAACAATAAGCATTTTTTACTAAATGGTTAGGTTTCAAAAGCAACCAGGTTTGTTTAATTTATGGCATTTTTTGCAGTTGGCTGTTCTTAAGTTTATTTTTATTGACTGTTTTTTTTTTTATTGCAACTGGGAATCGAATATTTGGATTTGAGTATGTTAAAAATTGGGTTTGATTTTTTGAAGCAATTGAATTATTCTGGACCGGTGAACTAGATGTAATCGTTGTGTTTTTGATTATAAGTGGTCCAACATCGGCCGATAATCGTTTGCTGTACTTATGTAGATGCGATGATGGATGTATAAATGGCTTTGAGGCATTAATATTGTGATTGGGATCACCAAAATAATTGTATAATATTTCTTTTTGTTCTGTTAAATATTTTTTAGAAAATTCATCGGCTGAATCAGCAATAGACAGATCTCCTAAGTATAACATTCGCAAGTTTTCCATCAGATACAGAAGCATGTTTATTGCACTATTGCCTAACGAGATATATAATTCTTTGAATAATGGGTTGTCAGAATTTTCAAAATAACATTCTATTGCTGATAAATATGGTTTAAAATAATCAATTAATTGATCATAATTTTCATCATCATGATTGCTATTTTCATTAGCAGTCTGTTCTAGATAAGGAAATGGATGTCCCGATTTGATTTGTAACTGTGAAGACCTATTATCGCTATTAATTTTAGAGTTATTAATAGAATTATTATCATCTGACGTTTTTAAACCCTGTGAATCATTAACTTGAATTGTACTATTTGACGGAATTATAATATCAGATATTTTTTTAACATTGAACTCCTCTTCGTTATCAGATTGCTCACCCTGTGAATCATCCACTTCAATTGTACCATTTGAAGTAATTATAATATCTGATACTTTTTTATAACTGAATATTTCTTCGTTATCAGATTGCTCATCACTATCAGTTTCGATTTCCCCATCAGGCGCAATCATATATTTTATTCTTCCATTCTTACTATTGGGTAATATTTCATGGGATTCTTCACCATCCAATAATACAGAACCTGATCCTTTTAGAATATTTTTTTTCACCATTTTCGAGTTGGATAAATTTTTATTATTGAATTTCTGTGTATTACCTGATATCATATATTTGGATTGGTCATCGCTATGTGATTCAATTTCATTAACTGACATAATTATGTATTTTGTTTTTCTATACCCACTTTCAATGCCAAAGATAGCGTTACCATACGACATTTCAAAAGCTAGACTGTCTTGAACATCGGATACAATTTTGAATGTACATATATTCTTATTAGTGTATTCTTTCTCATTATCTGATATAATTATACATTTGAATTTCTTATTATCAGAATGTTCAATTTCATCATTAAATACTATCACATTTTTATTCTCTTTCTCAGACGTAATTTTGACCTTTTCACTATCCAAAAATATTTTACAATCCGATCCTTTTTCAACATGAATCTTATAGGTAGATAATTTTTTATTATCGAATCCCATAGTATTATCAGATATAACTATGCATGTGGATACCTTATCACCTGAAGGTTTAATTTCATTTTCAAATGCAACTATATAATTTACCTTTTCATTCTCATTTTTAATATAAGTTTCAATGATTTTAGCATGATTCATTAATATTTCACTATCTGATCCTGTTTTAATAACTTTGAAAGTAGATAATTTTTTATTTTTGAATTTCTCTCCAGGATCAGATACAATTATACATTCAGACTCTTTACATTCGAGTTTATTATTATCAATCGATATAATTTCAACATCTAGTGAATTTTCATTATTTGATATAATTTCACAGTCAGAATCTGAATCCAAATCTCCTTCTGAGACTACAACCATATAATCTGTTTCTTCTATATCGACGATAGATAATATTTCTTCATTGTCACTCTCAGAAAATATTTCAGTATCCAATAAAACATCAGTATCAGATACTCTAATTTCAGAATCTAATAAATATTCAGAATCTGATAGAATTATAGAATCTGGACTACTTTCAGTATCAGATATATTTGACGGAACATTTTCAATTCTTTCTATAGAAGAATTTTTCGTTTTCCAAAATGGTGAAATTTTTTTTAATACACGTTTAAACTGCAGTGGACTACTGCAACTTGGGTTTGAACCGTAAGAATTTTTTATTTCAATTGATGGCACATTTGTTTTCAATTTAATGTCTTTCATTGAATTGCTACGCAGTTTTAACGATTCTTCATTGTTTGACCGATCTTGAACAGCAATTAATTCAGAATTCATGACATTTTCATTTTTGGAGATCATATTTAAAATACTTGGACGAGGAATATATTTAACTGGGTAGGATTTGGTAGTATGATCATTTGTAGAATTATTATCACAGGAACTATATTTTTCATTTAGTCTTTGTTTCTTCACATCATTATTTGAAATTGAATGGCATATAACATTGTTTTGTTTTCTCTTCATTGAAACAGGATTAATTATCACATTACATGGTTCTACTGCTGCAATAAATGAATACATTTTATTGTCAGTCTCTGTTAAATTAACAGTTCTAAAATTTGTATTTTTTTTGTTCATATATTCACTATCTTCTTTTAGTTTATCTTGGGCACCAGTACTTATAATATGAGAATTTAGCCTGCTTTGATTATTATCTATTTTATTGTGCACTCTAACAATTTGACGAGAATCAATAATCTTTGATTCATTTTTAACAATTTCTAAATCAACTTGATATTGATTTTTAGGTAAATTATGATGGACAATGTTTTGATATTGATTAATCTCTTTATTTTTAGTTATATTGGTATTGTAATTTTTCAATTGATGATCACCATTCAAATTTTTATTGTTGTCATGTCCTAGAACATGATTTGATGGAGTCAATGTTCTGGAGTTTTCTTCATGTTGTTCAACATTATGTCCTTCATCTATTGGTTCTAATTTAGGTGTACGCAGATTGTTGTCATGTCCTAGAACATGATTTGATGGAGTCAATGTTCTGGAGTTTTCTTCATGCTGTTCAACATCATGTCCTTCATCTATTGGTTCTAATTTAGGTGTACACAGATTTTGTTCACTTACATTTAATAATGCAGTGCTTGTTATTAATTCTGTATTATTTTTATAATAGCCATATTCATAGTGATAAGTTGTAGTAATCAAAGGATCAGAAAACTTAACTTTTGTTGAACGAACATAATCATTTTCATCTTTAATCTTAGCAACAACAAAGGGAGATGCCACATTTATTGATCTTTGACGTATATTGAAATTATACTGTGATTTTCCATATAATTCTAAACGAGCTGCATTGCTGAAATTTAAATAAGGTTAAAATAATAATAATAAAAGCAGTTACATTTCTATAAAATAAGTCTTACGTTATAAATATATTTCTCCGTAAAAATTCCAAGTCATCAATTGGGAAACCAGGATTTATTTTGGAAATGTATCCTTTACAAGTCATACATATGAACATACCGGATTGTAGCATTAAAGGAAGACCATTTTGAACCAATACCAAATTCCACTTTTCGTACATTAACCAGTCATCAGTGTTAAGTGGTTCATTCAGTTTGCTACAGCAGATTTGACATGATGACATTGCAAAAATCTAAAGAAAAAATAATAATATTTAACTATGTTTAAGAACAATATTTGTATGTTAATAAAGTATATTTACCAAGGTTGTATGAACTTCACAAAGACAAAAGGGAAATGTCAAGAAATCTGAAGATTTGTTTTTAGATTGAACTAGAGCTAACTAAAATAAAAACAATTAGTTATTATAGTCTTTTTAATTTATTGTACAAAATTAAATTATTAATAGTATTTACTTACACCACAATATTCAAATGTTGATATTATTTTTTTAATAAATTCACACTGATCTACAGACATTTTATAAAAGGAAGGCAGAGAGCAGAAATGTATTGAACATTTTCTAGCCTCGGTTTTATTACTTGATATAACAATATGTCCTGACAATTCTCCTTGTTCTACAGCTTTTTGTAGGAATTCCCAACAAAAAGCACAAAAGCATGAATTAACGGACAATGAGGACTCAACTAAAATCATTCAATTATCAAATATTTAAAATTATAAATGTAAAAACGTAATGTTTTCCACAAATTTATGTACCCATATTATTTTAGGGGAAGAGTCAGAGTCATTAGCTTGATCAGGCACAGTTTAAAATTGGCAATCAAAATATTATACTTAACATATAAAATTAATATTGAAAATGTATTCATTAAACAAATAATTTTTTGATTTATTTAAACTATAAATTATACTTGAAAGCATAACTCAACAATATGTGATATATACAAACATTTAACTACTAGACAAAAACTGTTTGGCAATGGCATTATGAATAATGTAGAAATGCATCACAGTAACGCTTGTACATATTTATAATGATAGTTTATGTTTAGGCTGAATACATATTGTATGTGCTTTATGTTGTTATGCTTTATATATGTTACGAGTAATGTTAACATTTGGATAAAGTCGACATTAGTCATTTGTTTTGGCTAATGAGTATTTTTTTGTTTATAAACATGAAATATCAACATTACCCGGATAATGTTGACTTTAACCAGTCAATATTGGATAATGTTAAAAGTTATAAATTAAATAGTTTTTAGAATTTTATATAATAATAAAGCGTTGGACTGCCAGAGAATAATATCTTAATTAACCTATAACCGAGTTAGTCAGTTATCTTACCGATAAAGTGAACAATATAATATAATATAATATATGGGCCTAATATTTAATTTAATTGCACCACATTTTCGTTATAATTCTACATGCTATACAAAACGCTATATAAAATGAAAAATAAACTCATATTAATAATTTATGCATTTTAAGGAAATAACTAATTGTGTTTTAAATATATTCAATATTGTTAATAGTTTAAAATGATTCTATATATTTGTATGGTTGTTAAGACATTATCCAAAAGTTTTTGGATGATATCACATTATTCAGTTAATGTTAACTTTAACCAACATTTAATAATATCCATGGTGGGCAATGTTAACAGTTGGCTATTGTTGTATTATCCGGCTATTGAGAACTTTATCCAAATTTTAACATTACCCGAAACATATACACTCATTACTTGTCTAATAGTATCATGTCTATAGATTTATGGTGATAAATGATAATACTATTGTGAACAGTTGTAGGCTTGTAGCCAGATAATTTGAGATGGCAGTGGAGCTTTTCAGTAGGAGTAGCCTGAAATAGTCACTGTGTTTTGAAAGCGCGCGCCTCACCCATTTGTTTAAAATAAATGACTCAGCTGATAATCAAGTACGAAAACCACTGGTTTTTCGTTATCGCGCCGCCACCGCCTCTCAATTTATCGTTGCCAGATCTTTCCTCATTTAAAATTTAAATGTTCAAAAAACTAAAAAATACTTAAATATGCATGAACTAATAAATATAAAATATATATCAAATTATGTATTTAAAAAGTGATTGAATATTAGTAATATGAAACACTAAGTTAAATATTGAGAGATAAGGAAATCCATCGGTCTATTTGTCAAAAAACATTTCTACTATTAAACATAAATAATGATTCATATTATAAAAATCAACAATAGCATTTTGCCCCCAAATTGCATATATGAGCAAAACAGCTTTTGTCTGTAATTGAGATAAATAAATATAATTGTATAATAACTAATGAGAACAACATAGTACAAAATGAAATGAACACGTATGTTGGGAAAAACTGTAAAATAAAATGGTACACATAATAATATATATATTTAATTTAAAAGATCCAAAATGCTTACTTTTTAAACATTCATTTTGCTTGTCAATACTATGTATTTCACCAATATGTGAAGGAATGTCAATAAAACGAAAAACTTTTTTACACCAAAAACATTGACGGCAAGTATGTTGTATAAGTGTTGACGTTAATTCCCTGAAAATATTAAAACAATATATTATTTTAGTAATTTACCAATTATCACAAATTCAAAACTATTATTATTTTGCCAATATTGAAATGTTAAAAATATGAAAATTTCAATAATTAAAGTCAACAATTAATTAATTTAAATGAACTCACATTGTTTGTAATGCAGTTGTCGGATAAATTGCATGGATACTTATAATTTCACCTAGATAAAAATATAAACACTCATGTATAAACTGTCATAACAAATAATGTGTCTAAATCACGGTTATCTACTCAGATTGTGAAACTGCCTATCTATCTCCACTGTAATATCCGGCCATGCGGCGTGATTGTGAACTACAAGCGCTAGTATCTCTTGGCCCTCTAGTATCATAGTTTTCTAATAAAACATACAATCTGGCAATGAGAACAATAATATACATCAGCGCGCATCAGCCGAGTGATTGTTATGTCTTAACTCTTTTATTTAAATTTTAAACTGTTAAACTGTTAAACTGTGTTAATTAATATGGTGAAGTGTTGTGTTGTCTTTTATACATTGGGGTATAAAAGCAACAAAGAAAAAATATCAAAATTTGCAGCTCCTCGTGATCCAGAACTACGTAAAAAATGGGCCAAAGCAATTCCCAGACAAAATTTTGTTTTAACTGATTCTACATAATATGTATGTGAAAAACATTTTAACGAATCAGATATAATTCGATATTGGCAGTCTGGTAGTGATGCTACAAAGGTTGTTAAGGTAAATAAATATATATATATATATATTATATAAATAATAATAATAATAGGTAAATTTATATTAAGCTATAGGTTCACCTACTAGAGCAATCTTAAGACTTATACAACTACATAATTACATAAACATTAAATGATTAGTAAAACTTAGGTATTATTTACTTTTATAATAATCTACAAGATATATTGCAATACAATTAATTTTATTTTTTATTTAATGGCAACATAATATACCTAGTACCTTAACTACCATGTCTAAATGTGAAAACTATATTGTTTCGTTGAGTATATTATTTCCTTGAAGAAGTAAATAAATACCTATAGATACAATATCTATAAATATCTAATAGATATAACCAACTTCTATTGTATAAAATATATAAATAATAAATGTAATAATCATTTTAAATTTAGATTCCATATAAAATACCTAAGTTAGTAGAAAATGCAGTTCCTTCAATATTTCCTTTACCAAAATATCTGTCAAAAGAAATAATAAAAAAAGAAAACCTCCCATGTTATGACAGAATGTTACTAATAGCCAGAAAATAATAAAAACTCAAAATGATACTGAAGACTTTCAACAGCTGAATTGTGATTTAAATCAAAGTACAACATCACATATCACAACTAATAATTTATATGATCAAATCCATTCTTTAGCTATAAGTGGTACTCTAACATCTCATAATCCATGGCCTGAGACTTCAAGTATTTGCAAAGGATTTAATGCAACAACAAGTCATAATTTTTCTGAATCTAGTGTACATGATTGCATCATTTATTATGTTTGTGGGTATGTAACCAAGAAAATACTCAAACACAAAAAATGTAGCAAATGCATTGCTTTTTTAAAAAATTGCTTTATTATACACTCTGCTGGAGAACTCGTTGTTGCTAAATCTAGAGGTTTATTAGTTCATCCTAATGAATATTTGTTTGATTTTTTGAGATCTGTTGAACATTCTTTTGCCAAATATTGTTCTGAATTAGATGTATTTGAAAAAGTTATAAGTGACATAACACAGAATATTACTTTCAAATTTTCATGTAGCTTACAGTTGGTAGAAGTTACTACAGAACTCATAGTTTATTATATTCAAAAGAGAATGAGACAATATAGGTATCAATAAAATCTCAAATGCAAAAAATTATCCAGAGAAAATAAAAAACAATCAAAATTATGTAATACATAATATTTTACTTTAAATTATTTTAAATTTAATTTAATGTTTCTCAATATAATTATCAAAAGTAAAATTTATCAAAATATGTGTAATATGTTGTCAAAACTAATATTTATACAATTAAACAGGGTTCTTATTGCTTTTGCTGTTTGCTTGATGCTTTTATAGCTATAATATATTATTCATTTTAATAAAATATTGATATAATATTGTTACAGGTTAAAGGAATTCCTGTTAGATACCCAAAGAATCTAACACTTATTTTATAGTTGTTGTTATATCTCAATAAGCTTTTAGCACCTACTTCCTAGTTCCTACATACTAGAGTATAACAGGAAAACTTTTGTTATACTCAATATTTTTATTTTGTTTTTTTTTTATGTATAATTGATTGACTATTTTGTTTATATTACATAATATAGCAATTTTTATTTTTATTTTTAACACTGATAATTTTTTGTTTTTTGAAAAATTCAAAATAACCAATTTGTAAATAAAGTTTAGTATAAACCTTTTAAAAAATTTTTTATGAGAATTTTGAGTAAGTACTTGTTAAAATCTAATTTAATTTTAAAAATGTATTTACTTTTCATATTAATGAGTTACTTATTAATTAAAAGTATTGATTAGAACAAAAATTATTTCATTTCTCAGGGTTTTCTGTTACACTTTGTATATTATACAAGATTTTAATATTTTTAAGATGATTTTATTCATTTATTGTTCTAAATTAGTTTTATATAAAGGCAACTGATTCAAGTCTGGGTTGATCAATAAAACTGTCACAAAAAAAAAAAAATCATTTTTGAATTAAAAAAAATTTCAATTGTATTAGTTTTTATTCAAAATAATTTTAGATTCCTACCTAATACCTTAAATACTTATATAATTAATAATATTTCTGAAAACAACTCTACTTAAAAGTAAGTTTAAGTTCAATAGAAACTAAAATAAATTAATGGAAATTTACTTACAATTTACAAGTTACAGTAAGTAATAAAATTGTAATGACGTTAATCAATATAATATATACGTTTATTATAGTATTATATGGTATTATTCGTGATTGGCGGTCAGTAAACGGGCCAAATACTACTAACGCTATAGTTTACAAATACACCGCTTTGGGACGCGTTATCACGCCTCGTTTCGCAACCTAAGTAGATAACCGTGGAAATTAGAACAACTAATGGACATTTTAAACATAGATTAATACAGTATTTATTGTCTTTTTAGATTCTAAGCAGAGCAAGGAATGCATATGTTAATATTGTACAAAAATGCAAGCCTGGGCAAGTTAATGATAATTTTTAACTGAGTTAAGTTAATGGAAAACATTTTAAAAAGTTTAAAGTTAATAGTTAACCTAATTCTTTTTTTAACTCAGTTAAGTTAAAAGTTTTATGAACATTTTTAATTAACTTATTAACTTAAGTTATTTTTTTTTTTTGTGTAATATCCATATAAATAAAAAAAATCATAAATATTATTGACCACAGGAAATAGCCAATAGCTTTTCTATACATAGGTATTGAATTAATAAAATTATGTAGTAGGTATGAAAAAAATACAAAATTGAAAATGCCGAAACAAATACAATCCTTTGATTTATTAATACACTAATACAGACAAGTATTATACATCTTTTTAAATTATTAAATAAAAATAACATGGTATTTAAGAATGTACTCTGAATACTTTTTCAGGAAACTAAAAGTCTAAAACTGTTAGAGAATATAGCCAAGTTTATACTTCATTATATTTATTATTTAATTATTTATAAATTAACTTAACTTGAATTTGATTAAAAGTAACTCGTTATTTAATAAGTTTATATCAATTCAAATAAGTTAAGTTAAAAATTAAGTTTATGAAAATTAAATTTTAAAAAGTTAAGTTAAAAGTTAAAATTAACTTAACTTTTAACTTTTTAACGCGTTTATGCCCAGGCTTGCAAAAATGAATATATATTGTTTTGTCAATATTATATTTTATAGGCAAACAATTTATTTAATTTTATATATTTTGTACTTAAGTTAATTCATAAAATTTAATACATTGAACACTTCATGAATTTAATAAAATGTCTCTCAAAACTCTTAAAATACTGCCCTGAGCAATTAAATAAATATTTAAAATTCAAAAGCTTAATTTCTCACTCAAAACCTCGTCTAATATATCAATGTGTATAAATTGTAATAAAGAACATATTTTGCTAAACTGTAGTGAAGCGCACATCACAAATTGGAAAAGATAATCCATTTCCTGCATCTAATCGTTAATAATGAATGCTTGTTCTAACCATGTTTGTACATAACGAGCAATCAGTTACAATGAGAAAAACTAGCTGGCCCTTGAAACTCGTCATAACTGATTTTTACTGTAATTATATATTGGGATTGAAATTTGGAATATTATTTTTTTTACTAAATAAAATATGAAATCTTTAATAGTATAAATTAATTTTGTTTTCTTTGAGAGTAATATAAAATTACTGAAATGACATTAGTCTCACTTGATGCTCTTCTAATATCTATATTTGATTGGGTATATTTCTCTGAATGCTTTAAAGTTTTGTCAAAAAATAATTATGCAATAGGTCAGGCTTCGGCAACCCGCAGCCCTCGGAACTTTTTGCTGCGGCCCTCCAAATATATTTCATGGTGTTTAAAATTTCAATTTTATAGCTTAAATTGTTATAAATAATATTTAATCATGACTATTATATAACAATGCGAGAACAAAGCTATGAGCAATATTGTAATCTAATTGTATATATTGTCGATTACAACAAATTGAAACTGGTTATGGTGTTAGTGCAAGTTCATTTCGAAACATTCCAACATGAAGTTTAAATTTCAAATGTTTTATAGTAACCTAATAAACTTTCAATTTAATGTCAAACAAAACGTAAAATTAGTGATAAAAATCATATATTCAACATATCATGGACAGATTTGTATTTTTATTTATTGAAAATAAAGATAAATTGTTATGTTTCATTTGCCAAAAAACCATTTTATCTGTAAAAAAGTCTAATGCTAAACATCACTATGAAACAGACTATAAATTAAAATTTGAATATCTTACTAGTGATCTTAGACAGATTAAAATAAATAATTTTAAAAGTTCACACTAGTAACTTAATATTTATATATTAAAATTCACTCAAGAATTAATTAATAATTATTTTTAAACTATTAGATTTTCTCTACTAAAGTTTTTAACTAAAAATTAGTTAATAAGGACAACCGCAGTGTTAAACACATAATATGATTTTTGCTATCTGTAAATATATTAGTATTATATGTTAAAATTATATTTTTTAATATTTTAATTTTGTATGACCCATCATAAAAAACTGAAACAAATGATGGCCCGTGTTGGTGAAAAGGTTGCCTACCCCTGCAATAGGTAATCATCCTTTTTTCAACATTATTGTCAAATAATAAAAATTGGTAATTGTAAGCAAATTATGAAATGTCATCCAGGTGAAATTATTTTTCTTTCAAATTATTAACTACCTATAGGCTATAATGTATTAATAAGTATTCCTTTATAAATTCAATTTTAAGTTGTCTTGGCATAAAATATAGGAATTTTAGTAACGTGGTCACACACTGAAGCATGCAACTAAAGCCATTCCACACCACAATTTATTTCAAACCAAAACACAAACAATAGTTTTGGAAAAAAAATGACATTCTGGAGCAGCATTTTTAAATATTAATAAAGCATTTGTTCATGTATGATATAATTGTCTATACTCTATAGTATAAATTAAAAACATTAAATACTCCTGAATTATACAATCTAAGTAATTATTTTTTTTTTTTTTTGATTGTTGTTTTCCAGTCTGTATAAACAAACTATACTAATTGATTGGCCATCTAATTATCATAACATTAGATATCTTAAGCGTATGAAGGGTTACGGGGAAAAACGATAATAGTTAATGTTCCTAAAATGTTCAGCATTGCAGTTTTAAAGTTAGGTTCTCTGATTTTTTTTCCATAATTCGATTCACATGTCGATTTGTTATGAAACTAACCAAAAGTTACTATAATTATTTTAATTTTTTCTTTCTTTTGACTATGATCGTTTTTTCCCCGCAACCCTTCATATGAAACCATGACTTTATCAACAGGAAAATTAAAATGATTGTAAAAGAAAAAATAATGTTATTAACCATAAATAACACTTACCATCAACTAATTCTGTATCTGTATGTTCCTATGGGGGAAAAAAAAAACAATTATTCGGTATATAGTGTTCAAAACTAAAAATTATATGATATAGGTACACAGGAAGTCCCGCGAGGATTTACCCATTGCGATATCTCCCACAATTATGGTGATATCAAGATTCTGGTTTTGTAATAAGACTCACAGGGATAAGAACTACATGGGACACCCTGTATATCAAATATTTAAAGCCAATGAAATAGATTAAGGTAGTTACCTGCATATTTGATTCATCATTAGCATTCTTTTCAAAAGATGTAGATGCTGATTCATACATTTCATCTTGTTGTTTTGTACCGTTGTTATCAATAGACTTATAAGGTACATAAACAGAATCTTCTGTATCACTTGACTCGTCATTAAAAAGTGAATCATTTTCTAATTTGATATTATTTAAAATAGCATCAAAAGCTTTTTCACTAAAATTAGTGTTCATTGTTGCATGCTGATTAATATGGTCCATTTTTTATTATTGTTCCTTTTTGTTTTTAAAAAATGTTTGAATTACTTGATAAAGGTAACTAATCTGAAAGCCAAAATACTCATTAAAACTGTGTTTAAAGATTAATTGGTAAAATATAAAGTTCTAATTATACAGCACATATTTGAATTTGTATATGACAGGTACTATGCATAACATGAATAGGTATATTAAAAAGTATCTTATCTAGTGTAAGTACAGGATGTTCAATATTTTAGGCCAAATAACAATAATATTTAGGGTAATTAATTTTATAATTTAATATAAGAGCTTTTTTTTTATATTTCGTGATATTATTGCAACAAACGTAATTTATATAATTATTTTATAATTATAGCATAGGTACCTACACTTTTATAATTAAATAATGTATGTTAATTGTGTTAAAAAATAAAGAGTTATCTACTAATTTTCGTAAAGACGATTTAATTTGGATATTTTAACCTAAATGTATTAAAATATATTTAATACATTTACCAATAACAATTAAAACATTTTTTTTTTTTTTAATGGAAAAATTGTTTTTCAAACTTTAGATAGTATAGGATGGATACATAGATATTTAATATTATAGTACTATTACTATAGTATTTATAAATTAAGGTACCTGGACGATTCCCTCTCGACTCTATATTTTTTTTTACACATAATAATAGGTTTGAAAATAAGTTCTTTGGTTTTACCCAAAATGTACAATCATCATAATATAATATAATATGATATATCATATTGGCATCTATCGATTATCATCATTCACATTATTTAATTCTTACCAAATTTAATGGGTAATGATTGATAAACCTACCTCAAATTATCTCAACTATTAACAACATTTTTTGCTTTTATGCCTCTTAGTAGTTAGTATAGTTTGTAACATTGTGTGTAAACAGTTTGTTCTAGTGCATTTTGTAATGGATATAAGATATAATAGAAATAATTGTTTCAAAAAGGGGTTGGTAAAAAAATTATATTTCAAAATTTTTTATATGTTAAACAAAAACGTGTTAAAGTGGGGATACGTTGGAATTGTATAAAAAAAAATCTAAAAATAATGAAAATAGTTGTCAAGGAAGTATTAACTTAACCGATGACAATATTAAAGTTATTGTTTCTACAACTGACTATAATAACCATAGAGCCTGTCTAGTTGAAGTTGAGGTAATAAAAACATCAACATTAATGAAAAATAATGCAAAAAATCATTCTGAGCAGCCTATATTTTCCAAAGCTGCAATACATTTATCTAACAAAGCAAAGTTGTTAATGCCAGCAAAAACAGGGTAAAAAGAAGTTTAAGAAGAGTTTAAAATGCATCTTATCCACCCTTAATACCAGTAAATGAGTTGAAAGTTACTAGTATATGGGCAACAACATGAGATGATAATCTTCAGCCATTTTTATTATATGGCAATGAAAATAGAATTAAAATTTTTTCATCTCCTGAAAGTTTGTAAGTATTAAAAATGTCAAGATATTGATGTATGGATGGAACATTTTTAACTGCACCTATAGGAATCAAAGTTAATACAGACAGAAAGTTAATCAAGTTTACACTATATGTTAAAATGGGTTTGATGACAATTGTTTAGGTGTACATACTTCTTCAAAATAAAACATAACAGACTTATACCGAAATACTTTCTGTTATTTGTGCAAAATGTTCAAATTGTGAAATGGTACAAATAACAATAGACTTTGAGAAAGCTGTCGTTTTTTGCAATTGAAAAAGTATTACCAAAAGTAAAAATTCACTGTTGCTATTTTCACCTATGTCAATCAGTATTGCGTAAAATCCAAGAGTATGGGATAGTCAAAAACAGTTCCAACGAGATATCGCAATGATAACTGGTCTTGCATTTTTATCATTTAGTTATGTCAAAAAAGGTATGTATATTATGAATAATAACTTGTTCATAACTAGGTAGATGCACATTGTGGTTGAGTTTTAGGTTTGAACATTTTATATGAACAATTTCATAACCAAGATGCTGATCAAATTCTTACGTACTTTGATACAACTTATGTTAACGGTTGTTATAGAAATAAACAAAATGTAGAATTAGAGTACATTTTTACCAGAACACCTCCGTTATTTCCACCTTCCATATGAAACGTGTTTGAGTTGACTAAAGTTGGTATAGGTAAAACAAACAATATTTCGGAAGGGTGTAATAATAAATTTACAACACTAGTGCGAATTAATCATCTACCTAAATATTTGGCTTTTTATTAAAGCTCTACAGACGAACAACTCAAGTGCATCAATCAATATTTTAAATTATAGAGCAGGAGCTTTTCGTAATAATTTAGGTGAAGATGATAGGTTAAAAAAGTTAGGTTATTGGTGAAAGTTTTTCAAATGATGAAATTTTTAATTTTTTAATTTCAGAGAGGTCTTACCAGAAAAAAAAAATAAAAATAGGTATACATTTACACGATTATACTTATATTATTATTTTATTTATATATGTTTCATATTTATTTATTTTGTCCGAGCGGAAATTATCCCATTCGGTGGGGGGAAACGTCTTAGATTCATAAATTAACGATATTATGAATCATATTTGGTTGGTAAAGATTAACCAAAACCGTCTAGTCGTACATCGTGTGTATGATTTTAATACAAATGGAATTGTTGAAATTGTTCAGTGTTTTTTGTCCAATCCATTTGTCGATCTTTATCTATTTTAAGACCGAACTATGTATAAACCCAGATAAATTTAGATCATGGTTCCAGGAGAAGTGATTTCAGCTTACAAGTATTCCAGAGATGATCAATCAAAACAAACATGCGAAACCATTGAATAACAAGATAGGAACAGCAACTGTGAGTAAATTGACTTATTAAGTAATAGCGATTTTCAGAATTTCGATTCTCGAGAAAAAAAAATATTTAACAGACGACAAATCAAAATGGCGACACACGGCACACCATGGGCTCGATGTGACCTTTGTGGACAGGAGCGCACAAATATTACTCACTGCTATAGTCTAATCCATATAGTAATTATTAAACGAGTATAAAGCGTGCGGTCAAGAAGATTTCTATGGAAAAAAATTGTGTACTTACAGTATGAAGCAATACAATACACTAATGCCGTGACACACCATAGATGCCGAGTGACAGGCGACAGCATTACAAATTACAATTTACAGCAAGAAAAAATAAGTCATAAACTCATAATAAAATGAAACAAAACAAACAAGAATAATAACTAAAAAGGTTAGAAGTAACTAACCACTAGGGAGCGTCGGAGCGAGATTATTGTCAGGCGTGCACCGATTGGCGATTATTGGTGATTACTGTAAACCACGGTTTAAACCGTGCTGTAAACAAGTTATATCACCAGCCACTTTAATCGAAATTTCATGGACTAAAGAATACGGAGGCATTGAAGTATTTGAAGTGCCTCAAATCCTCAATTATAGTCCAGTCCATTTCGATTATTATAAACTAAATTTATTTTATAAAATGGATACTGGGTACCAACTGGTTTAGTTGACGCCCGCCACTAATATATCTCATATTTTATATTATTTAATTTATATAAAATTAGAAACTAGGTATTTAAAATTAATAATAACTACAACACAATAAAAACATAAGTATGAAAAAGTATAATAAATATTTTGTCTATGAATTCGTTTGAGGAAATACTTAGATACATACAAATTTTGGCCACCTGCATTTTATAATATTACTCGTAGATAAAATATATAATATAATTTTTTAACCAAATCAAAAACACCATTCACACATGGCATTCCCCACCTGAATTTTCAAGAAAGATGGAAGTCTCCATAAATAGAATGCGCATAGGACACACGCAGCTAACTCACCAGTACTTGATGAAGAAAGAAGACCGACCCATTTGCGCCAGTTGTGGTACACTTCTATCTATCAAACACATCGTATCTGAATGCCGTTCCTTCGAATCGGACAAACAAGAAGCTGGAGTATCAAATATTATATCGGAAGCCCTCCACCCAGACAACATTAGCCGCATGATGTCCTTTTTAATCAAGACCAACCTAATTAACAATCTATAATCTATTATGTTGTAATATGTGTAATGTTTTTGTAAATAATGTAAATAGTGTATACAACAATTATCATTAACAATGTAAACTATGTCAGCCAATGGCCTCCGCAGCCGAGGCTTATTTCTAATAAAAAAAAAAAAAAATATAATTTTTCATATTTTTATATTTATTGTATTAAAATTGATATTATTTTTAAATACCTACCTAATTCCAAATTTTATAGAAAATACGAAAAATATAAGTAGCGGGCGTTAACTATATACCTGAATGGCGGGAGAATACGCGGGTTGGCTGGCGTCAACCAAACTAGTACCTACCATAAAATGTTAGGCCAACTGTTAAGGTTATAGTATACGACTATACGAGTAGGTATTATTTCACAATTTTATGTGATATCCTAAGTATAATATTACTATAATAATTAACACGTTCACTGAAATGCGGCCGCCGGGGTCCGTATAAAAATTATTAGGTATTGATTTTTAGACCGCCGAATGCCGCACAATATCATTCCTTGGAGGCCATACGGTCTAAATTAATTTGGATTTATATAATTAACTTTTCCGTGGCGCTACAATAATGATCTAGAAAATGCACTGTGGTGTAGCGGGAATAATTGTATTTTTTTTTATGTAATAAACTATAAACATAATATTAACATTTTTTTTTTGTACTTTTGTTTTTTTTCAAATTCAATAGTATATAATAATTATACAAATTTATAATGACACTGAAAAATTTCCTTGACGTACTAATGATAAATATTCTTGTGGCCCCATAGCAGACAGCAGTCAACATGTTAATAGATAAATAGATCTTATAAGTTATAGTATAAAAGTATATGAATATTACAGAATACAGAGTATAATACAATAATAATATTATATCATCTAGGTATTTTATTGTGCAGGACTAAAATATTATACCATTTGTTGTTCTTATTATCAATATTTGAAACATGCTTAAAATTAAAAAGTTCAAACCTTGATCTTAATTATAATATCTTATTATTACTATGTATATTACATGATATTACAGCGAAACCTCGGTATTTCGAATTTTTTTCAGTCCCGATCATTCAGTATTGGACTTAGTATTAAGTTATTTCGGTATACCTATCGAATTTCCATAAGTCGAATATTTCTGTAAGTCGAAGTCATTATCCATATCCGGTACCCAACGCCTATTATGATTCACTAACTCGAATATATGACAGATTAGATAAACACTCTGATATCAAAATTTCATATCAAGAATTTTTGGATATTGATTCTACTTTGAGCACATCAGAAAATTAAATCGATGCAGAAATTTTTAAAACATCTGATATTCTCAGTGAGTCAGAGACAGATTTTGCTGATGAAGTAATTGACGAGGAACTGAGGAAGAAATTGCTGTTGTTAAACCTTTCATACGTGGTGCCCAAGCTGAAAACTACATACATGAACTTCGAAGACACGTCCAACAATTACAGTTAGGAGTTTCTGACAACATTTTTTCTGCACTAAATATTTTAGGTAGTTTTATTGAAAATACTTCTAATACTAAACAAAAACGATAAAAATTGATCAACACTTTTCAAGAAATTGAGACGGACAAGGCAAGAATGTTGGCTGAGGTGGTAGAAATTAATCGAAAAAAAGGTAAAACTGAAGTTTAATTGAAAATTTTAAGTCAACGTTTTTATATGAAGTCAAATCTGCAGATATTCCTAATTTTTATAAGCAAACAGGTCACAATATAAAAAAGATGTTTTAATAATTTTAATAAATTCATTTATTATAACATTATTATAAGCTTTTTATTTTTTAATTAATTTACGAGAGGTAAACCACACCATGATAATCATAGAATTAGGTTACATTTTATCGGCATTTATATAGAGGAAAAAAAATTTAAAAAATGGAAAATGTCCTTATGAACATCTCAAAACAAGTAAAAATATTTTTAAAAGTTTACGGTGTAAAGAAAATGCTAATAGAGACTATTTCCTTATATCCACAAATAAATAATTTAAAAATGTAAATAATATTCATTACAGTTTTTTAATTATTCTGACGCCGATTTGGTCGTCGTGGTCGTGGTTGCCGTGGCGGTTAGGTAAGGTTAGCGGTCGTCGACGTTGCCGCCTGCACGGCCGTGCTGCTGGCCGTCGCCGTCACTGGCGTCCCCTTATTATTGGTCGGGGCGGCCTTAGCCGACTTTTTTTTCGGTTTTTTGCCTGAAATACAAATAACATTATATACAATTTTATTGTGAAATGAGCTAGAAATAATATAATAAATGTAAAATACTCACATTTACGGGCGATATGCCCGTAACCATATGCAATTATAACAACCTGAAACAAATAGGTACATTTCAGCATAAATTGAAGTATTTGTAGACAAAGTTTATTAACTTTTGATAAACTTACGGCGTGCAGGCATCTTACTGCCCCTGGTATATGCAGGTGAATTATTACGGTAATTCACCTGCATATTGGGACAATTTTCAATTTTAAAAATTAATTTATTTGGACTGTTCATTCTAAAAATAAAATTACAACTTATTCACACTATGCATGTACATAACAATTGATAGATATAATTTTGGGTAAACACTCACGTGGGGTAGCTTGACGGTGCCTCGACGGTAGTCCAGCAGAAACAAAGTTTAAAGTACAAATCGCTTTCTCATGACCAGAATTTTGTATTTTGGTGGTGATGGATATTGTATTATAACAAGCTGGTTATAACCACATAACGTCGTGGTCATCGCATAGATAATATATATTATCCACGATGTATCGTGATATTATCTATGGTCATCGATGAGTATCTGAGATGTTCTTATCTAAGAAGTGATAAAAACACATGTTCGCCTGTTTTCAAAAGGCAAAACATTTATCATTTATCAAGTTTAAATAATAACTGTTTTACTGTTTATTGTAGTATATATTAGAATTATGTCATTAAAACTTATGTCTTCATAGTTTCGTGCTTAACCAGATCGTATTTTTCAGACCTTTAGTATTCAGTGGTCAATGGTCAGTACTAATTCCTAACCTCAACGGTTATTTCATATTATACATTGTTGACGGTTCAGCATTTCAATCATGGTCATATATTGAAATAAATATTTAGTGTGATGTTTGCCATTATAGGGTTTTCCTTTGTAAATTGCTTTAGTAAGTAATGTAGGTAAATATTAAATTTAGCTTACAAATATATTGATATTGTTATGCAGTAAATATTCTATTATGGATACAAGCAATGATTATTTATTCGCTTTACAATTGCAAAACGAGTTCGCCAATTCCGAGGAAAATGGGGATCTACGCTATATAGATATGACAAAATCTACAACTAATTTGGCTGTTGGCTCTAATAATGATAGTGTAATTGATTTGACTGATATCAATACCAATGTTAAGAAACAAAAGCGCAATGCACGTGATAATTTATCTCAACCAATTAAACGGCCATGTCCTAAAAATGTAGAGGCTACTGTAAGTATTGTAGACCATTCTTGGGAAATGTTGGATCCAAATCCTGACATACATGGTCTTTTTTTGGCATTTAATCGACAGTATTTTTGGAGTACATTGGATTCAGTAATGATACAGTGGAGCAAAAGGATGACAGTCTGTGCTGGTTTATGTAGATATCAAAATGGGTTTTGTTCCATTAGCCTTAGTGAACCATTGTTGAAACTCAGGCCTCGAAAAGATTTAGTTGAAACATTACTACATGAAATGATTCATGCATATTTGTTTCTTACAAATAACAAAGATCATATAAATAGAGATGGACATGGACCAGAGTTTTGTAAGCACATGTACAGAATAAATGTAGCAGCTGGTACTAAAATATCAATTTATCATGATTTTTCTGAAGAAGTAGAGGTGTACAAAATACATTGGTGGAAGTGTAATGGTCCATGTCAATATAAGAAGCCATTTTATGGATCTGTAAAAAGGTGTAAGAATCGTGCACCAGGGCCATATGATAGGTGGTGGAGTCATCATCAAGCTACTTGCGGTGGAGTTTTTACTAAAGTCAAAGAACCTGAAGGGTTCGGATTGAAAAAAAAAAAAACTATTCCAAAACAATTGGATGTTAAACCTGTTAATAAAATTACAAATTTCATTACAATATTGGACTCTCCAGTAAATGAAGTTCATCATAATGGTTCTGACATATATTCTAAATCACTAGAAAATAATCAAAAAGTTCAGTTTGATGATAAATCAAATTCACCAACACAGACAATTTCTGATAAGAATGCTGAAATGTCTCCTGAACCTGAATGCGATAAACAAAATATTGAACAGAATTTATTTTTATTGAATGATTTGTGTGATGAAACTGATTTTAGTGATGAAGATATTAGCGATTTGTATGATGGAACTTCTGAATGTCCCATTTGTAGTAGACTGGTGTTAACAGACTGGTTGAATGATCATTTACAAAGTTGTGATCAATTGAAAGAGATGTTTGGCAATGAAATTAATGATAAATGTAAATGCCCAGTTTGCAATAATACAGTTGATAGATCCTTAATGAATGAGCATTTAAATAGTTGTAAAATGTTGATAAATGTATTTGAAAATGACTTTGAGAGCATTCCTGATGATACTAATTATGTAAACTGTCCATGTTGTAATAAAATGGTCAAAGAGAGCAATATTAATACACATTTAGATATTTGTATGTCAACAGAATCACTCAAGCCAAAACATGATAAAAATCATTTAAAATGCCCATGCTGTGAAAAAATATTTAAAAATGTTATTGAATTGGATGATCATATAGATAACTGTTCGTCAGTATGTTGATAATATTATAGTGATTTATTTTATTTTTCACTTATTTTTATACTTTATATATGTTATTTTTTTTTTATCTTTATTGTATCTTACATAGTATTTATACATAATATTTATTAATTGAAAATCCAGGTTTGATCATTTTATTTAAAGTGATTTGTACAGTCAGTACTAAGGCATTGTCAGAGCTCATTATACTCTTGCACTTTAAGGGGACTTGCTTGTCAAAATCACATGTTTATATGAGAAAAATGTTTGGGTATTCTGTGTCATGATATTAAATAATAAAGTATGCATATTTTATATTCGTACATAGTTGTTACTCTTTATTTATTATGTGTACTTGTTACAGTAAACAATTAATAAATATTATTATGTTATATACTATATTCAGTAGAGAACTCTATATAGCACTGAGTTACCTCATAATGATATTTATAAAATGTAACTCTTACAAGTGGTTATAATATTTGGTTGTTGACAATATTAGCAAATTCTAGTTGTCTCGATATACAGTTTAAGCTTATGTAGTTATTAGGGATAGGATTCCTCATTATTATTTTTATTATACCAAAAAATGAAGAATACTCAAGTGTTCTAAGAAACAAGAAATACTAACTATTTCAGCAACATCTTATTTAAATTTAATTTTCAGATTATTAAATAAAACCATCAACCAAAAACTTGTTGAACTCATGTATTCTGCGCAGTAGATGGAAAAAAACCCAAATTTTTATAATTTGTTGTATGTAATGTTTTATTGGACATTACTGTAGGACTTGATTTAAATGCATATGCATCTTTTTTTCTGGAATGGTACGATGCTTTCCATGATACAAATGTCTTTCAAGTACAAACTATGCTATTAATGAAATATTTTGAGGTTTTTGATTTTTAAGAGCATTTTTAATTTTCCTAGGTTTTCTAAGAAATCTATTTGCTATTATTATTAAAAAAATATTGATATTTACTAAAACAACACAAACGTAAATTTTTTGATTTCTGAAGAAATACGATATAAATTTTAGAGTATTTTTCACTTTAAGGTCATGTTTTTTTATAGGGTATTTAAATTCGAGTCCTATAGTAAATAGGTTCAGAGATTAGTGTTAATTACCTATCTAATTGAAAATTTAGATCGATAATCCAAAGATAATTAATATCTTATACCTTAAAACCAACATGTGTATAAGTATACCATATATGGCTATATAGATATTATTTACTTCATTTTCATGAAATTTGAATTCAAAAATATGCATTAGATATTAAGTCGATTAAAAGCTATTTTCCAAAATTTCTATTAGTTATTGTTGAACTATCTGTATTTTTCTTAATTTAAAAATAACTTCCAAAAATGATTTTAGACTATTTAGACTTGATTCCCAGCTACAAAGGTACCTACCTCATTGGAAATGTTTTGCTAATTGTTTCACTTAAATAGTTCTATAACGAAGTACTTTTAAAAATCACTTGCTAATGCATTTAAAATTAGATGTTTTTATAACATATTTTTTAAATTTTTATACTGATCAACTTCAAAAAAATCAGGTCATTCGGTAGGTATGTCAAAAACAAAAATGTAAAAGTTCTCTTTTTGAGCTTGTAGAAATAATTAATTGCTTCGACTAAAAAAAAAAGTATAAATATTGTACACCTATAACACTTACTTTTACAACAAGTTACAAACATAATACTATACAATTTATTTTAACAAGGAATAAATACATGTTATTGATATATATTTTGTGTATTTAACTACATCATAAAAAATTGCATTTCAAATGTTAAGTCACCTTAACATTGCTAAATAAATTATGTGAAGGCCGGTCAAAACAATTAAGTTGTAAATCACTATTACATACCATCATACATTTAATACATAATATAATATATATTATGACTAATGGTGTATTTCTATGCCAAATAAAGATTTTACATAATTTTTTACAGTAATATATAAACAAGATAAATTCAATCATTCTACATTGGATCACATAAAAAATTATTTTAAACTAGCCTTTTTCTAATAGCAAATATAGATCACAAAGATCACATCATTAATAAATATTTCAATTTTATGATTGAATGAAAAGATGACACAGGTGAATATTAAATTTATAAATAAGAAAACTGTATTAATCTTTCTTATTTTAATGATATGATCAATAACAATAAACATTTTTGACAATATATTAAAGTATAAGAAATTTTGAATAATAAACAAGGAGCGCAAGATGATTCAGAGCAATATTTCTAAATTTAAATTTTTTTAAACAAATTTTTATAGTTCAAAAATTTAGAAATAAATACTACAAGCAACTTAGCAAAAATGGTAAGATAAATAAAAAAGTGTAATCAGTTTTAGAAAAAAAAAACTTATTTTCTTATACAGTTATATTATAACCTAAATAAGTTAAAAGAATATGTAAATAAAAAACAATGTCACCATAAATAATTCATCTTTATCTTTATGGTATAGTACTTAATGGTGAATATATTAGTATATTATTTCTAACATATACATAATGCTACACATAGTTTTACAAATATAATTTAAAATACCTTACATATTCTGATATATTATGGCCAACATATTTTTTTAATTTAATACATTGTATACTATGAAGTATGGGCAAAATTCTATTCAATTTTGGTTATTTATTATACATAATTATATAGCTAAGTAGTAATGTGAGACAATTATTTGATCCTCTTCTTCTAGGTCTATCATGTCTATAGTGGTTTTAATGGTTTGCAATTTTTGTACAATAAAATTTAGTATTAATCAGATTTTTAAACACATAGTATATATTTAAATGTATTTAAGTATTATACATAATAAATAGTCATTTTATTAAAAAAATAAAAATAAAATAAAAAATAGGAACTAAAATTGTTCAATGCTATTATATTTTCATAAAGTAAATATTTAGGTTACCTCAAAGAGGAAAATATTATTTATTCTCTATAATATATCTTCAACAATTGATTTTTTCTAATTAAATTTTACAAATTTAACTTAAAAACTGTAAAATACAACATACACATTTATACTATAAAATATATTACATACTGATTTAATTAAAATATGTTTTAGTTATTAAATATTATTATTAATAATTATTAATAATTCAAGCTGCTATTAAATTCTAGTTAAATTATTTCAATACTTTCTATTTATTCAATTCTATTGTTACATCTATCAAAAACACCAATTAACCAAACAGGTTAACACCTGTTCTAATAGATATTAAGTTAATTCTATAAATAGTAATAAGTAAGGATTGAAAAAATAAAAAATTATTCATTCAGAATGCTTTGGATTTTTTAAATATTGTTTATATAACATGGCAACTTTTTTTGCATAGCGAATATTTTTATTAAATTAATACATGGTCTTATTACAAAAGAGAGATTTATAATAGCCTGCTCTAAGTGGAAAGATTAAAGCTCCCCCAGTTCTAGATTATATTCGACAATTAAAGTTTAAATCTTTAGAAAAAAAAAAATAGTTGATTAATAAAAAAAGTTATATCAATTGTTGTAAATGATATAAGGTTTGATCATAAAATAATGAGACTTTCTAAATATAAACTAAACTATTCACTATAATCTAAAACGCGATTATTGAAATATGATGAGAAAACACTTGTCTAAAAGTACTATAAAAATTGACAAATATGGTTCATTTTCTTATAGGTTAGTAGTCTTTATATAAATTTGAGTTAGACTACCGCCAAAAAATATAAAATTCAAAAATCGAAAAACATTTTAACATTAAATAACTGCCTGCAGAATAGTTTCGGATGTTAAGTTGAAGTTTAAGGTAAAGAATGTTTATCAAGAGAAATCCAGGAATTCCATGCATTGGAAGACACCAATTTTCACGAGAATGAGCAATTTGAAATGCTCATTGTTTTTTTTTTGACATTAAAGTAATAATTTTTGTTGAAAGGGTTTCTAGTGAGCAAGTAGTCAACCAACATCATTATAAAGAGTTATAAAATGAATTTAGAGAATGTGTAAGGAAGAAGTGACTGAATCTGTGGAGGAATGGCTGGGTTTTTCACCAAGACAATACTCCAATTCACAGTGCTTTTTCAATTTAGCGTTTTTAACTAAAAAAAATATTTCTATACTTCTATATCTCCAGCAAACGCCAGACTTTACTTCTAGTGAGGAAAAAGGAACCCATTTACAAATGGTTGATGATGTAAAAATGAAAATGGCAAACTTAAGGCGCTTGGTAACACTGTTTTCAAGAATGGCAGCAACATATGCAACAGAGCATTGATGCCGAGAGAAGGTACTTTGAAGGTGATAGTCATTAAATTATAATACTTTAAAAATAAATAACTTATTAAAAAAGTCTGGTTATTTTACAATCATACCTTGTTGTGTTACATTGGAAATAAATTAAGTGAATTTAGTTAATTCAATATTTTTGAATAGAATACAAATTAAATTTACATTGCAACAAATAAATAAAAAAGAAGAATATTTTAATAATAATAATGTTAAAAATAATCATGAATAAAATTTCAACTAGACAACATAGTTTAATAAAATAAAATTGTTTAGAAAAGTGACTAGATATTTGCTAAGATCTATCTTATTTAAGACATTATTAATTGTTAATTTTTAAAATTTTATCTAATTTTAATCATAGAACAAGTATATATTAGGTACCCAAATTAATGAGATATAATAATTTTAAAAGCAGAATGGATGGTCAAAAGCTTGTTTCATTTTACTCACTATGACATGAGTTATATGTTGTTATTATTCCAGATATGATAGCAATGATTGCATAATGGTTTAAAGAGGTGCACAGTTAAGTATAGTGTTTATATTATTTTTAAATTAGAAGTGCTCATAAAAATATAATTACCAAATAAAAAAAATTGGAATATCTGATTTAACCTTACATTGAAATTTAAATATTTATAGTTATGAACAAATCCAATCGAAAAGTCAACAAAAGTAAGTCATAAATTCATAATGGAAATTAAAATTATTGTGAATAATTTACTAAATATTGCAATTTTTGTTAATTGATATATATAATATGCAATTTGTTTGAATAGCATGTCTTATTGTGAGAAAGTTATAGCACTAAAATATTAATAATTGTATGGTAAATTATATGGAAACTACTAAACATTCACAAAAATTAATTTTATAAGGTACTGTTTGAATTATTTTCAAAACAAATTTGAGAATCGAGGATTCTATATGAGATTTTAACTGCCTTAGAAAATTATGTTAAAACACATAAAATCATTGGAAAACCAACAATTTTCTCACTACTGCTTTGAATATCAATTGCTATAAAAATATATATATTTTTTTTAGATATACTTTTATGAAGTTTTTTTACTTCCCCTTGGCTTAATGCTTTCACTGATTTGCCACATGGCTTCTTCACATAGGAACTCATCAAAATTGTTAAAGAATGCAATGATATGATCATGTTTCTTAAAATTGTAGCATCTATAAAAATATTTTGGAATAAGTATTCATTAATTCAATATACAATAATATATATTTACCCTTTTTTAAATCTCTTCATATTTTCAACAATATTAAACTGTTGCCATCTTTTGGAAAAGTTTATTATATTGTCTGATATATAATCATTGTTGCCAATGTGTACAAATGTTAAATCTTGTAATACTAGTCCTCTGAAATAAAAAAAAGTGTTTTGAATGTTGCTGTATAATTAACTATTTTATAAAGCAATATTATATCTGTTTTTATGTACTTCAATGCCATAAATTAACGTTAACAAAAGTTAGATTCTATAGTCTATTCACAATGAGATCATTACTCGGCGGCGACCAGTTTTCGTTCGGCGGCGGTCAGACTCCGCCCACAAGCATCTAAAGCGCTGCTCCCGTCGGCGGCGGCGCGTCAGCCGCTGCCACGGAACAAAGCCACGCCCATGCGCACAACTAGGCCGCCGAGTAATGATCTCATTGTGAATAGACTATAGTAAGTTTGACTTTAGCGGAAATGCATTAAAATGTCTGTTAAAATCACTGAGAGTTATCCAAAGTTATTTTGTATACTTGTAAGAATAGAACTTAAGAACAGGTGCAAAACATAGAAAATTTTATGTTTAAAATAATCCACTTTTTTATTATTAGAATGAATATTGTTCTATCACTAAATTTGAAGGAGAATATTACTAGGGCCTAAAATTTTTTTTAATTTTTTTAAAGTGAAGAGGGTATAACTTCCTCTTAATATGAACATGTTCAAAAAATAAAATTTAGAAAAAAAGATAGATAGTTCTGAAGGAATTTATTAATTTGGTAGTTGCAATTATAATAAACTATAATATACAGTACATACATTCATAAAATTGTATAACCAAAAATAAAGGTTATGAATTATAAGTGTTATATACTAGAACTAGATTTAAAATAATTTTATTTTGAATAAACTGGTCTTAACATGATTGTAATTTATGTTACTTGGTTCATTATTTTACAATTATCATAAGATTTTAATTATTAATTTTTAATAACATGTTAAATGTATTAAATTATCTTACATGTAAGGGATGCATGGAGGATTTGTGTCAGCTAAAGCTTGTCTATAAGCTCTAAAACTTGATGAGCTATCAATCAGTGCACAGTATTCTTTTAATCCTTCTGTTATATATTTTTGCCATTCTAAACGTCTTATTGGTGCACTATCTAATGCAGATAAAAGTGCTAAATATGAATTAAAATTATTCATCTTTCTTAAGCTTTTCATTATTTTGATAAACTTTAACACATAACGTTCACGTTCTTTAGCTTCATTTTGTTCAAGAATGCGTGATCTCGCCCTAAAAATTTATTATATTACCTATGTATATGATGTACAGAGCGATTCACCAAACATGTTCATACCGATTTTCACTTTATCTATGAATTTATACAAACATTAATTTAAAATTTTTTACATATACCTAAGTACCATATTTTATTTAGACTTTGTACTCAATTTAAGGAATGTTATGTGGTGATACAAACTTCTTTAATAAAATAAGAACCAAACTTTTTAATGTTTCATTTTAGAGAACATTTATTTTTTGGAAATCGTTACATCAAGTTTGAAGAAGTTATAACTGAGTTAATATTATTATTATTGTAAGGATAAAGATCAATAAAAATAGTTTAACAAAAATATGAAATATATATAATATTGGATCTGGTAGTGCTGTAGCCAGAATTTTTTTTTATTTTTTTTGGGGGGGGGGGACTTAATTTTTTTATTAAATTTTTGCAATGTTAGAATACCTGATTATCACCTATTACTTAATGGCCCTTTTGTTTATAAAGTGTTTACTACAGGCCTATATTTTTTTTTACAACTACAATTATATGTTAACAACAATGGTATCTACACATTTAACATAACAAAGAATTAACTATTAATATTATTGTAAAGCATAGATTGATAGAATAATTTATTAATTAGTATGGCTATATTAATTTAATTAGATCAACATTATCATTTATCAATATGTGTTTGAAAAACAACATTTCATTGTTAATTCAAATATTATTAATATTTACTAACATGAATACTAGATCATCACTCTTAACCTTCATCAAACATAATTAGCTACCAATTAGTACCTACGTTCTTGAGCACGAAACAAGATATGTAACATAATGATTACCATAATTAAGCCATAATTGTTTTCATAATAAAAATGGAATGCACTTGTATTTCATATCTGAAGTGTGTACTTATTATTGCTATTTGAAATTTATGAATAAAAATTATAAAATTAATAAATTATAGCTATTCGTTATCATAGATTTATATAGAATTATATAAATTTAAAAATTTCTGTGCGATGTTCTACGGCCACCACCAAAAAAAAGGGATTTCGGAGCGGGCATATGCCCCTAGTGCCCCTCCCTTTGGCTATGGCACTGGAATCCGATATTAACTTTTCACCATATTCATCATAAAGATAAATTTAACAAAATTATTAATTATTAATACATAAAATGTTCAATTAATCGTGGCCCCTAACCTTCTAAACCCAATATATCTTGGACCTATCATTCTGGTTCTTTTAAGAGGCTTTATACAGCATAACTTATAATCCCATGTGAATTCACTATCTGCGTACCATACCCAATTTTATGCTCAGCAGATCTTGTTTAGCTCAGTAAGAATGAAACTATACAGAAACATTATACCTCTTAAAAAATTTAAAGATAAGAGTATTATTTAGATGACCTCATGGGCTTTTATTATATATTAACTTTGAAGCGAGTTATAAGTATTTTAATATTATAAATTGTTTGTACATTTTAATATGTCTAAATAATTCTCTTACCTTTAAATTTTTTAAGAGGTCAATTCAACTCTAGTTTCTAAACTAACGGAGTTAAACGAGATCTGCTGAGCGTAAAATTTGTAAGTTACAAACCTATAAAACGAAGACAACTCATGCGTATATAACGTCCTCTTAAAACTAATCGTTTGAAATATTATTCCGATACATTAAAATTATCAAAATAGTAACATTATTAAACAATATTTTGGAGAAAAAAGTTCACACACAAGAGTCATAGCCAACAACATAACCGGAAATTTCTTGAATGGTATCAAATATAATAGTATTCGAAAATAGGGTCCTTAATAATTAGTATCCTACATATACTCAAAAATTCCATAAATCATAATTTCAGCATATAAAATAATATTAAATGAAAATAGGGCTGAAAATGTTTGTGGATCACTCTGTACAACAAAACATAATATATTATACATTCATTATTCAAAAATAATTCATGTTTTCCCTAAAACACATACCAATATGACATTTTGTTAAAATGCTCTGTGAATTCTGTGAGATTTGGACTACGCTCTTCATTTTGCTCCTTAACCCAAATTAAAACTTCAGGTATCTCAATTTTCATAAACAATTCTGAATCCAACATTGTCATTTGTTCAGCAATAAGTTCTGTCTTATAGTCTAATAAAGTGGCTTGGCGAGTGTATATATTTTGAGATGGTAACAAAGCATTTATTGAAGTATTATGCACTAGTTTTGCTTGATACCTTTCCAAAAGTTTCACTCTAAGTGCTTTTGCCATAGTTAAATCCCCAGCACATAATAATTGATACACAAATTCCATAAGAATTTGTAGCACTTCATTATCTAAGTCTGTTAAACTATAATCAATTGAACCTATTAAATAATTGTTCTCGTAATTTTAAACTTTGAATTTACTTACGTTAAATCACTAACTACTCTAACCAAAAGAGAAAATGATTCTCGTCCAGCTCTCTGTCTATTCAAATCACCAGAATTTTGAAACCTTTGGTGTCGCATGCAAAGTTTTTGAATTAATTCTAAAGGTGATATAAATGTTCGGTATGTTGTTAAAAATGCTTCTTGGTACATGAAATCTAAAGCAAAGATAAAAATATTAAAAATAAATAGTAAATACAAACAATGTTATCAATTTAGTATCTTCATTCATTATTAAGCTTAAAATTTTTAATTTTTTGAAAAAATATTATTTCTATACGATTTTATGATATAAGATCATTGTTTCATTTTTTGTCACAATGATTTTTGAATCTACTTTTTTTAATGAGACCTACATATTTAATTTCATATCCCAAAGCGAAACATTTTTAGTAGTTTGTATATAAACTCAAATTTTGAACGAGTAAGTAGTAAATTATAAGTAGGACATATTTTTTTAAGAAATTGGCTATAGTAAATTAAAATTTTAAAATGGCATAAAATATAGTATAAATATCAGTTTTTAATAGGGAGTGAACTGTCATGTTCATATTTTTAATTGCACATGATAATATGTCAGTCATCTATAAGCTTTTACTTTGTAATTTTTTTAGTCCATACTTTTGTTTATATGCCATAAATATGTAATTCATTTGTCATACAATTTTGATATGGATTTCCTCAACAAACAAAACCACAGAGGGTTTTCTACTGATGGAAAAGTAAAAATGTTGCTACAATAGCCGAAAACATAAATTATTTGTTAAACATTTTCACTAAAAAATAAATTGTTTTTTTTATTTATTAAGTAAGCACATAATTTAGTTTAATTTATTTTAAATTAATAAATTACTAATTATTAAAGAAACATTTTTTTTAGTTACCTATTTAAAAAAAAAATGTTAGCATGTTTTTAGTATGTAATTTATTATATACCATATTATGATACTTATTAGAGTATAACAATTTTTGCTGAGGTTGGTTGTAAATATTTAAAGTTTAGATAATTGGAGTAGTGAACTAACATCTGAAAGGTACTCTATATATCACTATGTCAAAGATATAAGCCTTAAAAACTTATACCTAACTTGAATAACTTTTTCTAAATTAAATCGTTATATTTTAAACTATTAAAGCATTCTAAAAAATATTCTGCTTCAGATAAAATATTATGAATTTTCAAATGTGTTTAATACTTTTTAAAATAATGAATTCACACGTAAATATAGAACACTTTAAATTATGCAATTTTAAATATTAACCATTTTTAACTGCATTTGTTGCATGAACAACAAGAGCATCTGCATGCCCACCACGGACAAGTGGTCCGTCTTCTTCTGGTTTTTTAAACACTAGCCATTGTGATACATTTAATTCTTCCATAATATTAACTTCACTATTATCAATATGTAGAGATTGTTCAGTAGTACTTGGTGTAATATCCCTGGAAAGCATATGTTATGTTATACTTGGCAATGGGTTAAAATCTTCAAATACTGGAGAAAGTAACATAATTGCCAAAATCAAAAATATAACTAAAAATTATTCACACTTAATAATTAGCATTTGCTGTATTCAAGTATATAAAATCTGTTAATGATAAATAAAAAAATAATATATGAACCATAAAGAGTAAAAAAATGTCTATAACACTACTTAGTAAGTTGACTTTAGTAATGTTTGATTTAGTACAACATTCAATTTATTGTTGGTTATCAAATGGTAAAATAGAAATAAATTATTTTTAGTACTCTTACTGAATTTCTGAACATTGAGTTTGTATCGGAGTCGATATAACTTCTGTAATGTATACTTTATTTGGAGAATTAGGTGGTGTCAGTTCTCTATAAGGAGATGTCACTATTTTACCTCGTTTAGGTGGTAATGCTGGTGGATTAGAGTCACTGAAATGATAACATATTATTTTAATTTAAATAACTTCTTGAATTTAAGATCAAAAGGTATGTAACATACTTGGTAAAATAATATTGTTGACAAGAATTTTCAACACTAAAACTTTGTATTTCACTCTGATACTTTTGAGGTGAATGCCAATTACTTTGATGGAGCATTGTATATGTATGAACAGAATGACGTAGAAATTCTGTAGTATTTCCATGTGTACAATTTCCAAACATTTCCATGTATGCCATTACTACAATAATTAAATTTTTTAAGTATATTATAATTTCTAATATTTAAATAAAGCACAAGATTCTATATTCACTCTAAACTATTTTCAAATTAAATTTGATACAGTTTTTTTCTAACTAAATGGTAACTAACATGCAAAAAAAAACCTATATTTTTCAACATCTTACCAGAATAGGCCACCGAATGAAACACTAAAGAAAAATAAATTAATAACTATAAATTTATTTATCATAAATAATAACTACATTAATAAAAAAACTATGAATAATATAATTTTTTTTTTTTAGTATAATGAAGAATTCATTAAATTAATTAAGATTATGTTTGAAATAAAATATACGTAATACCTAATAAATAACTGAATAATTTTTATCCTAGTACAATACAAATTAAATAATTAAACTGATTTTTTTGTTCATTTTAGACAAATATCTAGTAATTATTAATTATTCAACAATTAACACAACAATAGGTATTGGGTAATAATCAAAATTTAAATAATAATTATAGATAATGAATTTCAATAATAATTGTATATATGTACTCCAATAACATTCATACCTATAATATTGTATAAAACATTAAATATTTTAAGATATCTAATTCCAAAAAACATAAAACTTTTTATAAATAAAATATTTATATTTCTGGTAATATTTTGATATTTGTATTAAGATATTGAAGTCTTATGTACATATTTTATATATATTCTGAATTTTAGAGTAGTATAATCTCGTTTTAAAATAACTTACTATGTTTCTTTTTCAATGGCAAAGGTGGTGGATTTGATGGATCAACTGCAGGGTTATCAAGTGATGCAGTATGTGTTAAAGCTTGAATACTACAATGGCTGTTATTTCTATGAAAGTTATATTGTGTGGCCATTTCATCCATGGATAAATTGTCATAAGTAGATCTCAGCCTTTGTCTAACTATACGTTTTTTTTCTGGCACCGGTGGTGGAATCTAGTAAAATTAAAATTTCCGATTAGAAAATATACAATAAATATATTATGCATTAATTTTAATGAAAAAATAAATAACTTCATCATTTGATGTTGAACAATTTATTTCGTTTGATACTACGGTTCTATTAGTGATTTGATGTATTGTTGTGGATTTGGAATGCGTCCAAACTTGATTTGACGCCTGATGAATAAATGCAGTTTTCTTTTCTACCATTGCTAATAAACACAATTCCAATTAGTTATTTGTTTATAATTAAAGTATATATGTTGAATTAAAGAGAACAAATCAATCCTTTTTAGATTCTGAAAGGAGTGATGAATGTATTGATTTTACAATGATGTGTGTTTTTGTTTTTGTGTCTCTTACAACATAACTAGTCGAAATAATGCTTCAATTTCAAACTTCGGAGTTAGTTTCCGATGTAAAATTGAATATCCTTGGTACATTATAGAGGTCAAAAGTAAACATTTTCCAACAGTTTTCAAAAAAAAAAAATCGAGAAAAACAAAAGTGACAGAAAAACGGGAATTTTTACGCAAAACCAGTTTTTGACCAAATCGCTTTTTTTAGATGGTTGTAATTCAAAAACTAATCACTGTAAATATTTGAAATTTTCACCAAATGTTTATGTTGCGTTGTCTATATAAATTTTGAATTTTTTTTTGAAGTGTCGGTAAAAAAATTTTGGATGAACTTGAAAACTTGAAAATTTAATAAAAGGTTCCTTATGAGTTGTTCTTATTGTAGCTAAAAAAATTAAAAATCATTGATTACAGTAATTTTTTATAAGCGTTTATAGTTCAAATTTTTATGAAATCTGTCGAAAACGCGAAAATTTGCAAGTAATTTTGAAGTTGAAAAATCATAAAAATTTTTGTGTTGATAACTAAGGATTAAAAATACAACACTAAGTTTTCCATAAGTTTTCCTTCAAGTAGCTATAGAGAAAACTCGAAGCATCATTATAGGAAAAATTTAAGTGCGTTTGAATTTTAAATTTTTACGAAATAGCGTAACAATAACGATTTATCCTCGAACGATTTTAAATATTTGTTATTATTCAAAAAGTATAAGTTATAGATACTTGAAAATTTTACCAGTTATTTAGATTGGTATTTTATTAACATGATTTAATTTTGAAAATATTTTGACTTTTTTTGAGATATTTATAGACAACTGACATTTTCAATTTTTCTGAAAATTTTTTTGAAGTGTCCATAAAATTTTTTTGGCCCAATCAAAATACTTGAAAATTTAATACAAAGTTCCTCATAAGTTATTCTTATAGTGATTAAAAAATTATAAGAATACATAGGCATAATTTTTTTTATTAGCATTTAAAGTTCAAATATTGACAAAAATTCGTCAAAACCATTAAAATTTGCAAATTATTTTGTAGTTCAAAATTCATAATATTGTTTGTATTTATATCTAAGGTTAAAAAATTCAACATTAAGTTTTCCATAAGTTTTGCTTCAAAAATAGCTATAGAGAAAATTCGAAGCGTCATTATAGGAAAAATGTTTTGAGCTTTTGAGTTTTAAATTTTTATGAAATTGAGTAACGATAACAATTTATCCTCAAACCAGGTATATGACATCTATCTATGATAATATAAGGTATTATGAATTATGATAAGTACATGCAATGTTTTTGGAAAAATTAAAATTTGAATGCCTTATGCAAATGTGTCCTAATTGAAAAATAAAATATTTGTTTCAAAATAGATTATATTATGACAATATTTAAATATAATATATCCTAGACTGACAAATCATCTCCGTTCAGAATCGTTTTTTGTATACAATGAATAATGATACCTATCTTTCCATTCAAATTTAACCTACCCTAGTCAGAGGTCCACCCCACCCTCTAATGTACAGCAGAGCGACATCCACTAACCCTCTTTTTTTAGTAGTACAGTTAATAATTTTATCAAAAATAAAATAATAAATGACAAAATTGAAACTTAATACAAATTAATATTCATTAGCTTTGTGTCAATCAAACTGACATTCAGAAATGTTATTATTATTTCAATAAGCAGAAAATATAAGTAACAATACATTAAGTAAGAAATTATGTATGATATAGCAGTTTTGACAATGAACAAGTATATATAAATTGTGTATGCAAGTATGAACCAGGTAACAAAAACATTTAGTTATAGTACTAATAGTTAATGTACACATCATATTATTTTTAATAAATAACACAAGATTGCTTAATATGTTTCTCCATAGTAAATAACCTGATTCTTTTCTTATGTGATTATTATTTTTTTTTACTTAAATTTTAACCAGGACATAATAGTATTTTGACAATTATTGAAACATACAATTGACAATTATACATATAAAATTATAAAGCTCACATCATTAAATTTGCAGGCCTGATTATAGTATAAAATTGAGCATATGCGTTAATATACTTACATTATTGGCTAAAAGAGCATTGATTACTTATATTATTATATTAAAAGTTTTAAATTTAAATCAATTTCTTTAAAGTATCTATAGAGTTAGACCAACTGTATCTATACGAATGTATAGGTGTTATAAATGTTAACTTACTGTGTTGTGGTGGATATTCGGAAAATGGAGATATTCGTTTTTCATTGCCTTGGTCTACTGAAGCAGAACTAGAAGAACAATTACAATAGCCACATACATGTTTGGCAATGTTGGCATCATCTAATAATTCATATAATTAGTACTAAATATTAGCATTTGATAAATTAATAATGGCATATTAACAGCTTACTCGTTAAAAAAGAACTATCATCATTGCACATAACTTGATCATCATTTATAACTGAATCCAGTGAACCTATTGATGAAGATCTATCTGAAAGGCTTAATGGATCTAAAGATAAGTTGCCTAGAATATGCTTGGAGTTATTATTTCCAGAACGTCGTTTTGGTGGCAAAGGAGGAGGAGAATTATTTAGGTCAGTCTTTTTTAACCATGATCTATTTAGGAATAATTTATGTTAATTATTAGACATTATTTTTACAAAACATCTCAAACATTATACTTACCGGTCAGGTAGAGGTGGTTTTGAAGGAGGGTTACAGTCAACCGTGTCAAAGGAATGATTACTCGTTTGTTCTAATATTTCTCTTTCCCTTGGTGTTAATGGTATATCTGGTAAAGAAACCCTTTGCTTTAGTTCATCGGGAAGTTTTAATGAATTCTCGTCTTTGTACACAGTTTTAAGTACACCGTGGTTAAGTTTGTCATTAGTTAATGATACTAAGTTCTATAATTTACCAAAAATGTAGTTTAATATAGTTAATATATAATTTATAGCTTATATAGATAATAGGATTATAATTATGTGCCTATATTAATATATTATTTTAATACCTGAATAGCTAGTTCAACCAAATGCAGTATATCTGATACATTATCTGTATTGATTGCTTTTTCTCCAAATACAAGCACATCATCACATAGCTTAATCAATTGTGCTATACTTTGGTACACTTGATTTAAAGCAGATACGACTAGTGAACTTTGCTCATTAATATCATATGATTTAAATACCCCACAGATTGTTGTTACTGTTTCTAAGACTACTGTACCATTTCCAGGTAACATTTCTAATTTATTTTTTGTTACTACATCAAGGAAATGTCTAGAGGCTATCTGAACCTAAAAAATTATTTTATTATATGCAATATATATTAGTTATTTAAATAAAAATAAAAAACTAATTAAGACACTTTTGATAAAAATAGATAGTATGATATGACTTACTTGTCTAACATGAAAGTCGATGTCATTAAGAGACCGTTTAGGACTACTTCCTGATGAAGCATGTCTTTGCTTTGGCAAACCATTTTTTGGCGAACCACTCTTAGAACTGATGGCACTATGACTAGGTGATCGCATTGCAGATGATAAAATATCCAATAAATCTTCTTTAAACGAACGAGCTCTCCTTGCAAATTTATTACCACTACCAATATTACTATTCCATTTTTTGTACTTTTCATCTGGGACAACTCCTAATAACAAACAGTAAAAATAAGCATAACATTTATTTGAAAAAAAAAACTACATTTAGGTATATAATACAATTAAAGTACACTAACTAAGACATTAAGTTAATATTTCACACTTTACTACTATATTATGTAGTTAATATGTTATTACAATTTCTTATTTGTGAACCGTTGATGCAAGTTTACAGACAACAGAGATAAAGAATCTAAAAATAGAGCATCTAACCAAAGTGAGTGGGGTACTACACTAGGGCCGTACATACGACACAGTATTGTAGACTGTAGTATTTGTAGTACAGCATAAGAATGACGAATGTGGAATGACTGTAGACTGTAGCACTATATACGTCGACTGTCTCAGACGTTATAGACATGTAACTAAGTAGTTTTATACCACTTTCAAAGCTCACTATTCAGCCGAATCTGTCGTGATATTTTAGTTTGCGAACTGTATTTATAACTATCCAATTCTCGTACATACAAATCAACAGATTATAGGTTTTATATTCGATAGAATCCATGAAAATAAATTTAGACATTTCATACTCGATGTATGGCGCCTACGTATTCGAAATATGGAATCATTAAAACAATAAATTGTATAGTATTTTACCTACCTAATTGATTATTACGTCACGTATACTACGGATTACGATATCAATGATCAAGGTTATAATTTATCCATACTTAGTCATTCGTTTTAATTTAATACAGATACAGGATGTACTTATAAGGTATAATATATAGACATTAAATTAGTAACCAGGTTTTGACAGAATTCCAGCGGACATACATAATGTTCGATACAAAACCATATTGATCATCAGTAAGTATAAGTATCAATAGAATAGTTTACGCATAAATTATTACAAAAAAAACAAAATTATAATATAATAAAATAATAACATTCAAATTAAAATGATTTAGGGTAGCCGGGTAAGTAATCTTTATTTTTCAAATAAAAAAATTTAGAATCTGTAAAGAGAAAACTATTACAATAAGCAAATATGATATTTAAAAGAAAAAATTACACGAATATCGTGTAAAAGAAATAACCTACTCTCACTAGTAATATCCGAGGTAATACCTCTTCGATAATAAATTTTTAAATATATTATTTTTTGTTTACATTACAAACAGTGATTTATATTATAATAATACCTAACAACCTACTATTTTCAGTTACTAGTTACTACTATACTCACTTTTATCTAGTAGGTACGTTAATTTTTAGAGATTTTTATAGTAAAATTAATGTGTAACTAGTAAGTAGGTACGTGGCACGGTACTTAATAGGTTTAAATGTATAATATATTATATATTTATTTATTTAATATTTATACGACATCCTGTCTGTATAGCGCATTGTTCCCGACCTCCCGTTAATAACTTATGACATCACAAAATTGAAACTGCTAAACACAGGTTTGGTATGTTGTTTGTTTTTTATGAGTAGTGAGGAGAGACATTGAAACAACGGCACGCACGCGAGTGTGACGTCTTTTATGATATATTTATATCAGTATTTATTTCATTATTTGAAATAACTTTTTTCAATAAATTACGTATACATTTTAATATTAATATTAATGCAATAATGTTTCTTAAATATTAAATTATTAACGTGTTTCATTAAATTCAATGGTTGATAGGCAACTAGGACGTAAGTACTTATATTAACATAGAATCATAGAATTCAGTTTATCAAAAATATTTTTCCAAGAACACCATTTTGTTATCTATACTAATTTTTATAATAATGAAATGTCAGGTCATACATTTGAAGTAGGAAATTCAAAAGTTTGTACAATATTAAACATCGAAATAACCACGCGTCCACACATTTCATAAAATGTTACAAATATTTTGGAAAACTAATTTGAATACTTTTTTCCAATCCACAGTATTTTTGATGCCGATTATAAATATAAAAAAAAAATGTTGAAAAGTCAAGAAACTGGTGTAATGCGAAATACTAAAAAAAGCGGGTAAGTCGTGGATGTGGCTCTGCTGTACAGTAGGTTACAAGTGGGTTACTGTAATGAATGGAATTAAATTTGAATCCAATGATATTATATCATTGTATACGAAAAACGATTCTGAGAAAAGACGGTTTATCTGTCTAGGATATATTATAGATTATTATAAATTATCAAATCTTAAATTTAAAAAGACAATTTTTTATGAATTTCTAGTTTAAAATAATTTGCGAATTTTCGTGATTTTTACATATGTTGTCAAAATTCAAACTTTCAATGCTTGTAAAAAAAAATTGTGCCAATATATTTCTTTTATGTTTCACCTGCAATTGTAAAAATATGTTAGAAGCCTTATATAAAATTTTAAATTCTTAGATCTAAAAGGAAAATTTTAAGTGAATTTCTAGCATTAAATAAATTATGAATTTTCGTGATTTTTAAGTATGTTGTCAAAATTCAAACTTTGAATGCTTGTAAACAAATTGTGAATACGCATTTCTTTTATTTTTCAACTGCTATTGTAAAAATATGATAGGAGCCATGTATTAAATTTTCAAATCTTAGATATAAAAGGAAAATTTTTTATGAATTTCTAGCATAAAATAATTTACGAATTTGCATGATTTTTACGTATGTTGTAAAATTCAAACTTTGAATGCTCGTAATTTGACTTAAAAAAATTGTGACTATGAATTTATTTTATTTTTCAACTGATATTGTAAAAATATGTTAGGAGCCTTGTATTAAATTTTCAAATTTTGAATTAAACAGAAAAACTTTTATGAATTTCTATCTAAGATATAATCGTAATTTTTACGTATTTAATCAAAATTTGAACTTTAAATGCTTATAACAAAAAATCGCGCCTATGTATTTTTAATATTTTTAAACTGCTATTGTTACAATGTGTTAGAAGCCTTGTATTAATTTTTCAAGCTTTTCTACCAAACAAATACATTTTTATCGTTATTTATAGAAAGAAAAAAAACCAAAAAAGTTGAAAAATTAAACTGTCGGCAAACAGCTCAAAACAAATTTAAATATTTTGAAAATTTTGAAAATTTTATCAAATAAAGAAAATGCCTATATAAACATTCAGTCAAAATTTCAAGTATCTGCGGTCATTTGTTTTAGAGTTACACCAAAATAAGGAAATCGATAAATGTGAAAATCCAATGTTGTAAAATTTAAATTTCAAATGCTCATAAAAATTTAATTTGAATTTCCAGTGGACTTTTTATTTGAGATAAAGATTGACAAACTTGTAAGAAATCTTGTATTAAATTTTCAAATCTTAGATTTAAAAAGAACATTTTTTATGAATTTCTAGCTTAAAATAATTTGTGAATTTTCGTGTTTTTACGTATTTTGTCAAAATTCAAACTTTGAATGCTTATAAAAAAAAAAATTGTGACAATGAATTTATTTTATTTTTCAACTGCTATTGTAACAATATGTTAAGAGTCTTGTATTACATTTTCAAGCTTTTCTGCCTAACAAATAAATTTTTATCGATATTAATTTTAAAAAAACTAATAATTATCGAAAATTTCAAATGCCTATGAATAGTTCAACTTAAGTCGAAAAGTTTTGAAAAATTCATGGTGCATAGAATATACTTACATGAACATTCGGTGAACATTTCATGTATCTATGGTCATTTGTTTTAAAATTACATCAAAAACCAAAATCGATTTTGTCGAAAAATGAGTGTGCGTAAAATTTCCCGTTTTTCCCTTAATTCTTGGTTTGTTTTTCTCGATTATTTAGAAAAATATTAAGAATTTTTCACTTTGACCCCCCCCCCCCCCCCAAAGTACCAACTAGATTCACTTACTGATCGAACAAGGTACTGAAGTCAAAAATCGAAGCACTTTTACTGCCCCAAAACGTGATGACAGACACAAAAAAAAAAAATTAAAAAAATTAAATAAAAACACACATCATGGTAAAATCAATACATTCATCGCTCCGCTCAGAACCTAAAATGTGGTATTATTATTATAATATGTGACCATGGCACTACTTTTTTTTTTTTGAAGTCAATATTTATTTATTTTAATTAATTACTACAAACCAGAGACGAGTTTTTTTTTTTGGCGTTTATTGAGAATTTACCATCTGTAAGTAAATATGACACAAAAGTCGCTGCTAGACGTCAGTATCTTGCGTATACATATGTATACTATATCTACTGACTATTATAGTATATGTATACAACACTTTAAGTTTAGTGCCAATTAGTGATAGCCGATAGGACTGCTATATTTTTACAAAGTAATAGATTTATTGGTATAACCAGTGACGGATTTAGAGAAGTTCTTGGGAGCTGAAGTACTTATTGTTCCGCATATTATGGATTTTTTTTTATTACTAAACTAGTAGTTAACAATTTAGTATTTAACAATATAGAATAATATATTATCACTATAAATACCGAAATATTTTATTTTTAAATTGTTACTTTTAATAATCTAATTTACTTACATAACTATTAATATAAAATATTTTAGGTATATTTCTTCTACTCTACCAGACACCTTGTTTTTTTTAAACTTAAGTAGTTTAGTACGCTGAAAACGATGGTGAAGTCAGAATTTAATGTCGGAGTAAGAGTTTTACAAAAAAAAAAAAATGCAAAATCACCACAAAATGAATAAGAACTGTACTGAACGCTATATAGTGTATATTAAGATACTAAACATGTGATGTTACTAATGTTTAACAGTTCAATGTAGGATATTGCTTCTTAGGTGATAATAGTAGAAGATAAATAAATTAACTAAATAGATAAGTTTTCAAGTTAAGGATAATTATATTCACATAAATAGAAGGTGGGGGCTTTGCCTCAACAAAATTATTTTGGCTCCCTTATATAATTAAAATCTTCAAACCCATATATTAGATTGATTCAAAATAAATACATTGCAAAGTAAAATGCTGCATGTGACGCAGATATTCAACATCAGTGCTAACAATATCATCGCAATAAACATAATTTTATAAATCATAAGACATTCTGTAAGTGCATTTGTATTTTGATGTCAAGTTTCATATTGATCTATTCATTTATGGAATACTCAAATTCAATCAAAATGAAAACTGTATAATGCACCAACACTTTTAAAACTACAGTAAATGATAATATATCTGATTTTAAATTTGTTAAGGAAAGCTTGAAACATTAGTTTCAATTACTAATTAGTATTCATGAAGAAAAATGAAATGAAAGTTAAAATAATTATTTTATTATTTATAAATTTTTATAGAGGAGCAAAAGCAAGCTTCCAAGCTTCCAAAAGTTAATATTTAGGAAAATTTATAGTGCACTCTAATGCTTAAGTCCCCCCCACCCCCCTGAGTTTTTTTTATTTTAAATACTTGCACAACTGAATGTTGATTATTCATAATATTTTTGAATATTACATTTATATTATATTATATTTTTTTTTTTATAAATATACCTATAACATAATGCTGACACATTTTTCTGAGTAAAATATTTCATATCGCCTCGAAAAAACAAATATTACCAATTATAGATGAGTTACATTTATTAAAAAAATTGGTTAATATAAATATTTACCAATAATTTAATAAACAAATAACTTAAAAATTATGTTCAATGATTTACCAAGACTTTATTTGGTAATCATAAGCATGCATGTGCTCAAACACAATCTACAATGTTTACATAATTCATTATTAATACTTACTACACTGTTCAATTTCATCATCTTTATCAGAATCATGTTTATTCGTCGAAGACATGTTGTTAAAAACCAATCATACGACGAAACAAACCATAACTGAATGTAATGCATTGTTGATCATGTTATGTGTCGTTTGAGTTCAACATGATCAATCAAATTACTGATAATCATTTTCAGTTTAAAGAATTGAAATATAATTAAAATGAGTTAAAAATAACTAGTAAATAATAGGTATATTACGTAGAAATTAAACTTTAACAAGGTAAAACTACTGTACTCACCATAGCTGATTGTGTTTAAACACTGAATGCTGACTGCTTACTTGAACAAATCTGGTAAAAAACTTATGTTGTTCCATCATAAATTAGTGTTTTTGTAAAGAAATTCATTATTTATATACTGATGCAATTCAGAATTATAATAATTATGAAAAGTTAAAGTTCTGAAATTAGTTGGGGTTTAAAAACTTTTTATCACATTTTTATCACTGTATCACATAATATTGTTTTTGAGACCATGGTATGAATTGCACAGAGGTTGTAAATATTATGTTCTATACAATCGTTATGTATCGATGTCGGTACACCGGCTTGGTTGTTAAGATGGAAGATAATACCCCATATTATTATATGGTCTGTATACACAGCTGCTGATATCTCTATTATACTATAGATATCTATATCTATAATATAGAATAGATATCAGCTGTGTCTGTATACAACATAGAGTAATTACTCTATGGTATACAACAAAAAGTTGTTAGTAAGTTCCACGATACTAGATGGTATACTATCTTAAATCGTGGTAAGTTCTATAATTGTATCTATTCTGTGATAAACTGATAAGTTGTTGTATGTTGATATTAAATTTTATCAAATTATTATGTATACATATTTAGTATACTACTAATATTACTACATAGTAAGTCGTTGTATGTATAATTTACTAAATTATTTCATACTACATTGTCTACATTATAGGTATACACTATAACTATAAGTGGATCAAAAAAATATTTTCAGAATAATTATATTATTGTTTTATTTTTTATTTTTTTTTAAAATAATTTTATGTTTGTATTTTAATTTATTAATTATTATTTTTTTTTTACTCATTACAATTAAAAATTATTAAAATTAAATTTGAAGATAAACAATTGATGCCAAACGAACACATTTTTTCTTCTTCCCGTTGCATTTCATCAGGTAATAAATATCTATAGCCTATTACTAATATACATAAAATATGTTAACTGACTTTCAGATGATTATGTCGAATGTTTTTAATGGTACCTGCCTTTTTATTTTATAATAATTTAATTCATAATTTGATATCTATTTAAAATTCTCAATTTTTTATAAATTAAAATATTTCATGGACAACTATCATGATATTTTAAATTTTATGAATTCTGAACTACACTTATTGATAGAAAAATGAGGACTGAAAATATTTTATTTATGATTATAATATTATAATATTTTTATTATGATCAGTGAAAGTGAGAATATGTATAAGTATTGAGTACTGAATTTGTTTATTTTATAGAAATACAATTTTAAGTCATTAATTTACTATATACGAGATTATATATTGCCCTTGTATTATAACAATTTACAATTTACCAATTCAAATTCAATTAAATGAGCATAACACAGTATGTAAATCGTAACAGTCTGTTAGTCATTAATTATTTTAGCATTTTACTCCTAATGTGAATTTTTGGACTAAAGTTATTGTTTGTCATTTATACAAGTTAAAAAATAAACCATAATTTAATGTCTTAATAATTTAAACATTTCTTTATAGATGGTATAATTTTTATTGTCTTCTATAGTTTTATTATTTATTTTATGATAAAAGTAAAAAGACTTTTTATTTATTATAAATAATATTATTGATTGAGTTTGTACTTTGTAAATTTATAATTTATAAAAAAAGTTGTTATGAAAATCATAAACTTATTGGATATAGATAGTATAGTCAGCAATTGTTGTGATCATTTTTTTTGGAAGATGATTCTATTAATTTACTATTTGATATTGATATTTTTTGGAATATTTTAAAAAATATTGGATAAATATGACAGATTACTTTTTAATAATACCCATTTACCAATGACATATTATAAGCAAACTATATTTTATGGGTATAATGATTCTGTATTCCTGTCCTATGAAATCAACCAAATTTCATTTATTTTTTTTTTAAATTAATATAAGTAGGGTTATATTTTACAGATCACATTGGCGATGAGCTTAGTTTTTTAATATTTTAATTTCTATTTTAACATTACGTTTTTCAAAATAAGAAAAATTAAGCTTTTTTCATAAATTATTTTATGATATCATTTGAAATAAATTTAAAAAATCGGATTTTAATATGTAGCCAGTAGGAAGTTTTCTTCATTAAGATAAAAAAAATGTTTATCAGAATCTGACAATTCTATCAGGCCTGAAAATTTTTTACGTGAAGTCATTTTTGTTGATATAATATATCAACCTCGAGCTGTAGATTAACGAAAAGTATAATAATTAAGATAGTTACTAAAATATAAAATAAAATTTTCAAATTTAATGCAAATGTAGAAATTTTGAAAAATCAGAACTGGGCTCCTAAAAATATAAAAATATAAGCTTAATATATCCATTGTATTGTCTATATATTTATATTTTAATTTTAAATCATTACATACCATTCAATAATTCCCCATTTACACATCATTTACCATTTATTTTAAATTTGTAGATTAATTAGTTATCATCTACATCACAGACATATTATAAAGATCATTATAAATTTTATAAATTATAATGAAATGTCTAGACACTCTAGATTTAAGTTGTAATAAAAAATGGTTTTGCCAAAAAAAAAACAAACATAATTGTCAATTATTAAGTGGCTACACTGAATAAACTCTATTGTGCGTATAGTGTTTTAAAAACGTAAAAAAATTATAAACCATGTTTTTTATCATAGCCGGCATATAATGTACGAGTATAACCGCAGTTAGCAGTTGTCAGTTTAAATTTTAATATTTATTTTTAATACATAAAATAAATAATCATTTAATGAAATGTTTTCGATAGAGTCTGTGTATTTAAATAATATTTATGTTTTTCAGTTTTTGTATCTGACAAAGTAAAATACATATTATTTTATAAATTTATTATTGTTTTTTTTTTTTTTTGATAGAACATTTAAGTAATGTCAAAATTAGATCCTAGCGATATTTCTATTTTGCCTTGGTATTATGACGAATTTGGTATGTATTTTATTTCTATTTTTACAAAAAATATAGTATGTTTTAATACTTTTATTTCATTAATCGTAATTTGGATTTGACAAATATTATTTGGTATTTAAGAATTATATAATTTACTGTCCTAAATATTGGGATTTACTGTCTCAAATAGTTATAGGGATTTAAAAACATCAAAAATGTTTAACGAAGCGATTTAATTTTAATTTTACTTATGTAGGTATAAAATATAATACAGAAAATAATTTTCCTATTAAATCAAGATGTAGAAAATGTGTTTGTCGTGAATGATATTTATACTTCTATAACTCATATTAATTCAATAAATATCATATTCATGAAAACCGATGCACAATTATATTTCGTTCGATATAAGTTCGATATTTTAATATTACTTTTTAAGGTTTATTTAATATTATCGTGTAATGTGGTATATTTATTTTATAAATTATACACCTTAATAAAATATAATGTTCAGCTTTTACTTTTTAAATTAAAAGTGAATAAAATGCCGCTCATTTGCTTCCGAGTTTAGTGATAAAAACATAAGCTTGTATCCGGATTTATATCGGATCATTGACCCGTAGGTAAATCTCGAGTTCAAGGACATAACTCGTAATGTATTTACTACACTTTTTAACATTTTCTATTCCATGAATTTGTAATACAAATTTTACATCTTGGTATACTGTCTACTATACTTAATACTTGTGAAATTTTTTAAATTTTTGTTGTATGTACCTATTTGAAATTTTATTGGATAAAGTAATAATTGGGATTTAACATTCACTTAGGTATACATATGTGTACCATATCATTATAATTCAATTTAACGTATTTATTTATAGTAAATAAATAAATTGATTAATAGGAACTAAAAATCCGATAAAATGTGTTAGATGATTATAAACTTCGAATTCGAAACGTTGAAACTTGAAATTGATTATAAGCATTTGGTAAACAATAATTTATTGATGTATTTATGAATTTATCAATAAAACATAAATGCTACTTTTTTAACAATTAAGGTTTATTAAGTTTATTCACCATACGATTTATTTTTTTTAAATTTGTATTTTCATACTCAAATCATTATGTTGGAAGTTATTTCCTCCCTAAGTTTGCAATATTACGTTTTTACTCAAAAGCTCAACGCTGTATGTATTGCTGCGTTTCACGCCTGTAACGTGTTTTAATTTTTTTTTTTTTACGTATAATAATGATGAAATCAGAAATTCAATATCAGTGATTCGTCTTATTTTTTGAATACAGTAATCTAGGTTATATAAATCTAATATTTAAAACTATAAAATTACTTTTTTCTTTCTTAGAGCTTTATTGTGTAAATAAGTTTTAGCCAATTTTACCATCGGCCATTAGGTAGAGGTAAACGGATAACCTAACTAGTTAACCTAACCTACCACTTGGTTTTTAGATAGATCTAAGATCTAACCAGTTAAATAACAAGTATAGTAGCTCCATTTGCCTACTGGCTATCGGCTCCGGTGCCGTATTTTCAGTATTAAAAAATAAAAATAAATATTTTATGCCGTACTTGTAGTGCTGGAGTGTCTATTGACTCTATTGCCTATATTCTAAAACAAAATTTTAATACGTTGATTCGAAAAAAAGTTATTTGATTTGTCAGGTATTTCTTTTTATTTTATTTTTTATTAACTTATGGCTTCAATGGTCATTGGGTGTGGGGACTTTCCTCTGGGGAGGGTACTGTAGGTTTTTAGGTTGGATAGGTTTGGTACACGTGTGCAGTTAGGATTTTTAGACAGAATTTTGAATTAAACATCCTCAGGTTTCTACCATGCCTGATTAGGGGGATGGTGCTCACTCTCTCCAGACAGTCGCCTGCCCAGAGAGAGTTATCGTATATATGGCTGGGATTTGAACCCAGGTCATTCTAGTACACCTTGTATCAATATATTTAGTGAAAATTATTGATTATAATATGTGGTTATTTTTAATGGATTACAACAAAACAACTCAAACTGGGTAGGTATCTCTAAAGATTCCCGTTTTCTGCTATTTTGTAGTTTTTGTTGATTGTTTTTTCTAATAATTCTATAAGGTTAATTTCTGAAACTATGTTTACTAACATTTTGAGTTGAAAGTTGATGATTTTTTATGATCTAAAATATCCATGACAAGACACAGAAAGTAACTGCCGATCGGTGTGTATGCCTTATTCGAGTAGGTCACTGATCACTGTGGCGCTTTGATCATAATATTGATGTTTTAAATTTGAATTCAATGATAAATTTTTGTATGCAAAAAATAGGTTCTGATTGAAGGTGGTTTTGAAAGAATTTTTATTATTCAGTTTATATTATGATATATTTATATTAGTTATATTACTATTAAAATATTGCTTATACTTGGGTAAGTATTATAATTTATTTTACTATTAGTTTACGGTAGGTTGAATTAATTTGTGCCTATAATATTGCTTATTTATTATTATAGTTTTTATTTATATATCATATTATTGTGATGTTATTAACTTTTGAGTCAATATCGATAACCAATTGCTGATTTACCATAGAATGGTGTGAATAGTTTCATGGTATAAGTAAGAAATTACATAAAATTAATCTAAATGTTTTTAAAATGTCATTGTGTTATATAAAGTATAACAATATATGTAAAAGCATAAATTCCCATGGATAATATTTGTAAATAACTAAAAATTATTATTTTGGTCATTTAAATATTTAATGTTGTCCAATTTTGAACTTAAAGTGTTCTTTAACAATAATGATGGTTATATATATATATTTTTTAAATATTTTAGTTCCAATTTGAACTGCTTTTGAGAATCCTTGTTTGGATTTTCAAATCTTGGTTATAGAAATTGAAGATTTTTTTAATTGTTTACTATAATGTGCAAAACTACTGTTTTTTTTTTTTAAATAGTTAGTGACTTTGCTGAATTTTGCCAATATTTGAATTTTAAATCCTATACAAATTATGCAAGTGCATTATAAACATGTAATATGGAACCTTTAGTTATTAACTGAATAAACTTAATTTGTAATCTGGGAGTGTAATATTTTCTTGATATTTATTTTAAATTTAGACACTAAATTAGAACACTAATAGATATTGGAAGATAGTTTATACTTGTATCATGTTATATTAAAATAATAATCATTAAAGTAAAATCAAAATGAATACCATTTGACTGTATCATTACTTTGTAAAAATGTCTTTAAATTTAAAGGATCTTAAAATATTAAAAAATAATTAAGATCCATAATAATTCATTTTATAAAAAAACCTCTTTATTATGTAATTTTAAACATTTTTTTTTTATATCTAATTAATACTTGTTGATTAATGATTGTTAATAACCTGTGCAAAGAGATAACTAAGTTTTAGCCTGAAGTAAAAATTGTATTTTTTTTAGAAACAATGGATGTATTGGTTGAACCTAAAGATGAACTTTTTGAAGTAAGCTTATGTTATGTTATAATAAACATTAAAATAAATACTGAATAAGCATTATTTTTTGTCATACATTATAAACAATAATTATTAACTAAACAGTTTTTTTTTTTTCATTTCAGTTTGATGAGTTTAAGATGGAACCATTGTCACCTTATTTTGGGGATGATATAAAATTTAATACAGAAGCTAGTGATCTAGATACTGATCATATGATGCAATGGAACATTGAATCCTGTTTTGGAAATGGTAATATTTTTACAAAATATATTCTTTTATCTGTAGAATAAATTATTTCTATGTTTTAGGTATTGATTTGGAAAAAAAATTTACATCACCTCCATCATCTCCTTCTTCAAACGGGTCAATGCCAAGCGGTGATTCACAATCATCATTTGATTCAAACCAAGTATTTGCTATAATATATTTATTATTTTTAATATGATAATTTTCTTATTTTTGTAATTGTTTAAAAAGGTATTACCAAGAATTATATTACCAAATATAAATACTAATTGTGATACTAATACTGTAATCACTCTTAATTCTATGAGTGGAATTCAAACACTTCCAAAAATGAAAATATCTCCTGCTCCAATTAAACCAATTTTAAATGCAGCTTCTAGAACCAACAATATTTTAATAAATAAAAATTGTAAATTATATTTTGACAAATTATTTTTAAAATTGGTTTTTTTAATGTTGTTATTAATTTTGATATTTTATTACATTTATTAGTCAATGTTTCTTCAATGCTGACTGATCAAACTAATCAATCTCCAGTTACGATTTCAAAATCATTTGGTAATTAGTAATATAAAAACTTTATTAGGACGCAAAGTCCCCTGACATTTAGTCTCCAAATTAAGGGATAGTTATAGGAAATTTTTAACTATTTTTAACAAACCACTCCAGAATAAATAAAATATCCATTTACCTTGAACACCTTTGTAAGGTACATCACAAAGTAAAAAAAAAATTCAACCTTTTTGTTTATATTTGGGGGTCCAATTTTAATTCTTTATTGTACATATTATATCATGCAATGTTGATTAATATGTAGTGACTAAATGTCAGATGTATGATAAAAACATAATTTATGTTAAATTTATGATAAATTATATGTTTTAAATGTAGTTGATTTTTAAATTTTTAGCAAAAACTTTCCCACAAAAGATTATACTAACTCCAGATCAATTTTCAAAAATAACCAAATTACAAAAACAAAAACATGTTGATTTAAGTGTACCATCTTCAATACCAATAGTAAAAAGTACTGCAGAAGTAAATAAGAAGACATTGCCAGCAGTTGAGATTGATTTAGCAAAGCCTAAAAATTCTACTACTACTTTACAATATAATCAAGTATAAAATTAATTATTAAAATTAACAGATTATGATATTAATGTTTTATTGTTTACATTAAATATGTATTGATAAGTTAAGTGCAATAAAACGACATCAACGCATGATACGAAATCGAGAAGCAGCAAGTTTATCTCGTAAAAAGAAAAAAGAATATGTTACATCATTAGAAGAAAAAATCACCATATTGGAAAAAGAAAATTTGGAATTGAAAATTGTTAGTCAATTAAATATGTTTTCAACTTAATAGTACACAATTATTTACCATTAATTTTATTAAAACAATATTCCTTTCTACTTAGCAAAATTCAGCATTGAAGGAAAGGCTCAAAATTTTTGACAAATTATCTTCAATAACTGACAGACCTATAATCAAAAAAGCCAAAAAAGCTACAGCCATATTATCAGTAGTTATAATGATTTCCTTAAATATTGTACCATCAGGGTAATTACTGATAACACATATTTATATTTTTAATTTAAAAAATGTTTTCTTCCTTAGGCTTTTCAATATAAGACAATTTGATAAATCAGAAATTCAAATGAATCTTGGGAAAGATTACAAAACAAAAAATATTGAAAACATAAACTTTCATAGCAGAAATCTATTATGGGTCAGTGATTTTGAAGATACTAATTCGTCATTAAACACTACTGAACATTTGATATGTCCAACATTTATAAATGTATCTGAATCAAAAAGGTTGGTATAATGCATTTAATAAAGTGGATAAATTAAAAAATAATTTTGAATTAAAGATATTTAGATTTTATAAAGTATATTAGTATTTAAAAAAGGTAGACTAGTGGGTACCATATTCCGTTCTGTTCTTTCTACAAAAGGATGTTGATCATATAATATTAATCTGTGTGTTATATTCTAATTCAATAATAAATCATTGCATATAAAAAATTAATGGAGATATTGTTTTCTATAAATAAAATGTCATAATTGAATAAAAAAATAATATAAATCATAATATCTCATGACTTTATATAGCGTAACTTTTTTTTTCATTGTTAAATCAATTAATTTATTGCTCTGCTCAGAATCTAAAATACTAGTGTATGGTAGATAATTTGGTATTTGTTTTGCAATTATTTAAAAATAAATTTTATTGTTAAATTATGTATCTACTTGATAAAAATATTTAATTGAAAGTATGGAAATTGTACAATTTTAAATTTATTTTTTATAGTGTTTTTAATTATAATTATAGTTATTTGTTTAGTATCTTATTTGGAACTTTGAAAGTAAAATAATCATCTATTTTTATTTTCAGAATTGATAGTGAACTCCGAAAATGGATTGAACCAAAAAACTTTAAGTTATTGAATGATAACTTATCAATGGTTTATGTTGAACCACCATTTTTAAGTACTACTATTGAACATTCTAAACATAATGAATACACTGGTAACAAAGACAAAAAAATGGAAAAATTACAAAAAAAGAATTTTAAGTAAGTTAATTAAGTAATTCTGTTTTTAATCATAATATTTTAACTATATTAAATTCATAGAAAAAGAAAGCATGTTCCATCTAACAATGATTTCATAGAAATATTTGGTCAGTTGAAGTTAGATAATAAAGAAAGCTTATTTAACTCCATTGAAAGGCAAGATGATACATTCTACGTTGTTTCTTTTTCTGGTGATCATTTATTATTACCAGCTAGCCATAATGCTTCTAATACTACCCTTCGCCCAAAGATGTCACTTGTTTTTCCAACTTTATCATCAAATGGTATGAATTACATATTATAATTGATTCTATATATTTTAAATAAATTATTAATTAGATACTTTACATTTAACTTTTTAAAAGGTTCAGATTTCGTCACTATGATTCAAATTGATTGTGCTGTAACTGATACAAAAACATTACATATTCGAGACATTCACTTAAGACATAATAATGATTATAAAAATAATGTATCATCAAACTTAAAACAGCATCAGGGTATTAAATTATTTTTATGAAAATATTATATCAAACATGTAATTTTTACTTTAAAATATGCATTTTTTTAAAATATTGTTGCAGACCATAAAAACAATATACCACACAAGCCCTATTTTGTACGTCAAAGTTACTCTGGTTCAATGTTTAGCAAAATGAATAATGAACTTCCAAGTTACTAGTATTTCAATGTATTTTAAATTTAGAAATAATATCTTAGCAATTTTTTTTTATAATTGAATGCAATTTTTTTCCATATTATAAGCATATCTATTAAACCATATACTGATAATATGAATTGTTATGTTAACTATTCCTACAAAAAGTGGCATTCAATTGGAAAATTAAATTATTGATATATGATCTAGTTGACTTTTTTTTAGATAAGTATCCTATTCATAATTTAGTATATAATAATGTAGTCAAATATAAAAATATAATCTTTGGTAAATATATTTCAAAATTAATTTAATTGATTTTTTGTCTTAGATTCTCCTAATTTAATTGTAAATAATATGTTACATGAAGTTTATTTAATGTACAGCTGAGTTTTAATAACTTAAATTTTTTTTAATTCCTTAAACATTTTCATATATTAATGGTTTAATGTTTTATCTTCAAAACTAAAACTTATAAATATCCTAGTCAAAGTCTACTGATTATTTGTTGTTATTAAAGCTGAGATTTCAATGCAATTTGCAGTGCTCCTTCTATAACATAAACGTTTCATGTATTTTTGAATAAGAATAAAATGTTTATTATTTTGCATTTTTTGACGATTTTAAAAGTTAATTTTTTTCATTCTCTAGCTCATTTTAAGATTTTTAAGGTAGCTTGAAGTTTCTATATAAATTTACTAAGCTATAAATATATACATGTGAATAAATATATTGTTTGAAGTCGAAATCTATAAAAATAAAAGATAATAATTTATGGAAGTATTTTTTCAAATAAATGATGTCCATAAAAATCAGTTCTTTTTGTACAATTTTTTTTTACAATCCTTTGAAATGTATGTTGTTATTCAAACATTTCAAACCATATTTATATAATAATGTGTATCAAAATAACTAAAAATTAATAAATTTGTTATGCATTATTTTGAATTTTTAGACCATAATATTATTATTTTTTTAAATCGCTGCCTAGTTGTTATTATTATAATATTTTGTAATTTAAATTGACAATTTGAAGTAAAATAATATTTTGTTGATTTTTTCAATTGTTTTAACTTCTTAAAATTATGTTTTTTAATTATGATGATAAATGCCACCAGTATTAAAAAAAAAAAAAACTATTATATATGTTCGATAAAAATCCTTGCTTAGTTAAATCATCCAAATTTAGATTGGTTAATTAATCTATATTTATTTATCTAAAACTTTAAACTTTGATTGATGTATTATTATATGACATAGACATTAACAATAGTAAACTAATAACTTCTGATTATTGTTACTATTTTATATTTGCGTAATTTGGTATATAATTTACAATACAAATAATTTATGTAGATTTGTGGCAGTTAAATTTTAAATATTACCTGATAATCTCTTATTGATTATTAATATTTTGTATTATGTTACATTATTTTTAATCTTGATTCTATATTATATACACTGCACAAAAATACAATATATTAGAAATTATTAAGTTATAGATTGGTTTAATAAAACAATAAATAAGCAATAATTTTTTATGGATAATTTAACTCATTTTTTACAAGCATATTATGATAAAAATAATATAGGTAACTAAGGTTGTTTTATTTTATATTTTAATTTATGTTAGGACAATTTTGTTTGAGTATTTATTTAATGGTTCCTTTTAAAAAAAAAATGTGGTAGGTTTATTTATTTGTTTTGGTTTTAAGTGAGATTTAACTATATTAATTATTGTAATATTTTTTTTTCTTTTAAATGTTTCAAAATAATATAATAAATGTATTTGTGTGATTTTTTAAATGTATTTTTTATAAATAAATGAAACATTTTTTACATAAAATGTTGTGATATTTATCCTCATTTATATGAAGTTGTTAATAATATATAGAGTGAGGTTGACAAATTTGGAATTAAACTATGATTTCAATTACATTTTTCTGGCAGGCCATCTTATTAGGCTTGCAGCTTTCCTATATTTAGTATTCTTCTATTCAAACATTGTTAAGTAGATAAATAATTAAATATCATCTCAAATTCAGTGTTTTTTATTTCAGTAAAACAAAGTTTTATCTCCCATTACTTGTGAAATGTTAAATAATTAAAATACAATTGAGTGTTAACAGGCAAATTCAAATGTGTTTATGGCCGATGCCGTGTCTTTAGATGAGGAGCTTGTTGAGAGGAATTTTTGTGGTAAGTTTTACATTTTAGATTTTGAGCGGAGCTAGGAATATATTAATTTCACAATGATGAGTATATATTTTTTTTTGTCTTTCATCAAGTTTTGGGACAGTAAAAGCTCTTCGATTTTTGACTTCAGTACCTCGTTTGATCAGAAAGTGAATCTAGTTAGTCCTTTGGGGGGGTCAAAAGTAAAAATAAAAGTGTTTTTCTTAATAATTGGGATAAACAAACTAAAAATTAAGGAAAAAACGGGAATTTTTATGCACAATCAATTTATGACAAAATCGATTTAGGTTTTTGATGTAACTTTAAAACAAATGACCATGTGTCATTTGATTACAAATCAAATACATAGAATTTTCATCGAATGTTTATATAAGTATATTCTACCCACCCTGCAATTTTCAAATATTTCGACTTAAGTTGAACTATTTATGGGCATATGCAATTTTCGATCATTATTAGTTTTTTTTAAATTAATATCGATCAAAATTTATTTGTAGGATAGAAAAGCTTGAAAATTTAATACAGGGCTCCTAACATAATATTTTTACAATAGCAATTGAAAAATAAAAGAAATACATGGTCACAATTTTTTTTTACAAGCATTCAAAGTTTAAATTTTGACAAAATACGTACAAATCATGAAAATTCGCTAATTATATTAAACTAGAAATTCATAAAAAAAATTTTTTTTTAATCTAAGATTTGAAAATTTTTAATAATCTATAATATATCCTAGACAGATAAACCGTCTTTTCTCAGAATCGTTTTTCGTATACAATGATATACCTAATATTCAAATTTAATTCCATCTATTACAGTACCTAACCCACTGTTCAGCAGAGCAATATCCACTTTTCCGCTTTTTAAGTCTTAGGTATTAAATAATCCTTAATAGTGGTGAAACTAGGGTGACCATGGTTTAATCTTCCCACCCTTAGTTGATTTAAATATAAGCTCCCTATGACCTATGGGATTTTTTAAATCAATAGTGTTGTTGGTTGAGCTTAGCCCCCTCCTCAGAATTATAATCCTAGTTGTTCCTATGTCCCAGACTCACCTATGTCCGAGTCAATATCATAATGATGCCACGACTCATAATAAATATTGGTTATAATTTAGTTAATTGGAATTAATTTTACAAATCGGTGTCGTGTATAGAATACAGAAAATTATAAAATAGTATATTGTGTGGCAAGGGCGGGAAGTGAGCCATTTCAGTCGCGGGCGTCGTGTGCGGCACGAGCCGTAGGCTCGTGCCGCATTTCGCCCAAGACTGAAATGGCCTTCCCGCGCGAGCCACACATAATATTTTTTGTCACGCCCCTGCGTTCATGGAAAAGGTTATGCAGGGATCTATGCAACAATAATTATAGACTATTCTACAAAAACAATTTCATGGAAGACATTTACTAACGCATCGTTCGACGCACTTATCTAGGAACAGTGCAAATTAAATATGTTTAAAGGCCGTTCTTACAATGTCCGGTTAAGTGTCGGTTAAGACTAACCGGTAGAATTCTATCGGTTAACTCATGATAAATTCTTCCGGTTAGTGTTATCAGGCACTAACCGAGCATTGTAAGAATGGCCCTGAATGTTTATGCGTCATGCAAGGAGGTTATACTATACATTTAAGATGTAACCAAAAGTTTATGTTTTGTAAGAACCGTGGTAGGTTAGGTATACATTTTAATTTCTGGTTGTGCAGGGGATACGCGCCCGGCGGTCGGCACTTTTGGGGATTTCTTCTTTTCCGCCCGGCACTTTTGGGGATTTCCTCTTTTCCGCCCGGCACTTTTGGGGATTTCCTCTTTTCCGCCCGGCACTTTTGGGGATTTCCTCTTTTCCGCCCGGCACTTTGGGGATTTCCACTTTACCGCCCGCTGGACGGAAAAAGGACGCTTTCGAACGCTTCAACCGTTGTCGAAAACCAAACTTTCGGTGCAGGCGTGACAAAAATATAATAGCATACAGAACAAACTATGTGAACAGGGTGGTCCATAATAATAAGTGATATGGTGTTTACCATTTTTCCAATAATTGTAAAGACGAGGAGCTAGTGATAAATTCGATAACGTTGAATCCAAGGTAACAAAGTAAAAAACAATAATTACATTTTAGTCAAATTGTCAGATTGGCATATGGGTGTAATAGGACATTCAATTAATCAGATAAAAAGCTATTAAGTACAACAGCTATCAATATTGTTACCAAAATGTATACATATATACATATATATATGTGTATATATTATGTTTACCAAATGATATCGAATTTATCAGTTAAGCTCCTAGATACCTAGATTACAAACGAAGAAATAGTATAAACAATGCCGCACTTACCAACTATAACACCTCCCTCCCAATATTTTGAGGAAGTATATCTCGCAAACCAATCAACGAAAAATAAAAACGTTAACTCGTAAATTCATTTAAAAAATGGTTTTATTAATTTATGATATGTTACTATTTGAAAATCAAAAGTTGATAGTGGTTTTTACAAGGGTGAAAAAAATTTAAACATTATACGGTATTAGAAAAACATAAACCTAGAAGTTTAAAAAAAAAAATTCATAAAAAGTTAATGCTTTTCGAAATAATTAGTATCTCCACTTAAATGGATCACTCTGTATATTCACAGACTATGTTACCTATGGAAATTAATTGATAGTTTCTTTTAGACTTTAGTCTGTGGATGAATATATAAATCTGTGGGTAAATAATTCACGGCTAAATCGTATACCCAGCTTTATTTAAATCTATAGGTTGTCAACAACAGCGAGGTCAGTTTTCGCAGCCAAATTTTTTTATATTATTAGCCGTTGCTTCCAGGGCATAGCACGAAGGTAGGTTAGGTTAGGTAATAATTATTTGTTATTCAGTGTCGAGGCCACGAACTAAGATATTAATATAATATTATGTCTAAAGACCTTGGTTCGTATATCATCGTATTGTTCTGTCAAATAAATGTAATATATATTCAAATACATTTTTTTATTCCAATACCATTTTACCTTATGAAAAAATTATTTGAATAGGTATACAAAATAAAAGTATTCTTTGTAGAACTGGGCCTAGGTTGCTAATAGTTCTCAGACACCCCAACATCTTAAATATTTACTTTTCTTAAGCTCTACATATTATAGGTATACCGTATATCTTTCTTTAAAATTTGAATGAACCAAAATTTAATTATAGTAATTTAAATATAGTTATAGATTTATAGTATAAATAGATATATAGACCCATGACGCTATATCTCCAAGTCAACGGATATTTACATACATATACAGTAATTAATACCTTCACACCACATGAATAAATTGGATGATTAATCGATATATTTAAAATAAATATTGATTATTTTTAACTTTATAAAAGAAATTAGTTTAACTACAATAACTTTGTGGAGTAGGGTCATCACCTGACCGTTTAGTGATGACCACTCTAGTAAATTCTTCAGACACTGTAGGATGAATTCCAATAGTATTCCTTAAATGTTCATAGGTTAATCCGACCCTATTAAAAACAAACATTTAATTTAAAAAATGTCTTTTTATACATATTTGAATATATGTTTAAATACTTTATAGCTGCAGCATATCCTTGTATTACTTCACCAGCCTGAAGCCCGATAAAATGCATACCCAAAACTTTTTGTGGTGCTTTCAAAAGCGTTATCACTTTTAAATAACAATGTTTAACATTTTTCATGGGTATAAAAAACTCGGTAGGCTTATAATATGCATGATACACCTAAAAAAAATTAGGTACAATTAAACAATTTAAAACTATACAGATTAAATGAAAAAAATAACTCATGTTAAAAATATATTGCAAGGACAGACAACACTGCAGAAATGAAACATATAATAATATTTATTAGTAATTAAAGTATGTCTTTTAATGAGAAACCATTTCTTCAGTGGGAGGGGGTCAGAATATTACAAAGAATAATAATAAAAAAATAAAACTCATTATTATATTTAAAACTTCTGGAAACCACAAAATCCAATAACATTAAATGGAACACCTGAACATCATAACACAAAATTATTATCATTAAAAGATTAAAAGGGTTGAAAGTTATTATAATTGAAATGGTATTATTATCAACATTTAATCGAGCAACTGGGATTTGGTAACGCGAAAGGCAGCTACTATTTAATTATAAGTTAAGCAAAATGTGCGCTGAAGGCAAAGCTTAGAGAGATAGAGCCCTTTATTCATTGTAGAATATTATTTGTTTTGTTCTAAATAAATGATGTGGATACGAGGGGAAGTAGTGCCCGCAAATGTGAAGTGCCTCCTCGTTTCGCTACGATTCAACCACCAAGAAAAATAAAATTTTTATTGTTATCGACAATTAAGAGGATGTCAGCCCACTATTTGTTTTCTCTCTCTAACCCACGCGTAACATAGACAAAACGCATTTACAAAGAATCATTTTTTTTATGTCTTTAAGTAATTTTAGAGTAAAACCTTTCATTACAAAAAAGATAAAGAATAATATTTTTGAGGGAATGACATATCGATTTTATATTTTATTGATATTTAACTTTGTATTTGACTTTCAAAATAAACAAAAAAACACTATACATTTAAATAATGTTTAAATTATTAAGAGACAATATTTAGACAAATCGATATGTCATTCCCTTAAAAATATTATTTTCTATCTTTTTTGTAATGGGAGGTTTTACTCTAAAATTACTTCAAGATATAGAAAAAATGATTCTACGTATACGCGTTTTGTCTATGTTACGAGCGAACCAGAAAGAGAAAACAAATAGTGCGCTGACATCCTCTTATTAAAGAAATAGATGGCGTATTTGAATATTTTAGTTTTTAATATTATAAGAATATTAATTAAGATTTAAATACTTGTCTTCTAATTGTAAATGTATAGCCCAGTTAACCGATTGGATATGTTCTTTTACAGCTTCTGTTAAAGATTTCCAATTGAATGAAATTGGATCCGGTATGTTAAATCCGTAGTTCCGAGCTTCCTAATTTAACAAAAATTAAGTAATTAATAGTAATAAGAGTATAAAAATATACACTTTAAATATGTTTTTTATCATACTTGAATTGTTAATGACCCAACAATGATGCTTGATGCATCAGTTTCTGAAAAAGGTACCTCTTGGGGAATAGGTGGTACTTGTGTCAACGTAGGTTGTATACCTAAGAAACTGATGCATCAAGCATCATTGTTAGGCGAATCAATTCAAGTATGATAAAAAACATATTTAAAGTGTATATTTTTATACTCTTATTACTATTAATTACTTAATTTTTGTTAAATTAGGAAGCTCGGAGACCGGAGTTACGGATGGAACATACCGGATCCAATTTCATTCAATTGGATATCATTAACAGAAGCTTTAAAAGAACATATCAAATCGGTTAACTGGGCTATACATTTACAATAATTAAAAGACAAGTATTTAAATCTTAATTAATATTCTTATAATATTAAAAACTATAATATTATTCAAATTTTAAAACATTTATAGAAAAATTGAGGATGTTAATGAACACTGCGTGTTTGAAGATACTGTTGTCGCAAAGATAAAAAATGGAAAAGAAAGAAGAATATAACAGCAAAAGATATTGTAATTGCTAGGTATAGGTACAACCTACGTTGACACAAGTACCACCTATTCCCCAAGTACCCTTTTTCAGACGGAATAACAAAATCTATGACTACGACTTGTTTTCCAAAACTTGAAGCTTCTTTAGCACAAGCTAAACCACCAGATGCTCCACCTATTACTAAAAGATCAAAATCATACTGTCCACCTAAAACAAAAATAAATATGATCAATATTTAAAAAGACAGGCATAAACAAGAAGCTATCATATTATATACGGTTAACTAAAAAACTTAATTTATTTGTGGTTTATCAATATTATTATTAAAAAGAGTCGTTTATAGTCATAGTAATTTCTAGGATTTAACAAAAATAAAATTGATGAGCTATATTGATATTAAACAATGTTTTTACTAGCAGTTGACAAATTGTATCAATTATTGTTTTTAAGTAGAAAATATATTAAAACATGGTTAAGTAAAAATATTTTTTAGGTGAGCATAAAAAAGTCGTTTGGTAGGTACTACAAATTCATCTACTATTCACATCCTTGTTGATGTTTGTTGGTTCATTAATAGATGAGAGAAAATTTGTCTAGTTAACTATTTGTTTTGATTAATATAAAGGCATGAGTAATCATGTTAATCATGATACTTTTTACATTATTTTATTTACAGACCACGTTCTTATACAAAATTACTAATTAAATTATCAAATAAAAACATATATACATAACAATATTTATAAATTACATAAAATTTGCAATTTTCTATTTTTTGTGTAAGGAATTTGCAAATTTCGATTAGCTAGTTCTGGTTAACGTAGTATAAATTCTAAATCTCATAGATAAATTTAACAAGTATTCATGAGGGAATTGTTCACAGGGATGTTCAAAATACACATTTAACATTAAAGTTTTTATTTTTTGCCCTACTTTTGGTAATGGTGCTAAGGTAGGAAATTGATTAATAAATATAGTGTCTAATTCAAAAATATACTGGTAAAAATTACAATCTGGGGTCATTAACGATGAAAACATTGAAATAGAACTATGTTGATGTGCTTTGAAGTGTGTGAAAAAAAGTTCATAGGATAACTTTGTTATAGATCTGCCATATCCTATGCATGTTTCACAAGAATGCATGTTAAAACACTTCATAATCAAATAACCACATATATATGTAAAAGCATTTCTTTCTGGTAATTCTAATGACCTGTAATGGGTTGCATCAATGGGTAGTGGATTAATTTGAATTACTTTATGCTTGTCAGGGAATATTGTTCTCAAATCTTCTGAAAAAATATCAGAGAACTAGATCAAAAAACAAAAATCGATTTTTGTTAAAATCTGGTTTTGCCTAAAAACAACGTTTTTCTTTATTTATGGTTTTTATTTTTCCCCGAATATGGATTTCTATAAATACGTTTATATAAAATGTATGGAAGCATCATAAAATAACATTATTATTATATAGTCATTTACTTTTACTATATATATTATATATGGTTATTTATTCTAAGGTAGTATGCAGTGACCTTTTTTTTAAACTTTGGCGGGCTGGTCTCCAGAGGTCCGTTTCAGCGATAAAAGCGTTCCTAACATCTTGCCTTACCGCCAAGCTTACAACATCAATCAGTCCCCCACGATATAAAAAAAATTAAAGTGGAAGGGCAAGTGTCGCTTCTTAATATATTAATATTTTATGATTTGACCTACTATAAATGGTGGATAATGACTTCACATAATATCACTATTTAGCACGGTTTAATATCTTAAACCGTGCTAGTTAGCAATCTAGTTTATTATCTATATCTGTGGCCAACACGGAACACGCGGGTGTTACTGGTGTTAGTGGAATACCGCCTTTTATCGTGCTCACGGACAAACCATAGAGTAATATTACTCTATGGGACAAACATGAAGTTTCTTATCTTATTATAGGTGCTTCTTATCAGTTTTCAAAACAATATTTTTACTATCAATTTTTATTCTGAAAATTTAATTTTAAAATGACTACCCCAAGATCCAAATCTCCTAAACCACAGAATTCGTTTAGGAAAGATGAAAGCAAAGATGAAACAACGTTTTGGGACAAAATTGGGACGTTAGGACGCAAAAAGCGAATAAAGGAAGGTAAGCAGTTCAACATTACCTTATATGGTCATCACCAGTGCTCCAGACCTATAGGCTTATAGCTTATAGCATTAGAAAATTATGAAATAGGCATGCTCTAAATATAACTTAAATAAATGTTAAATATGTTCTATAATACAGGGGAAGATTGGGGCCAGTGGCGGTTTATCCCGAAGATGGGCCTGTGTGCAAAACTAAAAAAAGGCCCCCCTTCGTTTTTTTATTAAATAATATAGTTATAGATATATAAATTCAAATTTAAAGTAAGAATTTTTATTCTAAAATTACAAAATCTTATGCAATTTCACAAGGTACCTACTTTCCATTTTTATTAAAATTTCAATTACATAAGAATAAGATGAAATTACGTCATTCAAATAAAAAAGTTTTGTGGAACGTTGAACAATAATGGGCCCCCTCAAGTCGAGAGCCCGTGGCATTTGCACACATCGCACACATGTATGACACGCCACTGATTGGGGCTTTAAATCTGTCCTAAGTAATTGGCATAATTTCATTAAAAATAAAATATAAGTCTACAAATTAAGCTCTACTTCTAGGAGTGGCTTTAATTCATATTCCAATGTTTTAACAAATTTACTTACAATAAACATTTTGTACATTCATCTGCATTAGTATATACTAAATACTGCATATGAAATATCCCTAATTTGTGTTTTCAAAGGTGAATGTAACATGCTCTTTAGGTCACAAAAGGTGAAATTAAAAATTGAATACCTAAGATACAATAAACGCAATATCCACTTTCATATAGTTAGTATATTACTGAAATCATTTTATGTATAAACAAAGTATCACTCGTTGGGCGGCACTTGGCAGAAAACATTGTATATATTGTCAAGTAGAGATCTGCAAGATATATGTATATTTTGTCTTTGTTAAACAGGAATTAAGTTCAAAGTTTTCATCCTAACACAATATTCATGTAGTACAAGTACATGATTTTTTTCTACATTAATTAATAGTTTTAAAAATAGCAAAAAAAAAAAAAAATTGGACATAAAATGTATTTATATATCTTGGAATTGAATTGCTGTTAGTCTAAAATTGATTAATTTACTTTGGTTATTCTAATATATTCTTAAGTACAGTAAACAAAATATAATGCTAGAAGTTTTGAGCAATGCTATGCCGCTATGGTCATCAATAGGGCTGGGATTTGTATGTAAATACATATTTTTAGTAAACATGATAAAATAATTATTGCAAATGATAAATTCGTTTCACGTAATTTGCAATAAAATAAGACATATTTTATTTTACATATTTTTACATATTTTGTAAAATTCTCGCTTTTTTTACATATTTCGACAATTTCGACAACTTCAGTGGTTTAGTAATATTTAACATTTATATTTCGATAATGGTACTCGGCAAATTGTAAGTGTATAATAATGTATATAGGAAATAAGTAGGTTATAATAAATATTAATAACTTGATTTTAGTTTATCTTATCTGTTTCTGTTCGATAACCACACCTTAATGATCTTAGGTTATACTTTATGTTCAACAATTATGTGACAAAATATATTTACGAATTTACAAAAGTACCTATCAGACTACCAGTTCTTGTGTTCGCGTGGTTTTGAAAATATCTTCACCTAACATACATTTAATTTTGAAAATTTAAAACAATATATAGTTTGACATTGTTTCACTTTAAATTGATTAAACATCAATTGTATTTCAATTTAACAACATATTTTTTATTTTTTACCACAAATTATTATATTTTTTAAATTAAATTAATTAGACATAAAAAACAATAAATTGTATTATTCAAGCATTATTTAGAAACATATTTTAATTTAAAATTTTTCTTAGTATTTACATATTTTTTTATTTTATACAACATATTTTGGCAATTTTAATTACATATATATGTACATATTTTTGGTTTTTTATTACATATAAATCCCAGCCCTAGTCATTGCCGTATTAATGGAATAATAATAATTTTATATTGTTACAGTGCAAGAAGTTCAAGAAGAGGGCAAATATGCTATTGACTCTCCAGGAAATCCAGCTATGGCTGATGTTCCTCCTGAGGAATATACCCTTGGTACTTAATTGTTCTATACTTACTCAAGATTTAAAGAGAAAGAGAATTGTTTAATTTTTTGTATAACTTAAAATTTTAGAGGAAAATGAAGAACGGACTATGGTGGAACCAAAGTCTTATTCTGATCCTAAATTACAAGAGTTAATGAACATATTAATTGATTGGGTAAATGATGTGTTAGCTGATCATCGGATCATCGTTAAAAATCTAGAACAAGATCTATATGACGGACAAGTTTTACAAAAACTATATGGTAAATAAATAAATGTAACTTTTGTGATAAGGAGTTTAATAAAAATATACTTTAAATAAAAAAATAAACTGTTTATTATTGTAATAGTATCAGTATTTATTTTATATAAATATAACGCATACACTACAAACATGTGGCCAAATATTCCTATTCTATGGGAAATGTCTATTATAAGAAATTATATATTTTCTATGTCAGTAGCGTATATAAAAATAATTTTGGGGGTGGGCTATAAAATATAGCAACTAACAATAATGATCTAGTACCTAGAGGCTACTATATATTTAATAGTTTAGAATGTAATTTTTGGAGTAGCTGCAGCACACTAGGCCCTCTCCCCTATATATTCTACTGATCTATGTATTTATGCAATTTGTTTGATGTATAATATTAATTATACAAAAATGCAATGTTCAAAACTAGTTATGATTACATTATATTAGTATATTTTTTTCAAACATTGATAATTATTTTTTATTTTATAAATAATTCAATGATTAATAATAATTATTTTTAGAAAAATTGACTAACGAAAAGTTGGATGTTCCTGAAGTAACTCAATCTGAGGAAGGGCAAAAACAAAAATTATATGTTGTTCTTGGATCTGTAAATAATGTGAGTAAATATTGAAATTTAAACCCATTTTAATTAAAATTCAAAAACTTATTAAGATTTATTTTATTTTTTTAGATCTTGGGTCTCACAGGTAACAGATTATCACAACAAAAATGGAGTGTTGAAAGTGTTCATTCTAAAAACCTTGTAGCCATTTTGCATTTATTGGTATCACTAGCTCGTCATTTTCGAGCACCAATTCGTCTTCCTGAAAATGTTACTGTCAATGTAGTGATTGTACAGGTGTTTTAAAAATAAATATATACATTTAAATAGTATTGATTATCACTATGATTCATTCTACTTAACATAAATAATATTCATGTAGAAACGTGATGGAGTGTTGAAGAATCGAACTGTAATTGAAGAGATCACATCCAGGTACGACGATCTCGGTATGAGATGCGAGCGTGATGCTTTTGATACATTGTTTGATCATGCACCTGACAAATTAGAAGTTGTTAAAAAAGTATAAGATATTAAATTTTTAACTTAATTATAATTTTTATTAACCAATTGGATTTTTCAGTCTTTGGTGACATTTGTTAACAAACATTTGAATAAGATTAACATGGAAGTTCAAGATTTAGACACACAATTTCACGATGGTGTTTATTTGACATTATTAATGGGATTACTTGAAGGGTTTTTTGTGCCACTATATTCATTTAATTTGTCACCTCAAAATTTTGAACAAAAAGTACATAACGTCAATGTAGCATTTGATTTAATGCAAGAAATTGGACTAGCTGCCCCCAAAGCTAGACCGGAAGGTAACATATTATTTTATTTCTTAAAGTTCAAATGAATAGATTTTTATCTAATTGTTTTGGCTGGAGTTTTCTATTTTTTTTTTATTAACTTCAGTATAGTTTATTCAATATATTATCAATATCCAAAAATTATGAATAACTTTATAATATAAATTATAAGTGAATCATTATTTATTTTTTTGTTTAGATATTGTTAACTTGGATCTGAAGTCAACATTAAGAGTGCTCTATAATCTTTTTACTAAGTATAAAAATGTATACTAATCAAAACCAGATCTAATATTTTATAATTGTTTATTTTAATTACATTTAACATATATTTAAGTGACACCATCGTTAATTAAACACAAGAGATATGCATTTAATGTACGAAAAAGGTAACTGTACTCTCATCCAATAATTAAGCGAACTACAATTAATAGCTTGAAAATTAAAATTATAAGTATACTTTGGTGTTATTTACTTTTTCTTTATTTACTTATTTACTATAAGTATTATATTTTATATGCAATTGTTATAATTATAAGAAAACTAACTAACTAATTTTATGTATTTATGAATTTAGACAATTTAGTAACATTGTTTAATTTTTTATTGTAATTTTTGTCACAAATTTTATGACATTAAACTATAGTCTATATTAGTAGAAGCTTAATGACTAATATTTGTTAAGGTCAAGAGTCTTTAGATTTAAAATTACTGTTTAAACTTGAAAGAGCTTTTCATCATGTTTATTTTTGGTTAATAACTATTTTTAAATATAAAATAATTTATCTTTATAAATTGAAATATTTAAATACAAATTAACCAAATTAAAAGAATGTGAGATGTAATAAAAAAAGAGATTGAGTATCCACACTCTATGCAAGTACATCGGTACATGTAAATGTCATGCGGCTACTGATTTCATTCAACATCGAAAGTCATAAGTTATTAATATAAATATATAATTATAAATTATAAATTATTATTATTACCCTAGAATATTTTACTCTTCTGGCCTCAATACGATGATATAATGCTAACATTTTTAGTGTTGCACAAATTTATACAATGACCCCAGCCATAAGACATATAAATGTTAAAAAAAAATTCTATTTAAGATCAAAAACTTCATATCTTAGAAGTTTGTATTTTATAATATGCCTGTAAATGTGGTTCACATGAAAACTTAATGTGGGTCAAAATTATATGATTATTCACTGGTGTACACCATTGAAACTCTTATAAAATAGCCTATTAAAGTTTGAGTAATTAATAATTCAGTATTGACATAAAATTATTTTAATCTTTATTTAAATATTTGAATGGTTTCAATGTATAAATTATGCAAAGAAAAATAAGAAACAAAACAATTAAAAAACAAGTACAGTAACAAAAATATCACATATACAATACTTCTACAGAATCACATCTTAGTTTATTGTTCACTTTGATAAACTTTATATTACAGCTATGATGTTGCTGTAAATACAGTTGTTTTTTGCAAAAAACTACTTTATCATCAACAACACTGCTAATCCATGTACTTGACGGGAAATACATCGCAGATAATTTTTGTGTTTCAAGTGCAGTGTCTTGTGTTGAAACAGTTAAATATGATGTAGAATTATGTACTTTACTACAATATGAAATGGCATCACACAAACAAGCACATAGCATGTGTGCTAGTCTTGTAGTTTGATCACTATCTTCATTCCTATAGTAATTATTCAAGTCTGATACTAAAATTACATGTGGCACATTTGGACTAGTTTCGTGTATTGAACAAGTGTATTTGACAAGATCTTCCCACTGTGACAATGTTCTAGGTATGAAAAATTAATAAATGTGGTTTAACGTCAAAATTAAATAAAAAAATTGTTAGAAATTAACAAATTATTGATCAATTTAATTACAGGAATGTAATGCGATTCAGTGCATGCACACTAGGCGGTTTGGCTCCATCTAATGGAATTGGTAGAGATTTCATCTGAGATATTTGAATGTAAACCACTCGATATCCAAATTCAGACCAGTATACAGCGCTCTATGTATTGTAAACAAACAAAACAACAACATTAATATTTACAGATTTGCAAAACATAAAATGCTTTAGATTTTAAGTGTGATGAGTACTTCAAATGAGAATTATTAATGTTAAAAGAAAGGCTCCTAGCGGTGACACCTGAAAAATGTATTCATTATTTTATGACGGTTTTAACAGGTCTCCGAGCTGTTGTCTCTTTAATTTTCTGGAGATGAAAGTGGGAGATAATAGTTTTCTTGATTAGAGGATTGGAATGAGAATGGAGCTTTGAATGAAGTTTTATTTAATGGGATTTTGCTAAGCATTGAAGGTAGATAGATTTAGATATTTGTTAGTTATATACCAAGGGGCAGAGGTAATTAGGCGGAGACTAGGATAAATTGTATTTGTAGGTATTGGTGTGTGAAGACTTTGCTGATTACCTAAGTTGGATACTGTAGAGCCAGACCAGAAAGATTATCAATTAGTAAAATGTTAGTTTATTAATTAAGGAGATTTATGATTTTAGACGTATAGGTACATCAAAAGTAGATAATGCTAACTAACTTCGCAAGAAGTATGCAAATTGTTTGTTATAACTATGAAGTTTAGGTACATTAATTAGTATTATAATTTATGATAATGATTTATTAATTTTCTTTGTAATAAAAAAAATAAAAATATATCACCCACTTCAAATAATAATGATTGAGAATAAGCTGCTGAAGTGCCACACAGCAATGTACATTTTATTTTAGAACTGTCCATAGAAAATAGTTATTTAAAATCTGGAGTAAAAACTAAAGACAAATTTTTAAATGTTAACATATATCTAATATAAATCAATTGATTTACAAATAAGACGTTAACTATGAAACTCAGTGTCACGGATAATTGGTTAAAATTCCCATAATTGTTTACATGAGCCGATTTAATATTTTAATTTTAAAATTTTACTTTTATCACATGTTAACTGATAAGATAAAAATGATAACACTTTGGTGCTGTAATCGACTGTATTTAGAACGACCCTAAATTATAGGCACGGACTAAGATATATAATAGTACAGAACAATATAATAGGTAGGTACCTATTTGCAGACCTGTTTTTCGGGAGGGGGGATTTGATAAAAATTTATTTTTTTATAAATATCTTAAGTTAAAATGTCGACTAAATTAGATATTCTAACAAAAATAACGATTTTATTTACTTTGTTGGATCTAATTTAAAAATATTATTCATGGGTTCATGGGTATAATTAAACTTTTAAAGTAAATTATGAGTATATAATTATAAATATATAAATATATAAGTACTCATACACACAATGATATTTTCAAATGCTATGTTTTCGGTAAAAATTAATTATTTAACATATTGTAACTACTGCCATTATTACTAATAATAAAAAAATAATTACAATTTACAGTTATAATATCATAAAACATTAGTTGGTGCTTTAGTACTTAGAACATACATATAGTGCGAGAGAATTGCAATGTTTGGGTGGAGAATATCCCAACGGATGTGACATAGTATGTGGTAACGCTTGAGGACTTGAGGTGTCCCATAGCATTCCATGGTCGTGTTAACAGAATATTGAAGTTTTGTGTGGTTGAGGGGGCGTCAGTCGCTTCTGCCAAAAATCTTGATTTTTGTTTCCGACAAATCTGTTTCTACCTACTTGTATTGAATCATAGTTTGGGAACCATTTAGAGATATCATGGATCCACTATACGAGGAGGCGATTCTCATTGATCCCCAAAACATTTTTTGGCTTAATATTTTGATAAAATTTTCAAAAATTTGAATTTGAACTAAATTGAGTTGATTATAATTAAATTATTATATTTAATAAATATATAGTCAAATATTTCTGAGAATACCATAAATTATTTATTACTTCGAATAATCGTAGCATATACCTTTTTAAAGGCTTATTTAGAACGATACGTTGTTATGGACATTGGAAATTAAAGATTTTTAAAATTTATTAATGTGTGAATCTGTGATTAAAATATGCGTGAAATTATTCTGATCTTGATAACACAGACATTATCTCACGTGATGTAAATTAGTTCGATTTATATTTATTTAACTATATTTATAATAGGTAGGCATTATTATTTATTATACTACGTGTAAAATCAATTATATTTTCAATATCAAATAGTTTATCACGATTCCCGACTTACATCGGTGATCGATAGCACTGCAGATAGACTATACATTTTATATAGACTTTAGTATTATAGAGGTTCTCCTACTTCATCTCAACAATATAAGTAGAAATAGATTCGGGGGAAACGATCCTTGGCGGAAACAAAAATCACATTTTTGGCGGAAATGATGACAGACCGGCTGAGGGAGGTTTAATACAGGTCACCAAACTACTTGCATAATAATATTATTTATTCTGTAAAATATTGTTCCTGGTTTTTAGCTTTTTGTTTTTTTTTTTTAATATTCACTCATAGTAATTAGCAATACACGCTAATCCTATAGTTTTATCCAAATTAATATTGTCTTTATATTACTCATAAATATCTTAACTTTTTTTGAAAATATTTTCTCACACAATTTGTTTTAAAACAATATTTTTGAAAAAAACTTTTGTTTTTAATATTTTTTATCCTTATAATTTTAAAAGTTTTTTCCTTTTTAAATGACACCATACATTTTTTTTTATTTCTTACTCTGATGCAGAATATTATTTGGAGTATTTCTATCTATAAAAATCAAATTACGGACGAGTAGTTTGTTACCTAATTTTGAAGCAAGTTTGGTTGAGGGGAGTTGTAGAGTTTATGTATACATAGGCACTCCGTAAAATCTGTTAACAATATTACTCCGCTAATATAAACTTTAAATACCTATAAAGTTATAACTTATGATTTATGAATTACTTCTCGGAAATTTGATTTGCATTCATTGAAATTCACCGAATAATATTCTACTATAAAGAATATGTAATAAACAATGTTTGATATCATTCAAAAAAGTAAAAAAAAATTGTTTTGGAATTATTATAATATAAAATGACGCAAAAAAGAATATTTTCTAAAGAATTTTAATTTTTCGAAATAATGAG